>NW_017729001.1:1589274-1592334 GCF_001723915.1 Gavialis gangeticus | reverse complement strand
CCCCACCCCCTCCCCTACTTACCAGCTCCAAAGCCAGCTGCAGCTCCCTGCTACAGCCACCATGGACTGTCTGAATCTTCAAAGCTCTCTGAATCTTTTCTGAAGATTTGGAGAGCTTTGAATCGATTCAGACCTTTTAATTAGTCCCCTGATTTGATTCACAGATTTGGCCACCGAATTGGGCCAGATCTCCTCCAAATTGAATCACCACCTGAAGCTTCACACAGCCCTAGTAGACAGGTATATATACAACACATAATTCCCACTTTGACCCTACTGCAGTGATTAAAATTTTAAGTGGCACCTTTGCTTTATGATCATCACCCTCTGCATAGGGAAGAATTTAGAAATATTAAATTAATACATTACGGTTGAATATTTAAGCAAAGAGATTCCAACTTAATTGAACATGCCCAGTTTGGTTGGATGTTTGCACAGAATTAACACCCCTAATATGTTTCCTGTTCCAATACAAATGGGGTCTTGTGTGAAATATGGAATGGATCATTTTAGAACTGTCTTTGGTTGCTGGTCAGGAGCACTGAATGAATTGTCTGAGAAATTCTAACTGGTGACTACAGTCTTTATTTGACTGATCTACCATTAGACCTAGAGATGGACTGTATCCCCAATCATGAAGCTGGACCTGGATGTCAGTTAAAATGCTTGGATCCAGCTTAGCTCTTACAGAGCTGTATAATGGGCCAAAGAGAATAGGACAGCTTTAGAGCCTTAAACTCAGAGTAAGTTTGGATCCAAATCCAAGTTTTACAGTCTAAACTAAGCTGTAATCAGAAACACTGTCAAGGGTCATTTTAGTGACAGCACAGAAGGAAATACCTCCCACAAAAATCAGTACCACCAGACATGAAGTCACCATACCAGACAGCTTTGTTTGGCAGTACTTTCAGGATCGCAGCTGCTCTCCAGAGACTCAGCTAGCTTTCTCCTCATAGTTTCATGTGCAAAGCATGGTGCTGATTTTGATTTGCAAAACCTGATATGTTTTGAACCCTGGCGATGTGAGGAATTGCTTCTCCCCCCAGGTACTGCAGCAATAAAACACTAGAGGCTCTTTCTGTAATACTTCATAGTTTTCAGTGTCCAGCAGCTAGAGACAGAGCCACTGCCTCTGAAGCTCTCTCCCCATGTTGGACCTAACTCTACTGGCCATCAGAGAAGAGCAAAATGCTCTTTCCTGTGTGTCATGGAAGGAGAAACAGATACTCCATTTTGTTAGCACTAAAGGACACCTTTACACATGCTCCAGGGTGGGGGGAAGTGCTTTAATTAGAGCAGCTCTAAGGAGATGCTCTAATTAAAGTGCCTACAGCATCTTGGTTAAGGACAGACATTACACATAAACATGTTTAAGTGATCAGAAAATGGTTTAAACCTGCTGCAAAACGGACATTCCATGCACATAAACCAGTTTCAAAATGGCCAAAACCGGTTTGAGATAAACCTGGTTGAATGTAGTATCAGACTTAACTGCTTTGGCTCAAACCAGTTGATGCAATGTCTGTCCCAGGCCCTTGTGTATTCAGCATCCCGCAATTCAAAATGGTGGTGGGGGCACTTTAACTAAAGATCATTTGACAACCTTTAATTCAAGTGCCCCTGCCACCATATTGAAGTGTGGGGATGCTGAATACATGTGACACCAAGGTTGCAGAAACTTGATAATTAACACGATCCAGCAGACTTGATTAATTGAGTCTGTTCCAATGAATTCTCATTAGAATACGTTGGAGCAGACGTTGGGCAAGTTTATAGGTGCCAAAAGAATGTAATGGTTTAAATTCTCTGCAGTCAATACCAAGAGAAATATAAGGTCTTTGCTTTTAAATCCCTCTGTGCTAAGTGAGTTCAGGGACTTTTGACTCTCTGCAATCCTGACTTTTCACAAAAGCAGTATACCTTTTGTGCAAATAAAGTTGGAGAAGGAAAGGCTGAACATAAGCAGCCAGAATGGATTTATGAAAAACAAATTGTATCAAACAAACTAAACTTCCTTCTTTGACAAAGTAACTGCTTGGGTGGATGAAGGGAATCTTGTGGATATAGTGTATCTGGACTTCAGCACAAAGTCCTGCATGGCCTTCTCATTAAAAAAAATGGAGAAATGTGAGCTAGATAAAACTTCTATAAGATGGATAGATAACTAGCTCAATAGCCACAAGTAAAGAGTAATTATTAACGGGTCCATGTCAAAATGGTAGGAGATTTCAAGTGGAATCCCACAGGGCTCTGTCCTGGGCCCAGTGCTGTTCAGCGTGTTTATTTACAATTTGGGTGCTGGCATAGACATTCCTTGAGCAAGTTTGCAGACAAGATGAAATTGGGAAGGCTTGTAAACCCACTGGAGGATGAGAGCTCAGTTCAGAAAGATCTCAACAGCCTGAAAAGTTGATCTAGAGCTAATAAGATGAAGTTCAATTATGACAAATGCAAGGTGCTACACCTCAGGAAAAATAATCAAAAATGCAAATATAATATTGGTGACACCTTGCTGGATGGCAGCACTATGGAAGAGGACTTGAGGGTCTTGGTAGATCACATACGCAATATGAATCTGCAGCTGCATAAAATGTAAATGCAGTTTTGGATTGCATCCATAGAAGCATTATGTGCAAGACACAGGAGGTGACAGTGGCTCTCTCCTCAGCACTTGCTAGGCCTCATTGGAGTTCTGCGTGAGGTACTATGGGAAGTTCTGGGTTCCACATTTTAAAAAGGACCTGGAAAAGCTAGAGAGGATCCAAAGGCAGGCAACAAAGAAGATCAAGGGCTTGGAAAGCAAGTCCTAGGAGGAGAGGCTGAAGGAGCTAGGTATGTTCAGCTTGCAGAAAAGGTGCTTAAGAGGGGATGTGATAGTAGTCTTCAAATAGTTTCATAGTTTCTAGGGTTGGAAGGGACCTGAGCAGATCATCTAGTCTGACCCCCTGCCATGGCAGGAAAGAGTACTGGGGTCAAACGACCCCAGCAAGGTGTTCATCTAACCTCCTCTTAAAAACCCCCAGGGTAGGAGCCTACACCACCTCTCTTGGAAGCTGGTTC
>NW_017729001.1:1582686-1589264 GCF_001723915.1 Gavialis gangeticus | reverse complement strand
GCTAGGCCTCATTGGAGTTCTGCGTGAGGTACTATGGGAAGTTCTGGGTTCCACATTTTAAAAAGGACCTGGAAAAGCTAGAGAGGATCCAAAGGCAGGCAACAAAGAAGATCAAGGGCTTGGAAAGCAAGTCCTAGGAGGAGAGGCTGAAGGAGCTAGGTATGTTCAGCTTGCAGAAAAGGTGCTTAAGAGGGGATGTGATAGTAGTCTTCAAATAGTTTCATAGTTTCTAGGGTTGGAAGGGACCTGAGCAGATCATCTAGTCTGACCCCCTGCCATGGCAGGAAAGAGTACTGGGGTCAAACGACCCCAGCAAGGTGTTCATCTAACCTCCTCTTAAAAACCCCCAGGGTAGGAGCCTACACCACCTCTCTTGGAAGTTGGTTCCAGACCCTAGCCGCCCTGACCGTGAAATAGTGCCTCCTGACGTCCAGCCTAAACCTACCCTCTGCCAGCTTGTGACCGTTATTCCTGGTCACTCCTGGACCAGGAATAATTTGAAGGGCTTTCAAATTATTCTATACTATTATTCAATAAGTATAGTATACTTTGATAGTATAGTATATAATAGAATTAATAAGTATAGAATTAATAAGTATATTTCAAATATTTGAAGGGCTTTCATAAAGAAGAGGGGAAGCCCCTTTTCCCTCTCACTGCAGAGAGGAGGACATAGACCAATGGCTTGATGTTACATAGGGTTGCCATACATCCAGGTTTTCCTAGATATGTCCTCTTTTTGAGCCCTCCAATCTTCATCCATGTGAGTTTTTTAATTCTGATCAAATGTCCTGGATTTTGCTTCGCTCCTCTGGTGGGAGCAAGGAAACAGTGATTGGAGGCAGCCACATCCCAGGGCAGAGGGTGCCACAACCCTCCTATCCTTTTCCCTCCAGACTACGCTGAGGCCAGAGACACACTGCTTCTGCCTTCATGAATCAGAGCCACCACGCTCTGGCCCAGTCAGGACGGGGACAGCTGGGGACCATCCAGCAGGGCTGGAGGACCAGGAGGCTGTGGGTCCAGAATGAGAGGCACTGGCAGGGCTGGGAGGAGCAGGGGCTTGGGAGTGAGGGGCACCAGGGGAGGCAGAGGACTGTGGCTTGGGAGTGTAGGGTACCACCATGGCCCAGGAGGCAGGGTACTGCAGTTTGGGAATGAAGAGCACTAGCAGGGCTGGGGTCAGTGGGTTGGAAGTGAGGGGCAAAAATCAGGGCTGGTGGGGTGTAGATTGGCATTGGGGGGGCAACAGAATGGGCAGGGTTAGGGCACCAGCAAGTCACTGCTGACTCCCACCATATGGTAGCCCATGTTGCAGCAAAGTAAGTTTAGATTGGATATCCAGAAAAAACTTCTTCACTTTGAGAAGTGAGGCAGTATAAAAACTGCTTTAGGAAAGTATAGAGTCTTCATGACTGGAGGTGTTCAAGAAGAGATTGGACAGTCAGTGGTTGGGTATAATCTAGGCATAGTTATGCCTATGTTCTACTAGGGGTATTTCCCATGCTTCTAGGCTTTCCTGGTTGCCCCCACTATGGCTGTCTGCTGTGTGTGTCAGGGTTGTTTTAAGTCTCCCTTAAAGGCACTGGCTGTTGGCTATAGCCAAGGCTGGAGACTTTGACTGTGTTGGCACTGGAATTATGGCCCATATACCTTTTTCTGGGTGGACCCAAACCCTCAAGCTGACCATGACTTCTCTATTCAATAATAGGCAAGTTTTATTGATACACAGTGATAGCAGATAAGAATAATGCAGGCAAGGCAAACAAAATAACCTCTCCAATTCTATATCTACCAGTCTTAGGGCTGTCACAAAGGTAAGGTATGTTTGCCCAGTATGCGAGTTTCACCCTGTGGTTCTTTCTTGAATTTCAGAGGTCAGCAGCCTGAAGGTCAAGGTCCAAGCTCCACACCCCTCCCAGTGGGGTGGGTAAAACACAGAAAGGTGATATGCCCTTTGTCCATAGTGGCCTTCTCAGGGACCCTTTGCTGCTCTGAAATCCCTTGTTTTGTATTCTCTCTCCTCCTCTAATGACTCTTCATTCCCAGACATTGTTGATTGGTTTCCTTGTCATCACCATACTACCCACGTTCTGTCCTGTCAGCATATTCCTTTGTTTCCCTAACCCATCACATGCACACATTTTAATTTGGCTGTTTACCAGTGTCTTAATTTGATCTGTCCACCAAAACTGGAAATTGCAAGGGGTCTGCCGTTGGTCACTGTGACCTGGCCATTACAGCAAAGTCCCCCATCTCGTGTTATGTAACTATCCGCTATATCCCAGCCTATGTATGCCTGCTTGTCTGTTGGCCTCAGACAGTTTCTGCTCGTTCCAGATTCAGTGGGCCTGGAAGGAAACTGTCAGAAACAGACTTTTAGAAATCAATTAATCCTTGCTGTTCTCCTGGACCATTGTTCTAATGAATATCTACTTTACCTAAAAGCCAATTCCCAAAAGCAAACCTATAAATACCATTTTCTAGCCATTAACTGGGGTGTGCCACTGTTCCTTCTGGACCAAAACTGGAGATCCCTGGCTAGAGAGTATTGCCTATCCACTTCGGGTCAGACCGGTTGCCATATTTGGGGTCAGGGAGGAATTTTACCACATGGTTAAATCGGAAAGTGTGGTGAGGTTTTTTGCCTTCTTTTGTAATGGGCAGCATGGTCCCTTCCTGGGATATCTTAAGCATATATTGATCAAGAAGAATCAGTTAATCTGAGCCTAATAAACCATGAGGGTAGCATGATTACAGCACATAAGCAACAGGACCAGCAATGCTTGACTGCAGCCCAAATGACCCAATACTCATTTACAGCTAGGTCAACTACTACTAGGGCTACTAGGGCAATCTTTGGCATGAGTCCAGGGAAGGACTTGATCTCATGCCTCCAAAGCCATAGCAAGACAATTTAACCACTCCTCTACTACACTCCTACAACCTGCCATAATATAAATACCAATGGCTTGGTAGCTGGATTGATCTCTGGATGGATAAATGAAGATTTATCTGCTTAGCATTTCAGAGTCCATACCCACTCCCTTTATCCTACATGAGCAAAAGAGTCCTGAAACAAACAGGGACTCAAATGAAGAGTGGGGTATCAAAAACATACTTAGTTCTTCCTCTAGATCTGTCAGCCCCAGTTCCAAAAACTGATGAATCTGCCCAGTGAACTATTCATGCACAAACCTCCCTTTCATTCCTGCTTGGCTCATTCTCATGCACTTTCTGACAGTGGCCTTGCTTGTTGCAAAAGGAGCATCCTTCAACAGGATGTTCAAGTGCCTCTCACCTCCTTGCCCTTTTTCCTCCGCTTTACTTTTTTTACTCCTTCTAGTAAAACGCCACCATAATGACTTCCATCTGGGCTGACTAGCCAGGCGATAGCCGGACAAAAGCGAGCACACACACAAACAGACTGTGTTCTGTCTGTCTAAGGAATGAGAATGACAGAGGGATGAATGAAGTTGATGGGGGGGAAATATGAAACACAAACTCAATTTTGTTAATAGGCCTGTGGGAAGTGTGGCAGGGGCAGTGAGGGAGGGGAAGAATGAGGCAAAGCTCCTTAAATGCCAGGGGTTGGTTTGTTTGTTTGTTTTTTAATTAAGTACAAATTAACAAATAGCATAACATTGGTATTGTTTTGTCTGCTGGACCCATGAGGATGAAGCCCCAAGGAATTGGGGCTCTACATAGCATGATAGAAAAAGTTGGCATTGAAGGTATTATAACAATTTATCTACCAGTACTTTGCATGGGAAAATCCATGGTTTGCTTGTGAGTGAGCAAAGAGATGCAGACAGTATAAAACTATGCTTGTCTTTTAAGTGAAGCCATTAAATTAATAGCAAGAAATGGAAAGTCTTACCAATCATTCTGTAGGGTGACTCTTGGATAGAAACCATTCAGTATCTCAGATTATGTAAAACAAGGTGGTCTAATAGCAATTGTAAGGAACCCTTGAACCAGAGAAATTTAAGGTGAACAAAGGTCCTCCATGAGGCCTCCTCATTTTTGAGTGACATGAGTGACATTTTTGTTGCTGCAGGATTGTTCTCTATAGCAGTGCATTTTTATAGTCTTTGGCTCAGTGGTTTCTGAAAAGACTCTAATAATTTGTGACACTTCTTTTGGAGATCATCCCAGCATATCAAATCTTTCATTGTTAGGAATTGTTTTCTGCCTCTTTCATCCCATCCCTACCAGTGATACTCTTGTAGAGAGCCATAAGCAGATTCTTTCCCTGCTTGGTGGTTACACACTCTACCCACCACAAAGAAGTCTGTTGTGAAGTTGGACAGGAGTAGAAAGAAGAGATGAAGACTATGGAAGGCCAACTGGAACAATTTTAGCCTTAGAACAGTTAAATTATACTGGCACAAAATAGGGATGACGTTAACTATGGACAGCTCAGAAATAGGTGGCAGTAATTCACCCCAGGCTAGAAGGCATAGTAACTCTATGGCTTTCAAGATGGTGGTGTGTTTATGGTTTATCACTGTTTATCCATCCCTCCTTCTATGTGCATCTTTCTGGATTCAAGGATTTTGACTAACAGAGTTTCTTTGCATGAGTCTCATCCCACCTACTGTCTTCACTGTGGGCACTGGAGTGGTTGAGGCATCTAAGAAATCTAGCCTATCACTTAGAAAGCATGAACAAGCACTGGATGTTTTAAGCACTTCAGTGGCATGGTACCTTTAAGCCACATCTTGATAAGTATCCATTTTCAAGTAAAATCTTCCTTTAGGGATGCCATTCTTGTATCTTAGTTCAGGAGATGGTCAGACTTTCGCCAATAGGTGGTTCATAGGAGGGTGCTCCCTTCCTCTTCATTTGAATCTCAGACCATTCTCCAATCATTTGTAAAACACCTTTAAACTATCTCTAAGGTTTTTGTTAATGCAACCCTTCAAAATATGGAAGCTCAACCACAAATTAAGTGCATCTGATAAGACTCTTCCTGATTCCAAGTTGCCTTTAATAAAAACAGCAGTGTCAGAGACAGGAACAGTCTCTATTTCCAACAGCATCTGTTCACCCTCCAATGCTTTCAGGACTACAGCATGAGTAAACTGTTGGCAACATGGCCTGAAGGAGTAGCTTTGTATATTCCTATCAGTGCCAGCCAGTTGCTCTGCCAAACTTCCAGCTCCAAAAAGTTCCTGGCTTGGTTGGCTGCTGGTTCTCTTGAGGCTCATGATACAGGACTGCCTATGTATACTAAGAATGCCAAGTCGAGCCTCAGCTGTCATAATACAGTTTAAAACATACGCTCAGAGTCTAACCCAAAGGAGAACTCCACTGTTGATTAAGTCTGCAATTCAAATGGCTCCACTGAGCCACATTTTTTACAAGTCCTTAATTCCTTTCCTCAAGAGGACCAGATCCTGCTTTGAAATCAATGGAAATTTAGTTTGGGTAGGTTCTAAGCCAGCACTGCAAGAGTTACCCAAGGATTATTACCATGTATACTCATCTACAATCAGAACGATAACAATGTCTCCCTTCTGCCTGATATGCCTGACCAGCAGGGTCAGTGGTTGACCTGTCCATGCTCCCTGACCCCCCAAGAAGAGAGCCCAAGTGAGTCACTAACACATCTCATCCTTCACACCCCAGAGACCTTGCTGGAAGCACTTTTTCTCTCCAGACCAGCCTCAGCAGCAAGAGGAAAGTTGGGACAGAGGACAGCAAGCCCAGGAACATTTAGTTTAGCAGGCTATAAATCCCCCTTCCCCTCCTCCCCTCTTTATTGCCTGTCTTTGGAAAACACAATCCGATATAAACCAGAGAGAGTGGAAGCAGGGCAATAAAACTGTACGGCAGGAGTGCCGAGTGTCGCAGGGGTGTTATATTACTGGCATTCCAAGTGGCTGATGTCAGGCAGCATGCAGCAGGGCCCAAAACCCAGGGCAAGCAGAAATGATGCCACAGGAAGTATCCCAACTGCCCCTCATGTTCCCATGACATCCTTTCTGCTTGGATCCATTCTCAGCCGTTACTCCATTCATCTTCTTTGCCCTTTGATACTTTCAAGTGCTTGAATTATGATATGAAGGGCTCTGGTTTCAAAGCCTTTGAGAGTTGAGCACTCAGCCTTTTGGCCCTAAGGTTGAGTTAAGATGTTCTTGAAACCCAGAACACATTGATGGTGCCATATATCACATCAGCAGCATTGTCCCTCTGTGCTAGTAAATATGTTTCCAACATGTATTGTTTGCTTTAAAAAATATATATATATACAAGAACTAAAGATCAAGTAGGTTTTTTGGAACTAGAATAGAAATGGGCCCAAACCACCAAGATTTGAACCTGGATTTACATTTTGGGTGTTTTTAGATTCAGGTTTTTGGTTTAGATGGACTAGCTTATAGTGGGGGTCAGAAAAGAGAGTCCTAAGTTGCTTTGATGCAATTGCTTTTTATAGTGAAACCTCAACATGCATATGGCCTAAGTGTTCCATGGTGACTAGTAATTTGGAGTGCTTGAGATGCCTTCCAGGGTCCTGAGATCTAGAATTGCAGTTTAGCAATTTCTGAAAAAAAAAAAAAAAAAAAAAAAAA
>NW_017729001.1:1571964-1582532 GCF_001723915.1 Gavialis gangeticus | reverse complement strand
AAATCAAGCCTTCTTAAGATACCTGAAGTTGACATGCATTAACAGTCAGTCAATCTCCAGTCACTTTAGAAAACCTCAGCCAGACCAAAGTTGTTCTGTTTTACCAACTGCTCGCACTAGTACAATTTACCAGCCTGCACTCCAGCACTAGTACAATTCATTCACTCTTTAGTGAAATTGTATTCCAGTGTTGAGGAACCCACAGTTCCCCTACCACTGCCCATGGGCACAATGCATTACGTAGCCATAGGCAGGTTCCTTTCCTCCAACGTGGACTCTGAGGTTGTACCATATCACAGATTCTCTATGAGGTCACTCAGGAAAATAAATTTCAGTGGATTAACTAAGCAATATTAAATTCTCTTGAAGATATGCTTATTCAGAATTGAACTGATTTTAGTTCAGGTTAGCTTAATTTACTTTGGAATTGAATTAAAGTCATTTGAATTCTGAATGACTGAGGGTACCTATACAAGAATTTAACATGGTTTAGCAAATTCACTTTGCATTCACCCACAAAGCTAATTTAAATGAACTGTCCTGAATATTCCCCAAGTGAGTAGCCCGCTGTTACAAATAAGCCTAAATTTCATAATACATTTCTAGCAAAAGTGTAAGAGGTCTAGATAGAAATTGCTTGTGAAAGAGAATAATCTCTTTTATAAATTTCTTGGACTATCCTTTAGAATCTGGTAGCAAGGTATAACTCCATTCAGTTGCAAAGAATGGTTACACGTTGTATAAAAGAGTTATTATGGTCTTATAAATTCTATAAG
The DNA here is from genome assembly GCF_001723915.1 of Gavialis gangeticus. Taxonomy (NCBI): domain Eukaryota; kingdom Metazoa; phylum Chordata; order Crocodylia; family Gavialidae; genus Gavialis; species Gavialis gangeticus. The sequence continues at coordinate 1,581,756 of NW_017729001.1, read as the reverse complement.
ACTTTCCATAAGTGACTTCTGGGGTTTCTTGGTGACTCAGAAAGGAAGAAGGTAATTTTTTGTACCTTATTACTGTAGATCTCCATTTTGCTTCTTTATGATTTATTCCTATATGCTTTCACACACATGCACATGTGTATACACTCATTCTTAGGTCTGGACTAGCTTTTTGGTCCACGTAAATTCATCCTTTTCAACAAAAAGGTTTCCAGTGTAAGTCTGCCATTGAACATAGTGGTAAGAGAGGGACTCCTTTTCTATTGTGCAAGTAGAAAGGGGAGGACATTTTCTCATGCATTTATGATAATATTTTCCATTGGCATATAACACTTTTGGGATGGAGTGAATGCTTATGGTTTCTTGCTATGGGTCCAGCAGCATGAGTGCAAGACTTGTTCCACATTTGGACTGAATTTTCCCCCCAATCAAGCTAGCTGTAAAAGGGCCCCTAATGGCTATATGTGAATGCTGTTGGCTATAGAAGCTGGCATGTCCCATTAATGCTTGGGGAAGAATGAGGGCAGGGTGCTTCTGAACTCAGGTGAACAGTGACCGACTGATACAATATTTTCAGTCTAGTGATCCCCAAGTGTTTATAAGTCTTAATCAAAGAAGCTTCTCATACTACCTTGAGAAATAGGTTAGTGCCATTATCCTACTTTTGCAGATAGGAAAAAGAAGAGACTTGCCAAGACCCTGACAGAACATGGAAAGGAGATCAGTTCTCTTATCTCTTTGTCCTGTGCCTCCATGGCAAGATTTATCTCCCTCCCATTGTTTTATTAGAATGATTTATTCCATTATTCACCCATCCACAAACTCTTACAAGGACAGGCCCTACTGTGAAATCCACATTGTCCAGAAGTACATGTTAAGACAAACCATATAACCAATAACTTCTCTGTTTTGGCTGCTCAAGCAGTACAATATGGCGGGTTCTTACTGCTCCTAATCCATCATATTAGCTTCTGGCAATTCAAACACCATCTACTGAATTGCTAAGGGTGAGAGGTCAATGCATTAAGCATAGCAGATTAATACATTGTAGTAAATCCCAGAACCAGCACTTTAAGGAGCCAGTAATATTTCACACGTGATTGTTCTACCAATTGATTGTGCCGTCTTGCGAGTGTGTGTGGGTGTGTGTGTTTCTTTTACTCCATTTACGAGCTTTCCCAAGCTCCCCTGTTTAGTGGGGATTGCTGTGTCCCACACTGGTTGCACTTTGATCAGGGAAATTCAATACCTGAGGTCTGGGCTTTATAGGAAAGCAAGGTCCAGATTAAGGGAATTAGCCACAGTATATCACAACTAATAAAACTGTGATTGTGCCCCACCGCAGTGCTGCCCCAGGGGACAAGAGGGAAGGGGGGTGGCTAGTAGGAGAGGGGGGAAGGAAGATTTGCAGATAGAGTCATGGCCATAGTTAGAATTGAACAGACCTGCTTTCCCATAATGCCTCTTGCTGTCCTAGTAACCAAAGCAAGAGTTTAACAAACTTTCAGAGCTACCATTTGTTTTTCTTTGTTAGTCTCTCTCTTCTTTTTACATCTTCCCCTCCTTTTCACTATAACAAAATTACAAGTCTTCTTCATAAATTTTGTGGAAAAGAAAAAGTACACAATCCATCATGTGAATTGTCTTGTGAAAGTTAACAAAATAACTTTCATGAATAAATGTTATAGAATTCGACACCCATGGTAAAAGGAAAATGTGGATTGAACTATGTCTCCACACCTGGCTTTTAGTGGTTTTAATCATCTGAATCAATATCAGTATGAGATTCTTGCAAAAATAACAGTAAAATAGACCAAATCAGTCCTTGAATTGTCCTTTCTATTGGACATGTGAAAATAGACACAGGGCCTGAGTTTTGTCATTTGATTTCTAAGCCAAGTATTGTTGGTGTAACTTTGTCTATAACATTTTTGGAATAGTGTGTCAGGATGGAGAATAATAGCATCTATACAGTTAAAACAGAAAGGAGTGGTAATACGGGGAAAGAGAGATCTATCCTACCAAAGAGGATCTGTACAAACTAATCAGATTGCTGAATGAATAACTGCTATTAAGCAGGGGGAAATTTTATATATGGGCCACCTACACTCAGTGATTTCATAGGCATTAGGGCTGGAAGGGACCTCGGAAGATCTAGTCCAGCCCCCCACCCAAAGGGCAGGAAGTCAGCTGGGGTCATAGGATCCTAGCAAGATAAGCATCCAATTTGCTCTTGAAGGTGTTCAATGTAGGTGCTTGAACCACCTCCGATGGCAGGCTATTCCAGACTTTGGGGGCTCGGACAGTAAAGAAATTCTTCCTTATGTCCAGCCTGAAATGGTCTTGTAGTAGTTTGTGACAATTCAACCTAGTCATCCCTTGGGGCACTCTGGTAAACAAACATTCCCCCAGATCCTGGTGGTCACCCTGATAAACTTATAAGTGGCCAAAATCAGGTCACACCTGAGCCTGCGCTTTTCCAAGCTAAAGAGCCTATGGCTCTCAGCCTGTCATCGTAAGGTCTGTTTTCTTGACCTCTGATCATGCATGTGGCTCTTCTCTAGACTCTCAAGCTTCTCCACATCCTTTTTGAATTGTGGAGCCCAGAACTGGATGCAGTACTCCAGCTGCAGCCTCACCAAGGCCGAGTACAAGGGGAGAATGACGTCCCAGGATTTGCTTGAGAAGCATCTATGGATGCAAGCCAGCATTTTGGTCACTTTACTAGCTGCAGCATCACATTGCAGGCTCATGTTCATCATGTGGTCAATGATGACCCCCAAGTCTCTTTCTTCCATAGTGCTAGCCAGCAAAACACTACCGAGCCTATAAGGATGCTGCAGGTTTTTCTTCCCAAGGTGGAGAACCTTGCATTTTTCAGTGTTAAACACCATCAGGTTCTCATCCACCCATTTGCCGAGCCTGTCCAGGTCTGCCTGGATCACCCACCTGTTTTCTGGTGTGGATGCTTTGTCCCAAAGTTTGGTGTCATCAGCAAACTTGGCTAGTCCACTTCTGACTCCAATGTCCACATCATTTAGTGAGGATGTTGAACAAAGTGGGTCCAAGGACAGAGCCTTGGGGGACCCCACTGGTCACAGGACACCATGATGAGTGACTTCCATCAATTACCACCCTCTGTGTCTGACCACAGAGCCAATTTTCCAGCCAGCGGATCGTGGTGGACCCAAGGCCACAATTGTCCAGTTTCGCCAAGAGGTGATCATGGGATACCAGATCAAAGGCTTTTTTGAAGTCAAGATATATGACAATTTCTTCTCCCTTGTCCAGGTGATAGGTCACCTGGTCATAGAAGGAAATGAGATTGGTCAAGCAAGACCTACCCAGAACAAACCCATGCTGGCCATCCCTTAGGATGTTGACAATCAGCCAGTCCATTAAGGATGGCCTCTTTAATAAACTTTTCTAAGATCTTCCCCAGGATAGAAGTCAGTGATGAGCTCATTTATACCTGGTCAACATCTGCTTCCCCACTTTTTCTGTTTTTAATTCAAGGAGAAGTCCTCCAGTGGGGAAGTCTACATATTCATTAATGTGCAGTGGTTACTGAACATTGAATTTAGTACTTGTGTAACCAAGTACTAAATAAGTGCACAGTATCCAGAGTTACCAAGCAGTAGCCCCAGAGAATGCCTTTTTAGTGATACTACTGTGCAGTAAGGCTGTATGAAGCTTTGGGTGCCAATTCAATTCGGAGGAGGTTTGCCCCGATTCAGTGGTCAAATCTCCAAATCTGAATCAAACCAGGGGACCAATAAAAGGTCCAAATCAATTCAAAGCTCTCCGAATCTTTAGAAGAAAGTCTTTAGAAAAGATTCGGAGAACTACAATGATTTGGGCAGTCCCCCTCTGCTGCAGCAGGGAGCTGGAGCCAAACTCAGAGCAAGTAGGGGGTGGGGGAGGGGACCATGCAGGGACCCCTGCCAGGCCCCACCCCATGCCTGCTCCCCCCCCTCAACCCCTGCCTGCTCCCCCAGCCTCAACCCCTGCCCAGCCCCTCCATGGCTGCCCCACCTGCCCCAGCTCCCAGCACTTTAAAAAAAGAGCCCCAACTCTGTGTGCTGCCAGCAGGGGGCAATCCTTGCTGCCCCCCAATGCCCCATACCATGTGGTGGGCTCTGCCACGAGCCCCCAATGCCCTTGCTACCCTCAGCCCCCCTGCCACAGCTGTCCTGCCTGCCCCAGCTCTGGCCATTTAAGAAAAAAAATCCCTGGGACTCACCAGCTCCTGCAGTGGCCTTGGGGCTCCTGCAGAGCCCCCCACATGACAGGGGGCAGCAGGTATCACCCCCTGCTGGGCAGGAACTAGTGAGAGTCTGGGGGTTTGGGGAGGGTGTTCCTTAAAGGACCAGGGCTGGGACAGCAGGGGGCTCTTGCAGACTGCCTGTGGGGCAGTGGCAGGCAGCGAGGATCATCCCCCAGCCGGTGAGTTGGTGCTTCCCCACCCCCACAAAGTGCTGGAAGCTGGGGCATGTGGGGCAGCCATTGCAGGGCTGGGAGAGCGGGCAGGGGATGGGCCTGGGTGATTTGGAGATTTAGCCAAATCAATTCAGGACAGCTATTTGGAATTGCTGAATTGAATCACTGTCCCCTGAATTGACCAAATCTGAATCTGAAGCAAATACTAGCCACTTCAGATGGGTCTACTGCGCAGTAGGCTAACAACACTGTGGAGTAGCACTTCACAGCACGGACAGTGGTAATACACTACTGCACAGTATTATTAGGCTAGTGCGCCGTTAACATCTTGTAGACACTAGTATCTCGTAGACACACTCAGTGAAAGATTTGTTGGAGCCATAAGTAAGTAAACAATGGTAAACAGTGAGTAGGGCCTTGGGATCTGCTCAACCTTGTTTTTGTAAATATGCCTGAGTTTGAGGGATGGGAGTGTTTCTATGTACAGCATTTCCTAATTTTGAGTGCTTGACTTTGAAACCTTTATTGTTCATATTTACATTACACACGCACACATAAAACACTAAGCAAACAAACTAACAGTAAAGTATCAGTTTACTTTTGAAATCATTTTATGGACAAGCTGGTAGTTGTTTGTCATTTTATGCTTAAACATATGCTTAAGTGCATCTCTATGCAGAAAGAGAAAAGAACTTAACCATATGCTTAATTTGTCTTTAGTGTGTCTTAGGAACTTGCTTAGAGTTAAGCGCATGCTTCAGTGGTTTGGTGAATCAGAGCCAGAATAATTTATTCAACTGATGATCGGAAAGAACTAATTTATTAATTACACTTAGGACATCTACAGTTTCAGACTGCTGAATGAGTATTGCCTAATTTTCAGGATACTCCTGAGAGGCAAGCATCATTCTGCTTACGCAGAGGGAAACTGAGGCACGAACTACTCAACTGACTGGCACGAGGCCACACATCAAGTCAGTGTAAGAGCCAAGACTAGGGGTTAGAAACATTTGCCTCCCAGCCCTGTCTGTTCATTATACTACCGTGTCTTAGGTGAAAGTAGCTGGGTTGCCAAAGGTTTCATGCTGTATAGATACCCAGTAGAACTTTGTAATGAGTTTCTTATTGTTTGTGTCTTCAAGTGCAAGTGTCCAGTTTCTAGCTCAGGTTTCTTTAGGTGAGTGTTACAGAAATGTAGCAAATATAAAAACAGTAAGTACACATGAGATAGTACAGGAGTGCTGGATTCCTACAGTGCTTGCAGGGTGACAGCACCTGGCCTTCAACCTCATGCTTCATAAAATACCTTAAGCATAAAGATACAATGGAGTCAACTCTATAGGGCTACACATATTATACCTACTAGAGGGCCACACTTTTGGCAGGCCCAATTTGTCCCAAACTTGTTCCAATTCACACCTACCACAATCCCAATCTTCTCTCCTGGTTTACCATGAACTTAACCCACTTTGGAAGTGGAATAAGGACCCTAATGCTGCTGCTTCAACAGTGACAAATTATTACATCCTTCTAGTAATTCCTTTCCACATACTGGGCACATCTACACATGCTATTAATGCTATAAAGGGTAGCAGGCACATCTACATATTCATTAATGCACTTTTGCTAAAGTGCATAAAATTGAGTATTTCCATTGTGAGGTGCTAGTAGAAGGTGCATAAGTCTATTTTAAAGTGGATTAGCAGAAGTGTGTGATTTGTGACATTTTAATTCGCATTAGAGTACATGTATAGATGTGCCTAGTAACCGTTCCTTAGGAGCACATCTACACATGTTCCCTGTAGACAGCAAATCTGTTCCCAGGAAGAGCAGCCCAGTACAAGGCTGCTCCCACCCTCCTCTGGGCCCCTGAAGCAGCCAGGGGGAGCTCTAGGCTCTCACAAGGTGCTAGATGGGGGATTGGCAGGGAGTACAGGGCCAGTTCCCATGTGCATGGGGCCAGCAGACCTCTATCAGCTGCAGCAGCAGAGGTCTCCTTGCCCCATACATCAGAAGAGGTCCTGATGTATGTGGGGCCAGAAGACAGCTGCCACTGCAGAGCAATCCCATCCCCACATGCATGGGGGCAAGCCCCATGTCCAGCAGGGCTTCCCCATGCAGCCTGGGGCTGGCCAAGGGCTGTCCCACTTCTAAAGCAGCTCCCATGCAGCCCAGAGCTGTATGGGAGCTGCCCCAGGAGAAAATTCCTGGCCAGCCCTGGGCTGTGCAGGGAAGCAGGGAGCTTTTGAGTCCTGGTGCTGCTCAGCTCCCAGCTCCTGTGGGGAACTAGGCAGCACCAGGTCAAGGAGGGGCAGAGAGCTACCCCGTCTGGGCGTTGCTTGGCTCCTAGCTTCTGGGTGGTGCTGGGAGCCGAGTAGCACCAGGACCAGGAGAGTTCCCCATTCCCTATGGCCCCCAGTGTTGGGGCTGACCAGGAGTAAGTTTGTTCCCAGTCAGCATCTACAAATGTGCTACTGCACAGTATCTACCTCACAGTCAGTTTACTACCTGTATTTACAGGTAGTAGCTAACTGCACAGTAGACTAATTTACTGTGCAGCAGATGGAGCACGTGTAGCCACTGACACTTTATTGTGCAGTAGATTAGTCTACTGCACAGTAAAGCATCTTGTGTAGACATACCCACTATCTATCAGCAGTTTAGGCATTATCTACTTCACAATGAAACTATTTAATTGATTTATATATATTCTTAAAATCAGACATTTAGATTAATGATGCCTATTGTGATTTATATGTTCAGGTGTTCTTCCTTTCTTAGGGTTTTATATATTAATGAACAGCCTAGGTTACATAGGCTGCTTAAGACTTCAAACATCTTCCCGAGACAATGTGTTTCTCACCCAGGCCCACACAGAAATGTTAACAAATCAAAACAATACTTAGCACTTTAGACATTTTTCTCAATTGATATTAGAGAACTTCGTGAAAGTAGGTATGTTTCTTCCCTCCTGTGTAAGCATTAGGGTAGTACGGAGCTTTAGTCCCTGATTCCAAATCAGCAGAGACTTGGCCCAATTCGGTGGCCAAATCTCCAAATCCAAATTGAAATCAGAAGACCCTTTAATCTCTCTGAACCAAATCAGAACCTTTCTGAATCAATTCAGAAAGATTCAGACAGAGACAGCTTTAAATGTTTTTTCTATATACCTGTAGGTAGCAGGCACTCGTGAATGCTGCAATGCTGGGGGTACATGGAGCATCCCACAGAAGCATAGGGGGGCTCCCCAGCACACTCAGCAGCAGACCTGGAAGTGGACCAGAAGCACTTCTTGTCCATTTCTGGGTCCTCTGGGGAGTGCACAGCGGCCCTCCCACAGCCCTCTGTCTCAGTGACTGGTGCCTCCTGGGTCTGGGTGGTGGGGGGGTCACCTAGGGTCCCCCCCCATGGCCAAGCAAGGGAGGCATGGGAGGGGCCCCCCAGCATGCTCCCCAGCAGACCCAGAAGTGGACCGGAAGTACTGCCAGGTTTGCTGCTGAGCACATGGAGGCCACCCCACCCCCCACTGCACTCTTGTGGGATGTTCCATGTGCCCTAGCATTGCAGCAATCACAAGCCACACTGGTACCTCAAGATACATAGGAGAAAAAAAACAATTTTTAAAGCTTTGTCTACGTCCAAATCACTGATTCTCCAAATCAGCATTGAATCTTCAGATTCGGACAAATTGAATCAGGGACAGTGATCCAAATCAATAAATCAAATCACTGTCCCCAATTCAGGCTGAATCCAAATCAGATAGGGCCTGCTTTGCACACCCCTAGTAAGCATGTCCTGTGCTTATTAAACTACCTCAGATTTTCAGAAGCAAAGAGCCATAATAGGGCATGTCTACACATGATACTACATTGTCATAGCAGCATGCTATAGCAATGCAGTGTCCATGGGTGTTTACGCATAACCAGCAGCTACATTGCCATAATGGTGCATTCCCCCGTTATAGCACACTGCTATGGCAAAGTAGCTGCTAAAAATAACTACATGCTGTGTGTATGGCACAGTACAGGCAGTTGCTGCTCCACCAGTAACAACATCAGTGTAGGGCAACATGTAGATGTGCCCATAGAACCATAATTTCTCCCAAAAATCAATGCCTCCTACTTCCCTGTCACTTCTATAACAGTGGGAGCCCATTACACAGCAGTAGACTTTCTATGCCAGTCACATTCCCTCTTAAGTAAGCTATATTCTCAGTTGTGTCACCCTTGATATTCCCAAGCAAGAAAATGGTGTTAAGCTGGAATTAAAGGGTTGCCAATTGATATAAATAATTTGAGGGGAAATGGCTTTGTGATGAAGTCGGAAAATGTTAGTTAATGATCATTCTGTTTCAGGAAGTTTCCATCCTAAGAGAACTGGGACATGGCCTTGAAGCTGCCTGTCAAGAAATACCCCCGTATCAATTGTGAAAAGAACATTATAAACTAGCTCTCAATGCTGGTGACAGCATGAAAATGTGTTATATTTGACTTGGTAGGAGCAAACCCACTTTAATTTGATCTATGAGGTGAAGTACTGAAGAAAGTATTATCAAAGATGATGTTGCAAATAATTGGACAAGGAAGATAACTTCACAGGTCTGCAATCACCTGCCTCAGACCTTTATGCAAAATCTCATGCCAGCAGAGGACAGTTTATTGAATGAATTTCCTCTAGAAACTAAATTCCCAGAAACAAGAGACCAAATTGAATGATGTATTGTCAACGGCAACATAATTACCATCTTCATTTAATAAGAAAATGGTTATTTTAGTAATATTTGATATTTTTTCTAGTATTCTGTCCCCATGTTCTTTCCTCTGTGATGTTATTAGTTTTATCCTGTGCTGTTGCAGATCATTGGCTGTGTTTTATTATTCACCTGCTACATAAAATGAAAAAAATTTTTTTTTTTTTAAAAACAAACAAAGCTACTCATTCAGCAGTCATACCAGACAGTGTCATTAAAACCAATAGACTATGCGCCAGGAGGTCCCATCACCTCAGAAAGCTGTGCGTCAGCAACTACTGAGGTGAACCATTTCAATAATGAAACCAAACAAACTACTTGTTCCAGAAGTTAAATTTGCACTAAGACAATCTACAGGATCTACAATCTAAAAGCAAATCCTATTCTCCCTTTACATGCTTGATTGGTATTTACATAACCATGCAGGTACCATTTTTGGCACTTATGCAGCTTTTAGATTCTGTTTCCACCTGTGGCAGAACAGGATTGTCCAGGCATATTCATAACAACCTGAGGTAAAGCAGTGGAAAAAAGAAGGCCCACCTATCTTTTGCCCCAGGGCATTTATAGACATATTCGGATTCGGCGGGGGGGGGGGGGGGGGG
>NW_017729001.1:1565148-1566964 GCF_001723915.1 Gavialis gangeticus | reverse complement strand
ATGCACAAATACAGGCTGAGGAATAGCTGGCTAAGCAGAAATGCTACAGAAGAGGACCTGGGGCTCCTGTTGGATTGCAAACTCAATAGGAGTCATGGGAAGAGGGAGCAAGGGTGTTTAATTTGCACAGCTGCAAGAGCTGAGCTAATTAAAAGCACCCAGAGCATCATATGCATCAGCATCCCTGCGCTGAAGAGTGGTAGTGGAGCGCTTTGAACTAAAGCTAGGTCAAACAAGCTTTAAAGCGCCCCACTACCATTTTTCAGCCCGGGGACACGGATACAGGTGATGCTGGAGTCTGCTGGCAGTTTCCACGCTCCAGCAGACTTGATTAATCAAATCTGTTCTGACGCACTGGAATTCCAGCACATCGGAGCAGCCTCGCTGCATGTGTGTAAGTGCCCCAAGAGCCTAACAGTTAGGTCACTGGTCTAGGTAAAGGGAGCAAGACCCCCAGGTTCTCTCACTTCCCTGCAAAATGCTCTAGCCACTTTCTACCAGATCAAGGTGAGAAAGTCTGGTTTCCGATCAGGTAGAAACTATTTCACTGTTGTTTATGTATTTTATCCAAAAATATAAAATTCAAGCTGCAGAAGAGCTGTTGGGGGCAACAACCTGAACTAGGACAGGGTTCCTCTCGTGAAGTCACACTCCCTCTTTCTAAGCCCCACGTATGTTCCTTTTTTGGCTGCCTAGAGAGTTCTGGAAAGCACCTAGCCTGTGCCCTTATGGCTGTAGCACTTTTGCGGGAATCACTGCCAGGACCACAATGAAGATCTAGAGTACTGTATAATTTTCTGCTTCAAAAGTTTCCATGCAGGACTTTAAAAATTCTAACGCTGACATCTCTACATAGCCATTGAGATTGCTCAGCACCCTTGTAGAACTAGAGGCGTGTCCCATTGGCTTCTATTATTAACCTAATTTCCTGCCTATGCAGTGAAATTGACTGCTCCTCTCCTCTACTTAGACAGTGCATTTCAGTAACATTGTTTAATGCAGTCTCAGTTATCACTATTATTAACAACTTGTTGTAACTCTTTTTCTTCATAGATTTCAAAATGCTGTAGAAAGACAGACATCAGTGTAGTCCTCATTTCATATGTGAAAAGGGCAAGATGCAGAAGGTGACTTACCCAAGATCACAACACAGGTTAGTATCAGAGCCAGCAATAGACAGAATGCAAGTTGCTTGTTTGTCAGCACAGTGCTATCCATACTGATCCACACCACCCATAATCCTGTAGCAGGAGCATATCCCAACCCTTCTGTACATTATATACAACATCCCTCCTATTAATCAAACCTTGACTGTTTGTTGTACAAATAGTACAGAATTTGTAAAAATGCCTTGGAATCTATCATGAAGACTGGCCCCACATAAGCATTAGGTATAATTAATTTTCCTTGATTTTTGGTTATTGCCCCCTGTAACAGAGGGCCTGCTCAGGGCCAATCCAACCGTGGCCAGCCCACCTGTTCTTGGGCTAACCACCCACTTTCTCACCCACCGTGCCTGGATCTTAATTAAGCAGGAGGCCATCCATTTGCTGCCCTGCTGCTAGGAGGTGCTATCTGCGGCTCCATTCCTCCTCTACACCCCAGCCCAAGTCTTGCAGATGACCTCATGATGTTCACATGCACCAGTCCCACATAATGGGCCCCAGAATCCTACTGTAGGACCCCACCTGTTCCTCCCTTCAGGTGGACCCTGCCACCATCATACCGGGCCATATCTCCCTGCCACTGGTTTCCCTTCGGGTGTGGTCCCCTCACTGGGACCCCAGGCCCCTGGCTCTTGGGCATCCCTCTCAGT
>NW_017729001.1:1562236-1564160 GCF_001723915.1 Gavialis gangeticus | reverse complement strand
GGCTGCCTTCATTAGGCACCTGGTGGCTGCCAGCTCCAGGGCTTTAAAGTGGCAGGCACACACAGTGCCCTGCCACACCCCCCTATTCATATTGTACTTCCCATGCCCCTTCCATCCACCCACAATATTAATCTCATTACAAGAATTACTCAAATAAAAGAATAGAAAAGCTACCAAGTGTAATAAAGGAAATAATCCCATATGCTTTATTTCCCTAAATTAGAGCTTTTAACCTACCAAGAATAGAGTTAAAAATTCTGAATTCTCTTACAGTGATTAATGAGCACGTTCCCTAGCAAAAACTAAAGCAGAAAAAGCCAAAAGGATGTGTATCTTACATGATTCTAAGTGTTACTAATTTCCTTTATCATTGCAAAGGAAATAACATCTTGAATTTAGGCTTTTGCAAGTAAATAAAGGAAGAAGTAATGCACTGCATTTTGCTGTGGATTCTACTAATACATCTACAATTAGGCCAGTCTGCTTCTGTTCCACAGTTGACTCTGAAGTTATATTTTCATGACATTCTTCTGATTTCTTATACAATTGGCCCATCATATAATGCAGTCGTATCTCACAGGAAAATGTGTTCCTGTGACCAATGCTCCGGAGCGCTGTGTTAGGGATTTATAGAGCTCACTGTGATATCTTAGGGCAGATCTTTTATCCACAGTGCAGATACTTGTGCCTATTCTCAACATGAGCGATCCTGCAATGGTCAATATAATTGCCAACACTTAGAGCAAGCACTCAGCATAGGGAAGCCTGGTCATTGGGTTGCTCCTTTTTTAATTGTCTGTGAATAGACCTCAGGTTTCCAGGGGAAAAAGGAAAACAAAATCCAGGCTCACAGCTGATAAAAAACAAAACAAACAGCTTCTCAGTGTCTCAAATCGAACAAGATAAGAAAGCTTTATTATGCTATTGTGTTTTCTCTCAGCTGTGAAAGACAAACGTTTTCAATATTTTCTCATTATGTAATTGTTACACAATGACACAGGTCTGCATGCAGCTTCTCAGGCAACTATAAAAAAATAAATTCCTGTCTTGAAAACACTATGCTGGCAACAGCCGTCTACTATGAGGACAACAATTATTTAATGCTTCTTCATCTTGTTCCAATGCTGTAATATTCAGTGCATCTCCTTTTCACCATCTTGCAGTATTTGATCGTCATAGTGCTTAGCATATTCAGTCAGGTTGATGGAGTAATGAAGGGTCCTCTCCATGCTCAAGGATAAAGTGAATAGGTGTACCAATCAGTCTGAACACAGCAAACATACAACAGGACAGACCATCAAGGGTGTTGAGACAAAAGCATATTACCCTTCATCAATAGTAATGAAGCTAATCCTTAATTGACAAAGAAGACACAGCACTATTTCTGGGTATGCTGAATATTCCAATGTTAATACTTTCTGTCCCTATCAGGAAACATGAATATGCATTCTTTAGCAATAGCAATTCTTTAGCAATTCTTTTCTAAATTTCTTTCTAATCCCTGTGTTTATACCAGTCTATTCATGGTGAAAACCGAGGATGTATGTGAATGATCCACAACCAAGCCTCAGTTTTCACATCCCTCCTATTCTGCTGAGGGGCCAGCAAGATAGTGGATTTGAAAGAGCTAGGGAAAGAGACACAAAAAGGTAAAGTTTCCATTTATTATCTTTGGCCTTGTGATACAGAATGCGAAAGCATCAATACAATTCTGTGCAGAGGTTTTGGAGTGGAATATACTACAGACATGCTGTGGAGTTCAGAAAGCCCTGCACACCTCTGATTGCCATTGGTAGTTCACAGTAAGGGCTATCAGGGCTTTCTCGGCTATACCAAATGGGGGGCTAGATGTAAAGCAGTTTTAAGAGGAGTGCCCGAACCCATCTCCATGTGAGCAACCTGTGTATGGGGTATTAGCAGGCCA
>NW_017729001.1:1554798-1557236 GCF_001723915.1 Gavialis gangeticus | reverse complement strand
AGGGCTATCAGGGCTTTCTCGGCTATACCAAATGGGGGGCTAGATGTAAAGCAGTTTTAAGAGGAGTGCCCGAACCCATCTCCATGTGAGCAACCTGTGTATGGGGTATTAGCAGGCCACGGGAAAGCCAGAGAAAAGATTAGAAGATTTTCTTTTGCATAGATCCTTTCATTTTCTCCATTCACATACTTTCAATAAGTGCCTCAGATGCTATTCTTTGAGCTGTGTTAACTCTGCAGTGCTTCCCCACCAACTCTGTGGCATGGGAAGGAGGCTTCTTCTCTCTGGGCTCCATGACCAGCAGCTTAGTGCCCAGCCTAGCTGTAGACTGAGGATTTACCCCTATAAAGCCTCATTCTCCTGTCTGATTTGTCACTGGTGCTCAAGCAAATATTTTCACCCACCCTTAAGGCAGGTCCTCAATTTCCTTCCTGCCCTGCATGGTTTCTTGCTTTTTCTTGTATTTCCCTCTTTTTTTTTGGCAGGGTTTTACAGTGGTTGTGTTAATTGTATCCCTGGCAGTTGGAGGGAGTTTAATAAAGGGTTTGGGTGACTGGTTTAATTATTTTTTTCCATCTGCCTCTGGAGAAGAGGGTTTTAAACAAATAAAGGACGTTTTGGAGCAGAAGAATTGAAGGAGTAGGATTTCTCTTTGCCCCCCATCGCCCTAGCTTTATTTCCTGCTGTGGAAACAAGTGACTTAATAAACTAGTATTTATTTTTTTAACATGCCTTTTTCCAGCATTTGCTTTCCTGCCTGGGAGATGAGTGCTTATAAAATATTTCCAAAGGTGGCTCCTTTAAAGAACTACTGAGTTTTCCAGCCGCACTCTCTATGTGTCCTGCTATTATAAAGTTGGCACATGTTTATTTTTCAGTGTCTGTAAGAAACTGGTGGTGGAGCTGGATGGGTTTCCTTGCCTTCCCAATCTGTATTTTAGAGCCTCAGTCCTGCAAGCGATGCCTCACAGGCAAACTCCTTAGCCAATCCTGAGCCCTAACATGGTTAGGGAGCTTCTACTTCAACTCAAGTGCCTGGACAGAGCAGGACAGCACCCTAATTTTAAAGATAATATTTTTCTGCTATTGTTGGAGCAGAGAAACTATCATCCAAACACTGGGTTTGAAACCGTTGAATGCTTTGGTGCTGCAAGCTCAGATCAGGCAAGTTGGCTTTTATTCCTTCAAAGAAGATCATAGGAATGTTCTGCATTTGCTAAGAGAGAATATCTTTTGGAGGAGGCTGATGTGATGAAGTTGTCCATTGGGTAGGGCGTGAAGGACCCCCTGGCACTTCATGTTTTAAAGAGCAGAACAGGCATTTACTCCAACAGCCTAGGCCAAATATCACTCATTTCTGTCACTTTTCAACTCCACTCCCGTTATCCATCTGCTTCACCCATGGAGGTGGATGCATTTCAGTCATGCTCTGTGCACCACTCCACAAACTACTGCAGGAAAAAAATATTCACTTAAGCATCTGAGCTGCTTCTGGGTTAATGAAGCAGCATGCATAATAGACCCTCCCTTTACAGGATACCTACACTACCATGCAGGCAGCCTCATACCCCCTGCCTTAGGAACAATGGTTTTGTCACAGTATCTCAGTCTTTGAAGCCATCCCAGAAGCATGTCACTGTGCCCTGATGAGCTTGCAATACCCTCAAAGCTAGGTAGGAGTGCAAGGTGACTTCACCTCAGCATCAAGCCTTAGCAGGACCAAAAGAGTGATCATTAGGGCAGTGCGAAGCTTCAGGTGGAGATTCGATTCAGAGGAGATTTGGCCCAATTTGGTGGCCAAATCTCTGAATCCGAATTGAATCAGGGGTCCAGTTAAAAGGTCTGAATCAATTCAAAGCTCTCCGAATCTTCAGAAAAGATTCAGAGAGCTTTGATGATTTGGACAGTCCCTGGTGGCTGCAGCAGGGAGCTGCAGCTGACTCTGAGCTGGTAAGTACTAGAGGAGTGGGAGTTGGGGGACAGGACCATGGGGGGACCCCTGCCAGTCTCCATCCCCTGCCTGATCCCCCAGCCACCCCACGGGTGTCCTGCCCACCCCAGCTCCTGGCCCTTTGAAGAAAAGCCCCGATGCTCACCACGTGCTGCCGGGTGGGGGGCAATCCCCACTGTCCTCCACTGCTCCATGCTGTGTGGGAGCCTCTGCATGAGCCCCCCTACCCCTACCCCTTGCTCCCCCAGGCCCCCCAGGGGGGCCCCACCTGGGCCAGCTCTGGCCCTTTAAGAAAAAAAAATGAGAAAAGCCTCAGGATTCACTGTTCCTGCAACATCCTCAGGGATTCGGGGGCTCATGCAGACCCCCCCCATGTGGTGCAGGGCAGCAGGGAGCAGCAGGGATCACCCCCTGCTGGCAGGAACGGTGAGTCTGAAGGGTTTTGAGGGGGGCGGTTCTTAAAGGGCTGGAGCTGCGGTGGGTGGGG
>NW_017729001.1:1533305-1554787 GCF_001723915.1 Gavialis gangeticus | reverse complement strand
AGTGCCAGGAGCTGGGGCAGGCAGGGCAGCCATTGCCAGGCTGTGGGGGTGGGATGCACCTGGCTGATTCAGAGATTCAGCAACAGCCGAATCTCCAAATCAGATTCAGCCAAATCAGTTCAGGGCAGTGATTCGAATCACCGAATCGAATTGCTGTCCCCCGAATCGACCAAATCTGAATCCAAAGTGAATACTAGGCGCTTCGCACAGGCCTAGTGATCATGGGCCAGAGGTGCATGGCATGGATGGACACTGGATTTGGAGTTCATGGGGGGAAGGGAGGAGGGCAGGCAGCTCTGGAGGGGAAGGAGGATCAGGCTCACCCAGCTGCATCCCAATTCTTGGTGACGGGGACAATGCCATGGGCTCAGCCCTTCTCCTCTGCAGCTACTCACCAACTGCATCTGAGGGGATCGCAAGGCTGTTGTTTCCCCACTGGCTGCAGTTCCCACCTGATGCAGCAGAGGACACCCAAATGACCCTGCCAGAAGCTGCCCACTGCATGTGGGGCTGCAGACCCATGTGGTGCCCTCCAGCAGCCCTTGTTGAAGGCGTGGGATACCTCTGCCCTCACAGAAGGAACCTGCTTGTGTGGGGCAATGCCTTGACTAAGCCCTATGTGGGAGCCAGTCTGCCAGGCTTTCCCTACTCTAGTCCCCCTGGGGGTGAGTCCTGTGCAAACACTGTAGCTCCAGACCTTTTTTCAAAGGGTTTTCCTCCCTGTCTCCAGGGACCTTGGGGAGAGCACAGTAGAGATGGGCACATACTGTATGGGGATCACTGGGGCTGAGGACACAGACAAACTCCCTTGCCTCCTGTTTCTGGTTTGCCAGCTCACAGCTCCAAACTGGCACACAGACAGAGGGCAGCAACCATGGAGAGGCTGCATCACTGGTGCATGGAGCCATGGGCTCTCTGCTGGGCAGGGGCTGGGAGACTTTGGACAGATACACTGGGAGGAGTGTATGGGGGCAAAAAAATGCTGTAGCAGGAAGCCAAGATGCCAAGACACCAACATCACTGGAAGGTGGCTGGGAGCAATGGTCATAGACATGCCTTTCTACTGCTCTTTCTGCCCTCTGAAATGTCTGCTTCATGTGGAAAGAGCTCAGACCCTGCAGCAGGACACAGCCCTGCCAGGTAAATACCTGGGAGTGGGGAGCCACAGGACTTTTTTTTACAAATGGGAGGAGATAGCCTGCACTTGCAGGAAAAGCCATATGTTTCTGGCTTGGGATGAGATTTTTTTGCATGTGCATTTGCAGAGGTGGTTGGGAGCCATTGTACGCACAATAATATACTGTTTTGTCAAATAAAAGGTCAGGGGGGTTCCTGGGCATAGCTCATTGCAAGAAGGAAGTCTTGTGTTTTTTTGTCTTTAGGAAGCAGGCAGGCTTGCCTCTGCCCACCCCACCTCTTTGGAACAAGTGGACTTTCATAGATTTCATAGACCTTAGGGCTGGAAGAAACCTCGGAAGATCATCGAGTCCAGCCCCCTGCCCCAGGGGCAGGAAGTCAGCTGGGGTCACAGGATCCCAGTAAGATAAATGTCCAGTTGACTCTTAAAGGAATCCAGAGTAGGTGCTTGTACCACCTCTGGCAGCAGTCGGTTCCAGGACTGGTCACTTTTGTTGGTAATTTTTGAGGAGCACCTGAGCTTAGATCTTCCCGCGACTACTGAAGGAGCCTGGGGTTTGGGGTTAGGGCCCCTAATACATGCAGTGGGTGTGTGACAGCGTTCTGTACCAAATTATACACATGATAATGGCATGATTCAGTCCAAAACTGAAAAAATCAGCTACTTTTATCCAAGTTAGAGAGTGGGAAAAATTACTGTCCATTTCAGTTTGGGAATGTTAACGGCCATGGGGGATAACTCACTCCATGGGGTCAATCATAGGAGTAGAGGAAGTTTATTGAAAATAAATAAAACATTATTTTTATTTGAGAGCCTAAGAGAGCAGGAAAAGTACATGTGCGGAGAAGTGTTGCAGAAGTTACAACATCCGGCATTGTTTAAAGCGCAGCTTTCTTTACTGTGGCAAGAGAAAAGTAAGCATGCCAGGTCTTGTCAATCTCATCCTTTAAAAAGAAATGGCCATGAAAGATCTTCAGAATAAAATTGACTTCATTCTGTCTCAATGCAGAAGGAGAATTCATGACACTAGCCAGATTGGTTTACTGAATCACATCCTCCTTTCCCCTAGTTCAGCCTTCTTAAGTAAGTTACATTTCTCATTAAAGAGTTGAAGAATTTTGTGTTTTACCAGCAGTGCTGAAGCTATTGATGCCTGGACTGAACTTGAGAAAGTTGCCTTGGTAGCCTTTATGGGTGATCATCAGACTGATTGAAAATTAGTACCTTTTTAATGACTGAATTGCAGTGCTGCTTACCTTTTAGGTCAGGTGTGATGCTGTTGGTTATTGATACCAACACAGCCATAAACACCAGCTGTGATTTGGAAACTAGAATATGCACACGCCAAATATTTTCATGCTTGTGGACCATCCATAATTTGCAGGAATCTCTCTCTCTTGAGTAACTGAAATAAGTGGGGTCTTGTGCATTTCATTATTACCTGGCTTGGAAGTAAAATCAGGCAGGAGCAGCAGAGACTCAGTATTGTGCGTGCCTGTGGCGTAACCCGGAATGCTTTTGTTGTAGCTTTTAATCTTGCAGAATGAGAAATGAAATTCTGGCTCCTTGCCTCAATGGCCTCCTGAGGAAATGCTGCAAATTGTTTTCAAACCACTTAAAATTCTGGATTCATCATCCCTGATATTGTCTCTGGCTTGACCTGCATAGTGGCTTGCACAGAATTCTGCAATCGCGTTCTAACCGCAGCTCTACGGGTGTGAATCCAGAGCATTTTCATTAACGTTAGTGGAGTTGTTATACATTTACCTCAATATAATTTGAAATCAGTAACTGGCCCTAAAGTTTAAAAGCAGCAGGAGTGTTATACAGGTCAGACCATAGGTCTGTCTAGCTCACTGTCTCATAGTGGCAGAGAGTGGATGTTAAGGGAAAGATGACATGTACAGGGTCTATCCTGACCAATTGATCCCTGCTCTTTTTCCATTATACCTTTCAGCAATCCAGCAATATCTGTTCTGTGAAGCTCCTATTGACTACAGTGATAGTCATGCTTGAATAATCAGGTAAAATTTTCTGTACCTGATCCATAGAAATAATAATTAATTAATTATTTGTTTGTTTCTCAAGAGCCTGATTTTACATACACTGAAGTTTAATGGAAAAGTTGCTATTCAACTTAATGGAGAAAGGGCTCATCCCAAGGCCAGTTTTCTCAGGGATGCCAAAGCAATCATTTTCATTGAAAGGGTTGGAAGGGGGAGTGGGGGTTTGCTTTTAAAATAGAAAGTAAAAAATAGTATTCAGATATTTGTACTGAGGGCCTACATCTCAGTGCAGGGCATTTCAAATCAAATCTTGTTTGCTGTAACTGTATTAAATAGATGTCAATCTGTGCCTGTTAGGTTGCTGGATAATATGATCTTATTTGCTGGTAAAAGTTTAATCAGGAACAAATTTAGGTACATATTTTTAAAATTTTTATCTATAAAAAGGGAATTCTTGATTGGCCGAAACACAAAGCAGCTTGGTTTCAGACTTGAGAACTGAGTAGAGTTTCTCTGGATTATCATTGGGATATTTAACAACAGAATCTGACCAAACAGGGCTGCTCCCTAAACTAATCAGGAAGTGTTATAATGCTAATTGACATAGGCTTTAGTCTGTCCATCCTACAGAAATATTACTATTATGAAGAATGTAAACATTTGGTGGGAAGGGACTCTGGGACTTCAGATCTCAGGTTAAATGGTCAGTGTTTAAAACTGAAAAAAAAATAGCCTTGTAAACTGAGCAAACTGAGCGAAGTCTGGAAACTGGTGGAGCAAAATAATTATAGGAACCCCATACTGTCATTTTTTTTAGTCTCTATTTAGACTAAAACCACATGCTCATAAGTTGCTGCTTGACTCTCTGAGGCATGGGATGTTTGTGACCCTAACAGGTTTCATATAGTATGAACTTCTTTATCTGAGGAAGAATTCAATTTTTTTTGGCTCACACCAGAGAATGGTTTGGCCAGCTTAGTGGTTTGCATATATGCCACTTAGAGAAGTGCTGCAAATAACCCAATGTTCGGCATGGGTGGCTGCATTTGTGAGAGAGAGTGGGAGTGAGAAAGTTTGTGCACATGCACTTTTGTGAGAGTGAGGAGTGGGCTTCTCTCTATCTTGTTTTTCTCCAAGATTTCTTTCCAGAGGAGGTTAAGGGAACTCTCTAGGTTTTTATAAGCTGATAGAACAGGGTTGTCAAATAGTCTTTATTAGAGAAGAAACAGGAAGATGGCTTGTTTTGCAGACAGAGGGTTATTGGGCAATTATGTTTTTTATAGAGCTGTTGTAGGACAAATCACGGGCCTGCTTTTGCCTTTGATGCTACAAGGCAGACTGCCCAATAAAGATCAGAACAAGGGAGGGCAAAGGGGGTCAGGGACAGAGCCTTCCCTTGGGGTCCCGCTTCTGCCTCTTGCCTCAGAAACCAGACACCTCTTCCAGACGCACTGTAGCCACCCATCACAGAGCTTCGATGTGACATTCTGGCCGGACTAAGCAACAGCTAGAGTCACTGATCTATGTCCTAGGAAAACTGAGGAACGAGAGAGGGCCATGTGCAGCTTCTTGGAAATGTGTACTGCTGGGTGGTGGCAGCACAGCTGTCTCCTAATTTCCAAAGTAAGGCATGTTGTTTGTGGTAAGGCACACAAAAGCCTTTCCTTCACACTCTTAGAAAACATCCACCAACAGCTTTGGGAACAGGATGAAACCTCCTCAGACAGGAAATGAAGGAAAACCTTTTAGCAAAATCTCTCCCCACTCCCAGTCACTTTCTCCCCCCTATTCCTGCATAAAGAGTATATATATGTTCCCTCATCTGTCAGGGCGCAAATCACTCTAACAGTTTTAGGGGGATAGGAAGAACTTCCTGCGAACAGGTTATCCAGTAAGTGCCTAATGCTAGACATCTTGCACCTTCTGGGTGCATCTACACGAGATGCTTAACTGTGCAATAGCATAGTTTACTGCACAGTGAGCATGTGTGTCTACACATGCACATGCTTACTGCATAATAAAAACCCCTAATCATGAGTAAATTTGAAACCTGCAAATGTAGGTAGCAAATTTACTTGCAAGTAATTACTGAGCAATAACACACGTGTAGACACAACCCGGGAGCAAATTTGCTCCCAGGTTAGCCCTGCCAGTAGGGGGGGCAGCCCCAGGCTTGCCCTAGGGTACTGGGCTGGAAGCCTCTCTTGCCCCAGGGCTGGGCTGCCTCTATGGCAGCCCCTACCCTCAGGTCTTTAAAAGCCTGCAGGCACTCAGAGTCCTGGGGCAGACCAGCAGGGAGGCTGAGGTGACTCCAGGCCCTGCACCCCCACCCCCCCGGGCAGGCTACAGGCTAGCCTCACTAGCCTGCATGTACCCTGGCACCACTGCCAGCACCAAGACCCAGCTGCAAGCAGCTTCTGGCTGCTGGAGCTAGCTTCACCTGCCTGCAGCCCTCCCCCAGCAGACAACCCTGAGCCTGCAGGTGCTGTGGGGCATTGCCTCAGCTGCATGGCTGCCATTCCCATGTCATGCCCCTGCACTGGGCACTGCAAGCAGCTTCCCAGGCCCAGCAGCACAGGGACAGGAAGAGATTAGCAACCTTATGATACTGGGGGGTGAGGTGAAGGCGCAGCACCAGTTAAAGCATGGCAGGTACTCCAATGTTCATGTCTATGAAAGGCTGTCAGGCCAAGTGTCAGAGTGTGGGCACAACTGGTCAGTACAGCAATGCTGCATAAAGGTCAAGTCCTTGCAGACACAATGGGTTGCTGTCACAGACCACAACTGTTGGTCAGGGAGTGTCTGTAAATCCATGACCTTGATGTGGCACATAATGGACATATTCACTCCCCAGGACCCAGGCTACACCTATGATGTATACAGCAACACGGGTGGCCTGCCCAAGCTCCTGCCTTGTCCTGGCACCTGTGGTGACACTTCACCAGGCGAGAGCCCCTCAGGCATCCAGCAGCCCATCCTGATGAGCTCCCTGGCTATAGCCTCCACCAGAAGCTCATGGAGCCCAGGCCAGTGCCTGCCCCAATAGTTCCACAATCTCAGCTCCAGCCATGAGGCGCAGCCCACCATGACACCACCAGCTGCCAACAGTGCCAGCTCCTCCCCAGGGGGGGGCCCTGGCTGGGTGCCCACCCACCATGCCCCACCATCCAAGGGCAACACCATCACTGACAGCCACAACCATGCAGAGCTGCTAGCCATGCCAGCCCCAGTCACATAGTAAGACCTGCACTGGGGAAGGTCCCTCCCCACCCTAGTCCCCAGGCACAGGAGAGTGAGCAGGGATGGAGGGCTTGGCCAGTGGCCACCTAGGCCTAGGCCTAGACCTGCCTGGCTGACTTACCATGGTCCCTAAGCACCTGTGTATGCCCAACCCCTGATCTGAGGCCTGGTACTGCACAGTCCCTGGTAGAGCACCTTATCTCAGAAATGTTGCATAATCATACAAACAGCTTCTTTCTCATGGCTGTACAGGGCCTGCAGCTACATGCTGGGGAGAGGCCACACTTGACAACTAGGTTGCAGCCTCAGGGTCACCACCACCCACAGCCAGGGCCCTGTGGATGTGCCAGCTCTGCCAGAGGAGGACCCTGGACAGGACCCTCCTCCTGGACTGCACTCCACCAAAGTGCAGGTCTGGCCCAGGCAGTGGTTAAAGTGGGCCCGGCAGGGGTCCAGGTGACAGGTGTAGGGCTGCATAATCCAGGGCAGAAGTGGGTCAGTGGGATTCCTGAAGGGGAGGGGCAGGACTGCCATGGTGCCCAACTCGTGGTCTGGCACCCCCAGCATGAAGTGCCCGCTGTCTACCAAGCCCAGTAAGCCAGAGTCTTGGAAGTTGTAGGTATTGTGGGGACTGCTCACCCAGCCGGCACTCATGTGCATGAAGGCAACTTGGTGGTCCATGATGGCCTGGAGTACCATGAAATGAAAGCCTCTTCAGCTGTAATAGCAGCAGTCTCCAAAGGGAGGGCAGGTGAAGGGGATGTGGGTCCTGTCCAAGGCCCCTAATACACTGGTGGAATCCCAGGGCATGGAAACTTGCCACCACTACCAGCAGGTCATGCACGCAGAGCACTGTATGGCCCAGCACATCCTGGAGAGCACCACACACCTCCAGGACAGCCTTCCCAGTGGTAGCCTTCCCAGAACAAACAGGTGGCTGATGTACTGCAAGCTGGCAGGCATGGTCAGCTTGAGCAGGGCAAGGGCCAGCTGGGTGTCCATGGAGGGAGACAGCAACATGCCAATGTCCTGCCACTCCAGGTGTGTTCTAGGAGGTCCCAGAAGGTGGCCTGGATCATAAGGAAGGCCTCCAGCCATTGCCCATTGTCCCAGGTGTCCTGGCTGGTCCAGTGGGCCCAGAAGCAGTGGGGCTGGAGGCCCAGAAAGGCAACAGCAGCCCTAGCAGTGGCATCCCAGAGTCCATTGTTGATGTCTTTGCTGGGGTCCAGCCAGGCAGACAGGGTAATTGTGGCAGGTGCACAGTGGCGGTCCTGGGATGGCATGCGGTGGCCTGGCAGGTGGCTGCTGCGTGTGGGTGAGCCAGGAGGGGCGAGACAGGAGTAGGCCAGGCTGGGGTTGGCATGGCTGCCTAGGGAGCAGCGAGTGAGACTGGCTTTTGAAGAGAGCTGCCAGCTGCTGGAGCCCAGAGCTCCCCCAAAGCAAGGCCCTGGGAAGCAGGACCAGACTGGCAGGAAATATGCGCTCCCACTTCCCTGCACATGTAGACACATGCCCAAGAGAGTTTACTCATGAGTAATATACTCATGAGTAAACTGGTGCCGCATCAAATGCACAGGTAGACATGCTTTCTATGAAGCAGCTGGGAACTGGCCACTGTTAAATCCAGTACTGAAACTCAGTAGGTCTTTCCCCATTTCATTTACCTACGAGCATTCATTTTTACATCAAAATACATGATGTTTATTTTCCTGATTTTCAAGGCTGTTAATACAGCATTATTCCCAAGCTCTGGCACCTTTGGGAAATGTGGTGTCTGGAGGTGGAAACCAAAAACATGGTTCCACACTGGATCCTATCTTTCTCCCTCTTCAGTGTTCTATGCAGTAGGAAATTCTGAACTGTTACTGCTCTCTATCTACCCATCTACTGATCTGCCACCCTTCCCAACAAAAGTTCAATGTGGCTTGCAGCAATAGAATGAAATAACTTATAAAACAAGAAAATAAACCAACTTAAAAAGCAAGTAGAATATAAAAAAATAAAATAAAGCAAAATTATCTAAGCATACTGTTTCTCCTTTTGGAGACGTTGATGATATTAGACGGTAGAGCTTTCACATCATAATGTAGTGTGCAGCTTGATGTTGTGATGGCTGCTGATAGATACTCCTGGAGAATATCTTCCTTTCTGTCAGATAGGTATTAGAGCTCAGAAAGAAAGACTCATTGATGCTTATGGATTTCGTTTCAAAAGCACTATTCCATTTTGTTTCATCAAAACTCTGCCTCTGGCCCTAGGTGGCAGCACCTGGCTGCCTCCTGTCATCTGACAGGCAGATCAGGGGCCCAAACCCCCAGGAGGACTCTGGCACAGCCCCTGCAGCCCTCCCAGGGATGCGGGTTGGCTCCTGGTCTGCACACGGGATTACAGGAGGTGGGTGCTGCCACCTGGGACCAGCGGCAGCACCGATCTTCCCGGTGCCGGTCCCAGCCGGGAGCACCCACCTCCTCTCATCTGGTAAGCAGATCAGGAGCTCGCCCACACCCCCGGGAGAGCTGTGCTGGAGTCCTCCCAGGGCTGCAGGCCCCTGATCTGTCTGCCAGATGACAGACTGGCTCTGGGCACAGCCCACACCCAGTGCCAAGAAGATCATTGCTGCCTCTGGCCCCAAGCAACAGCAACTGGCTGCCTCCTGTCATCCAGTAGGCAGATTGGGGGCCCACACCCCCAGTAGGACTCTGACACAGCCCCCACAACCCTCCTGGGGGTGCCAGCAGGCCCCCAATATGCCAGCTGGATGACAGAAGGCTGGTTCTGCCACCTGGGACCGGCAGCAGTCAGGGCCTTCTCTAGGGGGGGCGACTGCCCTTGGCTCCGTGCTTTGGGGGGCCCCACAGAGCCACCACTGCTGGCTTTGCATCGAGCTGCTCCCTACCCTCCCTGCCATCACCACTGATGGTGGCACTGGTGCTGGCTTCTTCACATCCAGGGTGCATGGGATCAGGGTGGGAGCAGATCCCTGCACAAACCGATTTGCACCCTCATGCACTGATTTGGGTCAGCTCTGGCAGCAGCCTGATCGGATGTGAAGACGCCACCACGCACCCTGGATGCAGAGAAGCCATCACCACCAATGACTATGACGGTAGTGAGTGGCCAGACTTGAAGCTGGCAGCGGCGGCAGTGCAATCTCCATGGCCACTCTGCTCAGGTCTGCAGGGGCCCCCCAAAGCACAGGGCCTGGGGTGCTCTCCCCAATTCACCCCCAAAGGATGGCCCTGGCTGCCACTGGCCCCAGGCAGCAGAACCAGCCTCCTGTCATCCTGGGAAGGCTGCAGAGGCCATGCCAGAGTCCTCCTGGGGGTGCAGGCCCCCCATCTGACTGCCAGATGACAGGAGGCAGCCAGGTGCTGCTGCCTGGGGCACCCAGCACCAGTCTGTCATCTGGCAGGCAGATCGGGGGCCTGCTGCCCCAGGAGGACTCTGGCACAGACAACAGCTAGTCAAAAGCACCAAGTACTATGTTGGGGACATCTTTAAGACTTCAAGAAATTCTAAATGCATGTACCCTGACCCCCTCCCTCCAGCTACAGCCTCTGCCCCCAAGTTACATTTGACTCCGTAATTCACCTGCCTTCAGAAACCTGCAGAATTTCACCTATGACAGCTCTACAGACAAATGGGGCAGATCAGAGTCTTTCATCTGCGTGATGAACTGCCAGCCTGTCAGAACGGCAGAGAATCTGTACTGTGCTGAGACACGTAAGAGCTGCCGCGGGGGGTGGGGGCAAAAGGATGCTGGTCTGTGTTCTGACCTTGGGAAGCTTTCAGGAGAGCTCTTTGCTGTACATGATAACTGAGGGTGCATAAGACTATGTATAATGGTATGCGAGAGAGACTGTATGACATGAGAAATTGGAGTGAGGTTGTGCATGTATGTAAGTTCAGTTTTCACGTAGACCTATGTGATGAGAGACATGTGAATGTTTAAAATTGTTAATTAAGCAACTATATTTGGGGGGCCTCTGAGGCAAAAGACTCTGTCTGTGAGGAGAGGCACATGTGTCTGATTAAGGGCATCATTAAAAGGCCATAACTCTACCCACAGTTCTTACGCAGTACAAATGGATATTATGCGGTATTTCTCTAAATTTGGAATAGAAAGTGTCTATAGAGCTTCACATTCCAAGGTGTGATGCCAATTGGTAAGCGCTGATGTTTTGATGGTACTACTGTACAAGAGAACGTGTGTGGAACTGAGTATTTGAGAGAGAGGTTTTTTGTGTTGTTGATAGTATTGGATGGGAGACTCACTTTACTCTTTAAATGGAAACAACTTCAAGGAATCTTTAAACTTCCTGTAAACTGGATGAAGAAGAGGAAGAAGTCCTACTGCCAGTAGGTGCATCATTATAAAGTACAATATAAGACCAAAGGTTTTGCTCTGTCATTGCATCATTGTATTTTTATGACAGTTTATTCTAGTCTTTGGTATTCCAGTGACCCCATCTCATCCCTGTAAGAGTCTGTTGCTACTTTTAGATGCTGTCTGTCTGGCTGTCAGCAGGGGGGAGGCTGGCAGCACAGGGTGCTAGCAGAGGGGGACAGAAGGGATGGCAGGGCAAGCTCCCCACTCTCCCCCACATCCCTTGCTCCTGAGAGGTAGCATGGGGTGGTGGGTGGCAGCACTCTGTCCCTGCCCCACCCCCATCATTCTTGATGGGCAGTTGGCTAGTACACACACACACACACACACACGCACAGAGCTGACTTGTCCAGTAGAAGTTGAGTACTGATATCTTACCACATACTTCAGTTCAAAATAAAGCTGTTAAACTACAGCAGTTGGAGATAGGTAGTGAAGTACTTTAAGTCATGCTTTAAGGCTAAGTACAGACCATGAAAAAGCCTGAGGCTGAATCAATTCAATCTTCTCAGGTTAATCTAAGCCATGTAGCTTGAACCAATAAGCAAGTGAACAGATGTTCACTTTTGATTCTGGAAATGCAGCCACATGCCTGCAGTACACAAGGCTGGAAGCCAGGGGGTACTAGAGCACGCCTCCCTGCTCTGCTAGAGTAGATAGCTTGAATCTGGAGGGGATCTGGGGCAGAAGTTCAATAAATTGATTTAACCTAAATCAGTTAATTCTGATACTACATCCATCCAGGCTTATTTTAAACCAGTTTTGGTCATCTTGAAAGCAGTTTATGTGCACTGAATTTCTGTTGTCTTACAGGTTTCAACCAGTTTCCAATCACTTATACCAGTTTGTGTGTAATTTCTGCACCTAAGCTAATAGTATTTAGGACCTAGTGGGATTTTCAGTAGTACTTGCCATTCTGGTTTCCTGTCTGCATCCACTGGCACTCAAATGTCTTTAAAAATCTGGTCTAACTAGATGTTGCTAACTCGACTTGTTTGGACACTCCCTAGGCATTATTTTGCCTTCAGTACTTTGTTCTGCTGTTTGATAATTAGGCAACTGTAAAACTGAGGGATGTGTTTGTAGTAAATTATGAGATGAACAATAGATTTGTTAATATTAAAATGTTGTGACCTTGGTCACCAAAAGCCTAGAATTAATGTTCTAAAACTAGCCATCATTATTGCATATGGCTCTAACAGCTTACTCAGCACTTTTCAGCCAAGTTTGAAGACAAAGTCACTGTTCAAATGGCTTACAATCTAAATGGAATAAAATAAACCATCAGCTTTACTGAACACATCCATTTAGATGGATTATAGAACACCTGTTAAAAGGAAATCCCATTGAAACATGGACTCTTGAGTATTGTTCTGTATACCACTGTGCAAAAAGTACTTTGTGAATATTTAATATAAGTTCTCAATGTCCTGTCCCAGCAGCATTTGGTCTTATGTTCCAAAGACCTCATCTCAGATAAAAGGAGGATTGTGCCAGAATATTATACTTGCAGTTGCCCATTTTTTCTGCCAAGAAGATAGCATTGGGTTTATGATTCTATAGATCCTACACTATGAATATTGCATTGAATAACTCATTGAGAGTTACAGAACGCCTCGAGTTCAAACGTGTTTTGATGACTCTTCGTTAGCCTTATTTCAAAATGCATAAATACACTGATTTCACTGAAAAGGTGGTAACCATGATTAGCTATGTTACCTCAGGCTGTTGGCTAGAGCCAACTATCCTAGTGGTTGAACTGAGGTTAGGTAGCAGCCAATAGCCTGAAAAGCCAATAGAAGGAATAAGAGCAGGGAGCAGATTCAAGTTACTGGGCTGAGATTCAGTGCTGAAGGCCTACAACCAGGATTTTGGTCTACAACTAGGACACCAAGGGAGGGGGACAGCAACAAACCAAAGTCATTAGATGATGCCATATGCACAGGTCATGGACTGCTTGCACAGACGTCTAGAGTGTTGTGCAGGAGAGTTCAGTGGCTAGGAAGTTCCTTGAATGTAGAGCCATGGCCACTGGGGGGGTGGCCTGGGTTATCAGGAGCTAATTAAAATTCATATGGGCCCAGTAGCTCTTTATACCCTGGAAAGGGACCAAGTCCTCATAAGTGTCAGTATGTGTGTGAACGATGAGGACCTGCTCAGTTGCCATATCATCTCTGCAAGAATTGTCTAGATAATGGGTAAGAGAAAAAATGTCTTTATGATGGAAGAAAGCCCACCAGCCATTCTAGATCATGTCCCTTGGAAATCCCACCTGCCCTAGCCCAGGAACTATTCAAAGTTTTTACTGGGAGGGCATTTTTATGCAGATACCAATTAGTATCTGTCAATCTGTTTTTCTGTACTGCTGGTGATGTATGCCACATACCACTATGAACCTTGTGGATAACGCTGAGTTTCAAACCCTATTTTGAGAAAGACTCAGGAGCCTGTCTATCTAGATTAGGTTTAAGATAATAAGAAGCGGCCATACTTATAGTTTAAATTTACTGGGGGGTGGTATTTCAATTAAGATAAAACAGAATACAAAAGAGAAATGCAATAGCTTGCTTCCAACATATGACAGATTCCTAAAAATTTAAAGTGCAATGCAATACATTTTTATGCCTCAAGTATGTTTGAATGCATGCTACAGAAATGCCTCATGGGTAGGAACAACTCACAGGAAACAAGAGTGTGAATAGTTAAATAGCTCTTTATGTGCCAGTAAAGATTCTGACAAATTTTGGTTTCAAGGCTGAATTAGGGCTCAGTTTCAAGTTTTAAATTGTTAAACTAGGCCAGGGCTATTTTGGAGAGATTTTCCTACCAAATGGTGATGATAATGGGCTATCTGAAATGGAAATAGTGATAATCTTTCTGCCTGTTGGGACCAAATAGAGTTAGACTCTTCCAGACTTAATCTAACTCAGAACCAAAATCCATTTGAACTCACTCAAATCCAAATGCCATGCACTACTCAAAATTCCAGAGAGGGATTTTATTTAATTTTCCATTTTAAACCTTTTTGATTCAGAAAATATGTTCATGACGACAGGAAAAAATTTAAAGTGCTTTGAGAGTAAAGCTGAAATTTTAAATTAGAGATAAAGAGAGTGAGACTTCATTCAAGCAAGAGGTAGTTACTACAGCTGTATCCATTTTCTATTGTGATCCAGACAGAAAGCTATAGTTAGCCATGTTAGTATGAAGTGGAATAGATTTGCATGGTATAGACTAACCAAAGTAGGTATATATAGTACAAGCTTTTGTAATCTGAAGCTCACTTCTTCAGATGCTGTGAAAGGACACACACAAATCTGAGTACAAAGAAGAGAGCGAAAGTAGACTACAAAAGACAAGACATGATGCAGATGCCAAAGCATGACGTTCTATTCTGAACTTCTGAAGGAGAGCAAAGCTGAGCTGGCTTGGACCTGAAGTAGTCATGCAATCAGGTTGGACCCAAGGGTAGTGGCTTTGCTTTTGTAAAGTACAGTTGGAAGGCTTGCTTTCTCTCCATCTTCTGTTCTCCCTTAACAGAGGCTTTTGAGAGATTGCACTGTTTAGGTAACTTGCTGGAGGTCAGAACAATGCCTTGGGGAAGCAGGGGGACAGTGGGGTGCCCTCCTCTTGGAGAAAGTCCCAGGTCTAACTAGGTTGTGCTTCCCTAGTGCTGGAACTCGATTCATCGCCGGGGAAGCCAGGAATTCCCTTCCTAACCTACCTGTGTTAGCCAGCTAGAATTGTTCTTTTTATTCCTTTCCCCACTATCCATTTAAACACTTTCTTACTGTCTTATGGCACACTATTTAGCTGCTGCTTCGAGGCATTTGCGCACACAGGAATTTCACAAATAAGTTGCTTCATAACCTGAGAATGAAGGGTTTCTTGGTCCAGTAGTGAATGCAAAAGAAAATGGAGAGGGATCCTTGAGATAAGAGTTTGGTAGAAGGGAATTACTGTGACCAATAAAAAGGCAACCTCAGAAATAGAGGAAAACAATAAGCTTGCTTGCTGCAGCTGCTGCTTTTTGTATCTTTTATGCTTTATGTTTCTGGGTAGATGTATCAGACAAATTCAGAGGAAAATATAAAGTGGAGGAGTCTTCAGAGGAGAGTATAACTTATACCTTCCAGGCACCTAGGAGTAATTTGTACGCACTGAAAATGGGAAGGCAGATTCTTCAATGTGTACTTGCCCCTTGGCGTAACACCAAAATTGTGAAAAGGCCTCGAAAGCCAGTGGAAATGGCTCCAAAATAAGATGATTCTCCATATAGTGCTGGGCTGTGAGAACAGTGCTATGCCAACCTCACTTGTCATGGTTACAAGACAGGTTGTTGCTGACTGTAGAACAGCCTCTGGCAGGTTGTTGCATCTGATTGTAAATTGGAACAGCCTGAGGACAGGACAGACAACACAGGAGGCAATATGTGGACGCTGTGTTGTGGACCCTTCCACTGCATTTTTGCTAGTGTGATCTTGATCAAAATAGAAAATCCCTACCTCGCTTAGACTTTTATCCTCTTCACAATGGACCCATCTACATGTGACGCTGTCACCATAACAATGCACTATGACAATGTAGCATCCATGGGGGTCTACACGTGACCAGCAGCTACTTTGCCATAGCGACGCACTCCCTCATTATGTGCCACTATGGCAAAGTAGCTGCTAAAAATAACTGAGAGTAGTGTGTACAGCGCAGTATGGACTGTTACTGCACTTCCAACAGGAAGTACTAAATCACAGCACATTAACAATGTTGCCATAGCCACACATGTAGACATGCCCAATGTGTTGCCACCTCCATTATGCAGTCCAGTAACTCCAAAGATGTTTAAATGTGTATCACTCACTTGTTATGGGGCCATATCATAAAGAACTGACACCTGCTTACCCATTTCAACCAGTATCTTTTCCCTGCTTACTCCCATCCTTTCTGGCCCTGGGGACATGTAAATGACAACAGGTGAGACTCCATTCTTCTTTGAGGACCAAATTGAGTTGATTTACAACGATGGGGGATCAGTTATATTCACCCGCCCCTAAAACAAGCAGTGTCAAGCTGGTATAACTTACCCACAGAAAAAGGCTGCAAGCTTAGTCACTCCGCTCCGAATTCCCTTTGCCACTCCATGAATGGCTTTTTCTGTGAACCACACTTAGTGCTTGTTCTGTTTTGATTGCAGTCACAACACAATCAGCAGTATCCTTTATTCAAGCCACACTGACAGACACTTAAGCAGCTCCACCTATTTGTTTTCTTCCATCACCTCTATCTTTCCATCTATCATGCTTCAGTATGCATTGCACTTACTCCTGCCTGCCCTATTCTGTTACCATTAGGGATTTGCTCTCCCCTGCCCCCCTCTTCCTCCTCCCTACACTGAGGGCCCTGAGGTCTGCTCCCCCCTTTCTTTCGAAGGTGCTATTATTGGCTACAAGAGCGAAGAAGGAGAGAAGAGCATTGGGACAAATCAAAACTCATTTACAGGATGTGAAAGAATTAAAAGGGAAAAGGTTGCAGGACTCATCAGTTAAGTGGACCCTGTTCTCTTGTCTCAAAAAATGGTAACAAAACTGCTCCCCTTCTTCTGTACAGGGGTTAGGGCTTTTCATGCCACCTGAGCAGATGGGGACTGAAACCCCAATTCACTTTCTCAAGGTTGAGTTCAGGACTGCCTGTCTGTACCTGCTCCTGTTGCCTCTGATGGTGCATGTGTCTGGCATGAAAGGCTTTCCCTGCAATCCTCCCTGAACTTCTTCCCTGTCCTGTCTCTCATGGACTTTCTTTTATCAGAGCAGGTATCTCAGCAGGCCACCGTGATTTACTGTCCAAATAGTGCTGTTACTTGTCAGAGATTGCGATCGAAAAGATTTATTTTGCAGCTAATAAGAGTCTCTTTACTTCCCTCTCTGTTCTTCTTTTTTTTTTCTTCCCTTCTTCAAATATTGTTTTATGAGCCCAGCACTTACTGTCTCCCTGACAGAGAAGTTATGCCTCAGGGGATAGTTTTCTCACCTCCAAGCCAGAGGGTTGCTGCTTTGATGCTTAGTTTGAAAAGATTGGAACAGCTCCACATTGGGTGTCTACCTTTCCCTCCCCTCCTCCAGGCAATGTACGGTGGGGAGGAAGGGTCCTGCATTGCTGAAATTGGTATCTCACTGACTTATCCAGTTGAGACAAAAGGAAGGGAGGTTCTTATTGCTCTTAACTGAGCCGAGCTTCCAAGCAATGAATATTTTGACCTGGGAACCTTCTGTTCTTCTAGAACAATCAAAACCTAGCAAAATTAAATGGATGACAGGTTTCTAAAAGGAGCAAACACAGTACCATTTTATTTGGATTTGTTCTAGGCACAATGTAAAATCTACTAGAATGGGGTGCATCAAAACAAACGGAAATTTCAAGTATGAAATAGCAGTCATGAATCCCTCCTTCAGGGTAAAACACTCATGGCTGTAGTAATGACTCTCAGGGTTTTTTACTGATGCAAAATTTAAATCCTAATCTGGACTGAAGGAAAAGCACTGTCAGTTCGGGATATATGAGTTGGGGCTTTATTTCAGCCTAGTGGTGGGGATGGGGGAAACAATTTTGGTTCTGGGTGTCTGTCCGGACGCATCTGAGACCGTTTTGTGGGGACAAGGTTTTAGGTAGCTTTAAAAAAAAACAAAAACCAACCTGTATGCCAGTCCTGTAACAACAGGAGTTGCAGCACCACTTTGCCTCTAATAGTTTCTAGTCAGCACAGGGCTCTAATGTCTTGTCTTTATTACAGAGTTAACTCCAGTGTTGCCCCTATCTTGACTTCCATTCATACACACAAACCATTAACTCTGGCAGGGTGGTATGTGCTAATCTGAGATGAATGGCTCACTCTGCATCTTGGCTGTTGTATCACTGGCCTCTCTAGCTAAAGTGAGGTTACCCAGGGAGTGATAATCTGAGAAGGGAAGAGCCACTGTAGGCCCATTTACCATTTTTTGACATTGATGCAACTGTCCTGTGCATATTGCTTATCTGTCATCTTAAAGGGTTAGCTGTCTGCATTTAGCGTCTCATGCTGATTTGGGAAATGTTTTAGATGTCTGTTTTTGCGTGTACAGAACAAACAAGACAAAGGTGGGAAGTACCCTAATGATCAGTGTTGGCAGGGATACATTAGGAGATGATAATCTGCAATTCACATCTATTGAAGGGTGAGGAATGAGAGCCCTCATGGAAATGGGAAAATGCCACAAGGCACAGTTGGTATGGTGATCTCAAAAGTAATTAGTGTTCACCAGAGACTGGTGTAGTCCTAAAAAAATAAGAAGCCTTATTCTCCATCAGGTCTCTAGCCTGCAGCCTAAACTGCTACCTACGTGCTCTGTACTGTATTATTTACTGCATTAATAAAGGCGGTGATGTCTTTGTCACATTCTCAAAGAAATGTGGGGAGACAAAGAGAGAGGAGGAAGGGAGGTCCCACCATTCAACCTATTATTACTTTACTTTTATGATTTTACTCTCATCACCATGACCGTACCTTGTGTCCTTGCTTAAAAATTCACTGATGAAATTACACCTCCATCTAGCCCACAGGTTCCCTGCCTCAAAGCTTACAGGCCGGTGGCCTGGTGCAGAAGGTTACTGAGAGTAAATGAGTTCCAAGTGCTCACCATCAGGTGCAAATAATATGGGTTGGACACATTCAGCAGGTGATGACTTAAGCACAAAGCAATGGAGATGTCTAAACTATCTTTAATTTCTGTTTAGATAGAATTTATTCCTTTTCCTACTTATAAACAGGGCGTGCACATGCCTCCTGCATTATCTTTATAATGTTGCAATATGTATTTTAAATGATCTTCACTCTTCTCAGATGCTTATTATCTTGGCATATACCTTAATGGTGACTTTTACAGCCTATGATTTTGTCATGTTAGAACCTATTTTAAAATATCTATTTAAAGAACCTGTTCTTAGCATCGGTGACATTGCTCTTTGGGAGGACCGCTTATTAATCATAGTTCACGTAAAAAGTTGTCTCCTTTGATTGTCTCTTGTGATAATATTCCCCCCGCAAAGGACAAAAAGGTAAAGGTCTTTCAAATGTAGTTAAGCAGATATAACTTCCATACCATCTCAAGATGGGATATTGTAAAACATCAGAAATGAAACAGACTGGGGGAACGTTTGAAGAGGAACTCCTCCTCCCCGCCCCAAAAAAACAAACAAAAACAAAGGGTGCTGCACTGAGTTCTCTTAAAGTAATTTGGTGGGTATAGCATGGTTACTAAATATGACAACACTGCTTCCAACAGCATAGGTAGGGATGTATTGATTCTGGCCAAGTTTCAGCATTTACATTGTTTCTTCTAATACCACCTTGAGTTTTGAATGGATACAGGATTCTTCTTTGCCTCCCATCCCATCCTAAATATTGCATAATGTTACTCTAGTCCAGGAGTACTCAACCTCTGGCCTGTGAAGCTACGGCATTCAGCCAGGGAACCTCCCCACTGGTCAGGAAATTTGGCAGCAGGGGAGTGCTGGCAGTATATATTGTCACGACTCCTCTGCTGCCACATTCCCAAGACCTGAGCAGTTGGTTGGAGCCAGGCCATGCCCCTTTTCCCCCCATGGCCAGATAAGGGCTGGGCCATGCCCCCTTCCCTCAAGGCAGCCAGGTTGGGGCCAGGCCATGCCTCTTCCTCCTGCACAGCCAGATCAGGGCTGGGCCCACACCCCTTTCCTCCAAGTGCCTGGATTGGAGATGAGATGACCCCCCTCTCCACACAGCTGGATGGGGTTCTGGAGCACCTGAGGCACCCGAAGCAGCCCGCAGCTAGACTGGATACTGCCCATCTGGCTCAATGGGGAAAAAAGGTTGAGGACCAGTGTTCTGATCTGTGACATTAAGCAACTGTTAAATTCCATGCAACAGCACGGGGTCCTAGGGGTGGCCATGATCTCCCCTACCACCCCCTACTGTGCCAAGTCGGCGTTAAAGCACCCTCACATCTCGCCCGCCACGTCTTTGATGTCAACTATGTATAAGGGAGGCTGCCTTTTGTCCCCTTGGACACGGTGCTGTATCTCGGTCCCTGTGCTATTTTGGGTGACTCAGTGCACTCCAGCCTTATGGGCGATGCATGGCTCCAACCACCCCTGTACCACGCCCCAAGCCTCGCAGATGTACCGGACGTTGTTTGGTCTATTTCACTCTCCGTGCCCTACCGGGGCTCTCTGGCTCATCTTGCAGCCTGCACCTCACTGGCACTCCCTGGCTCATCCCCTTTTTCTCTGGGGCTTCTCACGCTGCCCCCTCTCTGGGGCTACCGCCACCTTGGGGCTTAGGTGGCCGTAGCCGTGCCTGGGCCCAAGTCTCCTCCTTGGGGTCTCGAACCTGCTACAGGGCTCAGGCAGCCTCAGCCCTACCTGGCCTCCGATTCTTCACTCCCCTTTTCAGGGCTGGGGTCAGTGCAACCCTGAATGCTGCACCCTCTCTGGCACCAGGGTCCCCATACTACCATGGAGCCCCTATGAGGCCTCCTCCAACCCCTAATAGCCTCACCCAATCCTCCACTGTAACCACAACAACAACACAAGCCCCTGGGCTACAATATAAAACTAAACCGCTCGGCTAACCTCCTTTGAGTTGCCCTCCGCGGATGCTCCATCCTTCATTAGTACAAGCAACTGTTCACATTCAGGCCTTTCTCTTTTGCTTAGTCAGGCAGTCCTCCTCTCTAGCTGCCTCCAGTCTGTGCTTTATAGAAGTCAGCCCTGCCCCTTCCGGTCAGCTGACTCACCAGGTGTGGGCCCTTAGCTCTTCCTGGTTGCCCCTAGCAACCAGCACCTGAGCCAATACTCCTGCTTTTCCAGTAGCAGGCACCTTAGTGCCCTGTTACATTCCACCCTGGAAGTGGCTGCATTGAAATGGTGTGTCAGAGCTGCTCCTTACTCTGTGAAAGAGTTCATGGTTCATTGGGAAGGAATTATTCTCTGCGTAAACCCTACTGTGCTAGCTTTTGGAGTGAGGGACTGAAATTCGAACATAGTTTTTCCCTAGAGCAAACATAAAACACTGGCAGTAAGCAGGTGCTCCACATTAATCTATAACCCTTTACCTTTAACCTCCAAAATGCCATCCACTTTTTATATGTATAGAAATATATATATATTTGCAAAAGAAAAACAGTTTGCTTCTTGGCCTTTTGGCTAAGATCAAGCAAGCCAGGGGGTATCTGAACCTGAAGGTCTGAGGCTTCCATGGAGGATGCCTGCGCAGATGTGAGGAGTACCCAAAGCCCTGGACCGATGGGTCTGGGGAGAGGATACTTGCCTGGTGATGGAGGCACACAGACTTGCCAATTCTGTTCTGCTCAAATTTTGGAACTTGACTATTGGGGTTTGCCCAGTTGAATTTGGAACTGATTTGGCCTTGATAAAGATTTTTAAAAATATATTTTCTACTATATATAAGTAGGTACAAAAGTTCTGCTTAAAATGTCCTTATGGAGTACCTATGTTAAAACTTGCATCAGTTCTTAAAAAAGTAAAATGCATCACTTCTAGATGATCTATGTCTATGGGTATGTTCATTTCAAAGTCAGTGTTTTGGGGAGAGCAGGGTCTGGCAGTACAGGTTGTGGGAGGAAGGGGCTGCAAGAGTAAGAAGTTGAGGGGGCATGGGGGTCACCTTACACCCTCCTCCCCG
>NW_017729001.1:1527421-1528305 GCF_001723915.1 Gavialis gangeticus | reverse complement strand
GATGGGAAGGGGCTGCAAGAGTAAGAAGTTGAGGGGGCATGGGGGTCACCTTACACCCTCCTCCCCGCCGATTTATTTTCCCTGCTGTAGCAGGAGAGAAACAAATTCAAGGCAAACCTCCAATAATTAGATTCTATACCTGGAAAATGACAACAAATTTATACATTTTCCATCTATAAAATCTAATTATTGGGGGGAAGTCTTATATTCAGGCTCATCTTATATTTGACTAAATATGGTAAGTGTTATTGCCAGCAAGTGCACATGCAGATCCAAATAATAAATGTGCATGAAAGGAACTCACTAACTTTTTCACATAATGACTTTAAGCTGGTGGTAGACAGAAGTTACAGTAGGGCTCAAGAAAGATGGAAATGATTGGGATTTGAGCAAGTTACAGTTCAAAGCAGGGAAGACAATTCTTGGAGTGGTGCATGAAGAAAGGGAACTTTGATTAGACTTAAAGCATCATCAAACAGGGTTAACCTTGCCTGATGCAGTGTCACTAACCTGTAGTGTTGGGAGGAACAGAAGAAGCATGTTGCTGTGACCCAGAAAGTGAGAATTGTTCCTTTGCATTTCTGGTATTGATTGATGCAGCCTGGCACAAGCTTTCTACCCTTTGAGGAAATTAGCATAGCCAGGAAGATGGCTTATATTGGAGAAAAGAATTATACTATATGAAAAACTGTCAAGGATATTCCAGGACATGGATCTAGGCTGGATCCTTAGACCTGTATTAGTCAACCTCACTACTCTGTGTGTGTGTCTTAAATACAGTAATTATGTCTTAGAAATTTTAGAATTGAAAGTTAATTCCTCCGACCTTTTAGTTTGCTTTGTCACTAATTGTATGCAAGAACTAGAGCAGGACATATCTGTAT
>NW_017729001.1:1514316-1522421 GCF_001723915.1 Gavialis gangeticus | reverse complement strand
CCAGTACATGGATCTAGGCTGGATCCTTAGACCTGTATTAGTCAACCTCACTACTCTGTGTGTGTGTCTTAAATACAGTAATTATGTCTTAGAAATTTTAGAATTGAAAGTTAATTCCTCCGACCTTTTAGTTTGCTTTGTCACTAATTGTATGCAAGAACTAGAGCAGGACATATCTGTATAATACTTTCCCACCAAAGGGAAATTACTTGGTATAATGTCCCTGCTTTACTGATGTGGTGTTCAGGCATGAAGATGGTAAAAGAAGTGTGGGTTTCAACTGTGATCACCCGCACACTTTGTAGCTGTGGAAAATAGAACAAAAGGGACATGATCCTCCATGTAGCATATAATGGATGCTCCAAAGGAAAATAAAGTCAAATGAAAAGTCTCTGTAGTCCTGACCATGTGTATTGCAGAAGAGGTTTTTTTTTCTCCAGCCCTTTAATCTTGCTCTTGGAAAAGTCTTATGGACTTAATGGAGTCCTGAGTCTCGTCAACTACTTTGGGGGTTTGTCAAACAAGGACTGATTTGACTTTGTGAAACTGTCTCTGTACAATTAAAACAAGGTCTCTTGCTATCCCTTTCCCTCTGGAACATTTTTTCTAGCAAAGAGAAAACTTGTTATATATTAGGGATACCCTTAGCTGGTGTAACTAAAACCTGGAGGTTCCTGGTTAGAGGGTTTTGACCCTCTGCTCAGTGTCAGAGAGATCACCACTTTTGGGATTAGGAAATAATTTTGTCCCCATTGTCAGATTGGTTCAGATTGTGGAGTTTTTTGCCCTTATCTGTAGCAGGAGGCATGACACTTTCTTGGATCTGTTGAGAATATTTTAACAGCCCTTGAAGCAAAGGGACACTGGCAGCCTTCGTCTTCCTGCTTTACCTGATTAGGTAGCAGATTAGGAGCTTTTGGTGTCTTTGTTCAATATGTCTTCTAGCTGTCTGACAGGGTTGATTGTGTAGTTTTAGAAGCAGGTTAGACAGAGACTTGTATGTGATGGTTTGGATAAGGATAATCTTGCCTTGAGCAAGGGGTTGGACTTGACCTCTGGGGCTGTCTAGATGAGTGTGGACGTTTGGTTCCTCAGGGGCAAGTAGCAGTGCCACACCTTGCGCTGCAGCTACTCGTTCCCAAGAAATGCCCTTGCCATGCATGCTTTGATGCATCGCAAGGTACCTTTGGGGGCAGTAAGGGAGGCTGGGGCCAGCACTGTACTGGCCCCAGCAGCTGGACCTGGGATCCTAGGAGCCTCCTGGGTCTGCAACAGCAGCGATCCTGATGGGTAGAGCCTGGCTGGCAGCTGTAATACTGCTCCGGGAGGCCCAGCTCCACTTTTCAGGGTCGTGCGCTGCCTGTGCGTGAGTGACTCCATTCTTTTTCTGTGGGGTTTTTTTTTTTTTACCCCTGGATTCCACAGGGAAAGAAAAAAGGAGCAGCGCACACACAGGTAGCATGCCTTCGCCGTGCAGCGAACACCTGATTGTGTGCTATGTGGCGCTGCAGACCTGTTTGCAGTGCCACATACCGCATAGTTGCACTCATTTGGATGTGCCCCGGAGGTCCCTTCCAGCCCTAATTTTCTATGAGTCCGTGATTATGTGTGTCTATGCCCAAGGTTTTCAAACTTAGGTGCTTAAACTTGGGCACCAAATGTGGGCTTAGGTGGTTCAATTTTAAGAGAAACCCAGCTCCAAGCAGCTGCTGTTTAATATGAGAATAACTATAATTAATCAGCAGTATTTCCACAATATTGTTTTTGGTATTCAGATAGTTGTCCGTTACAAGCAAACAAGAACAGTGATTGTGTGTAATTGTGAGATTTGTGTATGGCAGAAGAGGGGAAGCAAAATGAAATTTGAAAATTCAGTATTTAGCAACACTTGCTACCTGGTGTAATCTATGACACTACCATTTTCCTGTCCCAAGAGTGGGAAATCCTGTTAGCTTGGACGCTATTTTGCACTAACTGCTGAATTTTTAATGATGACTACTGCTCTCTATGGCTCCCGTTATCAGAGGCTTATAACATCAGCTAACCTAGCTAAGAAGGACCATCACAAGCTTAACTGGGCTTTTCCAGCATACTGGTAAATAAATACAAGCTCTGTAGTAGGCTAAACATCACTCTGAGGGAAATCACTCTTACTGAACACTACAGTCAGAAGTCACAGTTCCTTCTTCCTCTATCGGAAAGTCACTTTGCCACAGGGCCCCTAGAAAAAGCTGACTGTGTGGAAGTCTTTTCAACCTTGACTTGATAGGTGTCTCTGAGCCCACACGGGGAATGACAATTTGAGAACTCATAATGGCAAAAACCACTCTCAGGCACCAGTAGCATACAGCATGCAGAGACCCTGCCCCTTCCTCTTCTACTTTATACCCTGTGTGTTTCTGTGTGTGACATTTCAGAAGGAAAAAAACCCAGGTAGAGCTAAAAGTACCCCAAATAGGTGCTCTGGCTCATTTACTACTGTGCCCCTTTTATCTCAATTTAAACTGTCTGTCCTTATTCTCCAGCTGCAGATCAGACACCCAGGTTATTGCAGACCATGGTGTACAGAGTACAGCAGCAACTTGGAGTCATATTAAAAGAATTTTTTTTAAATAACCTCGGAGGACTTTGTTTTTTCTGCATCATTCATATTCATCACCTGCCCCCTGTGAAGTTAAGGAGGGATTTCCCATTTTTCTCTTCTCTGAATTAGGCTTCTTTGGAGGGTAACAAAGTGGTTTGTACAGAAGTAGAATTTTACCACCACGCTGCCTCCAAAACCAGTTGCCCTAGAGCCAGAGCTGGAAGCCCTCCAAGTGTTTTTGTGAGGAATAATTAGTTAATGTTTATAGTACGAGAGGCAAGGATTTCTTAGGGGTCTTTTATTGGACCAACTGCATAGCTGGGATAGAGTTAGACAAGCTTTCAAACTTTAAGGTATTTATTTTGAAGGGGGTGGGCCTAATAGAGAGCTCAGGCAGGCAGGGACAGCTCTTACCTTTGAAGTATTGCCTGTTCAAACCGGGTCTGAATGTGGTCCACAGAATGCCAGATGAAAGTTAATTATTATATGATGAGTAACTGTACTTTTACATCAGGAATTTTGGTTTGGAGAGAGAGCTGCTTGTGTGGCTTCCAGAGCAGTCAACAGAGATGTGCCACTTCTCACCATTTACTAATTCTGAGAAGCATCTGAGACTTGAATTTTTTTAATTAGCAGTGGCATCTCTCCGCCAGCTGCTGGTGAGCGCCATATTGCCGCCAAGTCCCTTGCTTCAGGACACTGATAGCAGAGAAGGGGGAGAGACCCGTGTGTAAAAGGCTGCAAGCCTGTTTTCTTGCTTTTAATTATGGTTTAACAGTTAGAAGAGCTGTACTGTCTAGGCGCTGGGGCTATTTAATGTTTTCAGGATCCTAATCATTGAATCAGAACCTCAGCATTTCAGTTTGTTCTGCAGCTTTCATGTTGCCAGTGTCAAAATGATGTTGTTCATCAGGCAAATGGCTCCTGGCACAGGCAGCAAAAGCCCCTGAGACGCCAGCAGCAATTAGGTGCTTCTGTTGTGAAGCTCATTGCATGGCTTTGTACATGGTAAGAACAACTATTCTCACTTTGAGCCTTCAGACCACTGCACTGAGCAACACAAGTATCTCTTCTTTCACTTTTTTTTTGTTCCTTTTGAAAAATTTTGTTTTCGGGACAACACCCTATCCAAAAAATGGAAGCACACAACTGGCAATGTGATTTACTGTGTGGCTCTAAACAATGCACGACTCTCCTGTACACCAGTTCTGTGTACATTCGTTTGTGGGGAACCGAAGTAGAAGTGAAGTGAAGGTGCGGGCTGTGGAAAGTTCCTGCGGACTTGCCAGGTTTGCTGTCTCTGCTTATCAGCCATACCCCTGGACTTTAAGGGACATACCTATTCTTACTCCTTGTAATCCTGCAGGGTCCAGGGAGAATGAGCTGGACCCTGCTCCTTGTTGCATAGACTTGCACTAACAGTACTGCAGGGAAGGCACAAACATGTCAGTTCTTTTCCTCAGAACTGACGTGCTGAAGAGACTCCCCAAACCATTAGCATGTAGGGACTTGGACCTACAGTCTTGAGGCTTATTCAGTCGGTTGTATTTTCCCCCTGCACAAGTAGAAGGGGATTTTTTTTTTTTGCAGAGAAAGGAGATTTAGATGGTGCTGATTTGCCCCTTTCAAGGATAAGGGAGAGAGGGAAGGCTCTAGCAATAAAATCCATTAAATATCTTTTGTCCCTCCTTGTCGTGAACTTCTAAGAAGAGGAACTGAGAGAATCGGTACTGAGAAGAGCTCTGTAATTGTAGCTCCTGAGCACTGTATATAGAAAATTGCCAAGGCAACCAATCATTTCATGGCAAGGGTAGAGGTAGTTTAGTCAAGATGAGGTTGTTACAAACCCCTGTTGTGCGTAATCATAGAGTAACCAACATTTTTAAAAGGCTCTTGTGTAAAACAGGAGAGGGGGAAAGGAATGAAAGAAATTAATTTCCTCTTATTTTTCTGCTTGCTTGCTGATTGAGGTACTAGAACAAATTGTATGTGTGCCCTGCACCTGGGGACACTGGGGCCTGGCAGGGAAAGGCTAGCTTCTTGACTAGCAGATGCAATGCAGATCCTATGACAGGCATGACAAGGGGCCAGTTTATCTCGAAAAGAGATAATATGCTTTGCAATGTGTTTTCAAACAGAGAGTGATGGATGTCAAAAGTGCTCTCTCCTGACTCACAGGCTTTTTTAGTCTTGGACACCTCTGCTGCTACAAATTGTGCTGTTGGGGGGACTCTTGAAGTCAATGGGGTCATTTTGCCTGAGTAAGATCTACTCATGAGTATGGGTTTTGTGGGATCAGGACCTTAAAATGAATGAGGGGCTCGTTACTCACCTTAACCACACGTGCAATGGAGGCTGAGTTTTGAGGCTACAGCAGTGTGAATAAAAATATGGCTGAGACCTGTTTTCAGATGTTGTATGACTTTGTGCATCTGATCCGTGTCTGGTTCTACCCGCTTCCATTTCCAGAATTAAGCTACGTGCAGAAAGTGGAATTGCTAAACAACCTGCACCACCCACCTGCCTGGAGCTCTAAACAGAGGTCAAAAAGGCCTTCTGTTTCTAGCGGTCCTTTTGCTGTCCTCCCTGCAAATGACAAAAAAAAATTCTCTAGTACAATCCCTCCTCCACGTATGTGAATTGCAGGCCACTGGCATCAGAGGTAAGAGTCATACATCTGACCTCCCTGCTAAGGGGCAGTGAGAACATCGCTGGCACCAGCCACTGCTTCCAAAGGAAGCAGGAGGGTTTTGGTGAAACTAAATATCAACAACTTCTCCAAAAGTGGGATTTTTTTCCCTGCTTGGCATATCTGATCACCACAATGTACTCTCCGTTGTGTGAGAGAAGGAAATCTGCTGGTGGCCCTACGTTATGTCCTCTTTCATGATGACCGTGATGCTTCCTCTATTTAAACAATGCCTCAGAGTGTTCTAGATGCTTTATAGGTTAGACCTCCTGCATGCCCTGGGGAATTTGCAAATAATTTTTCCCTGCCTTATTGGCTATTCTAGCCCCCTCCCTGCCTTTGAAGCTCTTTACCTTTCGCCTGGTAGTTTATTTAGTTATCTGGGTTATAACAAAACGTGACTATTAGGAAAAGGATTGTTAAGAATTACTGGATTTACTCAAATATAAGATGAGGAGTTCTTTTCCCCAATCAGCATGGCGGGGAGGAAGCTCCTCTTCTTACATCTGCATACAAGGAAACCTCTTTAAATACACTGCTGCCAAAGCAGCATGTGCACAGTAATGGAAACCAGCTACAAAGTTAAATAAATGCAGCCAGTACTGAGCATGATTATGAAACATATGGCCTCAACTGGGCAAACATACTGATGGTGGGAGGAAGAAGTTGGGGAAGCAAAGAGCAAGGGAGCCACCACACTCCCCCCCCCAAATATATTTTCCATGCTGTAGCAGTGGAAGGAGGAGAGATTCAAGGCAAATTTCCAATAACTTGATTCTATACCTGGAAAATTTTAACAAATTATAAATTTCCATATATAGAATCTAATTATTGGGGTCATCTTATATTTGGGGGGTCATCTTATATCTGAGTGAATACAGTAATGAAGAACAGGTTACATACTGATTTGTCAGATCTGTTCAACCTATTTAATTATTTCTAAATCTGAAGCGAAATGGTGGAAGCCCTGATATGTCTACAACTGGATGGAGGTAAACCACCTGTGGTTTGTTCCAGGGAGTGGAGTGTGGGTAGTTGTTGGGTTTCTCTCACCAAATAGTTCTTTTCTGTCTCTGTCCCCGCCATAACAGTGAGACAATACTTGTATGTATTTTTACTTAAAAAAAGCCAGCACTGAAATTGTTAA
This sequence comes from Gavialis gangeticus, assembly GCF_001723915.1. NCBI lineage: Eukaryota > Metazoa > Chordata > Crocodylia > Gavialidae > Gavialis > Gavialis gangeticus. The sequence goes on along the minus strand of NW_017729001.1, from coordinate 1,516,001 downwards.
CAGTGCTGATGCAATGGACACCTGTGTAGTAGCATGCCCTGATGCTCTGCTGCTTCAAATGGCTGCTGGTCGTATAGGGAATGGCTGAATACATGATAAGGAAATTGTTCCTGAGGAGATGTTGCTGGTAAGCATCTGTTGCTTACCGGGTTCCCTCTGCACTGGCAAGCAGTAATGGTAAGCATGATATTCCCTAATCCTGACCATCGTACCTCCTGCCATGTATGTGAGACATGGCAGAAGGCACAGTTATTGGGATGGGGAATCAGATCCCATTGCACCATTGAATGCACATATGCCAGGGGTCCAACCAATATAGATAACTGTATAGTCTCAATATTTTAGAAATTTATATGCCACTGGATTTCCATACACCAAGAAAACAGTCAAGTTCTCTGGTTTAAGAGAAGGCACTTCTAACAGCTGATTATCTCTTGTGGCAAACATTAAATGCATGTCCTGTACTTTTAGAAGTACTTCTTGGAAATTCCTCCCCCCATTACTTGATGTATTAGAATACGGGGCTGCCCAGGCTACAGGCAGGAGTATATTCTCACTGTATGGCAGAGGACATTTTGCAGGATGCCCTATTATCAGTGGTGTCCAACTCATCTGGCTTTGAGGGCCAGACAGGTGGCGTGGGGCTGGTCTGTGGGCTTGATCCAGAGTGCAGAGCCATGTCATATTGCCCACAGGGCTAGAATTTGGTAGTAGTAGTGGTAATTGCTGCAGCCTCTAGAGCCCCAGCAGCCACTGGTCCTCCCCTGTGGGTAGCCCCGCAGGTCAGATGATATAGCTCCTCACTCCAAATCTGGCCCATGAGGTCACTGTTTCCCCACTGTCTGGAAATATGGTGGCAGAATAAATGGCAGCAGCATTAATAGCTGCAGTTCTGAGAGCTCCAGCAATTAACACTGCCACTGCCGGCCACTGCTGATTTTCCCGACCTGTTGGGAGCCCTGCAGGCTGTATTTTGGTCACCCCAACCCCATTGGATTATACTGCTAACATACAAGTTGTGCACACACAATACCTTATTTAAAAAACAATAGCCAAGGGGGCTCTCTTTTTCTAAATTAGGGCTTTTTAATTTGAAGTTCAGGGGATTGTGGGGTATGAAGGGCCTGTGACAACTCTGACTTTCCCATATTCCTAAATGGGCAGAGGATATGAGGAGAGGAGTAGAAAAGGGGAATCCTGGATCCTGGCATGGCTGTGGTATGGAAGTGGCAAGAAACACCCTTATGAATGAGGTTTTTGGAATTTTTCCTTGAATAAACTCCGTGTTTTATGCCTTTGGGAACACCTTCAGATGTTCTCCTTGTTGTAGTTTCAGTTTCCCTAGGCTCTTATTGATGTTGACTTTGTCTCCCTTGTTTTGATCATTTAAGTAAATTGCTTGTCTTCCTTTTATCAGTGAGTCTTATTCAGCAAGCTTTTTTCTTCCTTTAATAGCTTAATAATGTCTTCTGCTGCTTTTACCATCAGCCCTATTATCATCTTGCTGCTCTTTTCTTTTTTTCCTTTCCTCCTAGTTTATAAATTACTTCAGCTTGATTTTCAGTCTGCAGTACAGCTTCCAGGCTTTACTGGAACTTTTTTGGTTTCTTTAGCATTTCCAGTTAGGAAGGACGCTCTGTAAATTGAAGCACAGGATTGCAATTCAAGTTATTTGGCTTCTGTGC
>NW_017729001.1:1495609-1509316 GCF_001723915.1 Gavialis gangeticus | reverse complement strand
TTGCTTTTCTTTTTTTCCTTTCCTCCTAGTTTATAAATTACTTCAGCTTGATTTTCAGTCTGCAGTACAGCTTCCAGGCTTTACTGGAACTTTTTTGGTTTCTTTAGCATTTCCAGTTAGGAAGGACGCTCTGTAAATTGAAGCACAGGATTGCAATTCAAGTTATTTGGCTTCTGTGCCAAGATGTGTCACAGACTTTCAGCATAGCTATGGACAAGTCACTTAAACCTGTCTTACCTTTGCCACTACTCAGGAGTAATAATACTTGGCTACTGAAGGCAAATGTTTTGAGACCAAAATAAATGTTTGCAAAGGATGCTGAAATCCCTAAATGGAAGGTCCAATTGAGCCATATTTTGTGTGTTTATATATTTTTATTGTATTATCCATCTCTTGAATGTAGTGATCCAATCTGTGTTTTAAACTTAGTCCTATGGTTATCTTCTATTGACTAGCTAGACCTACTAGAAGCACTAGATTATATTACATTTAAGAAATCACTCTATCTTTCTGTTTTAAACTTGAGGCCTTTCCATGGCCTGTTTGATGGACATTTAAATTTAGGAAGAGGATATTCATGACCTTCAAAGCCTAGTCATCAATAAGAGTATCTCCATCCTTGCTGTCTTCCCTCTCTAACCCTCAGTGACTTACAAACATCTTAACCTCTTTTATTCTCAACCAGTTTAGCGTAAATGCCCTTCATTGTGACACTGAACCTGACTCCTCCAGCTTAACGTATTGTGGTTTAGCTGTGCTTCATAATTCAGTGGGTGAACACTAGCATGTGAAATTTACAGTAGGCCTAAAAGTGGACTGATCTTTTAATAGACAGCCTGGTCCGCCTGGCACCTGAGGCTAGTTGTTGCAGCTGTGTTGCATTCTGGCTCGCTAAGACAGGTCACATATTAAATTGAGACTGACAGAGGGAGTCTTTCCCCACAATGAAAGTGTTACTTGTAGCATTTAGGGAAGGCGCACCACTTCTCTGTACTGCCTAATTTATCACTCAGTGACCAAGACAGACCCATGTTCTCTGGGACTTTTCTGATGCTGAGCCACAGCTTTTTTCTTGTTCTTTTGCTTTCTGGCAGGAATTTGATGGCTCGCTTGTGCTTTATGCAAAGTATGTGTGAGCTTAGCAACAAGGTTCACACACAGTGGAGTAGAGATGTGTAATATCTTTCCCTGCCCTCACCCTGCACATACAAAGTCACATTGTAATCATTTTTCTAATGGTCTGGATTAAAAGAATAGTGTTTGGCGAAGCATCTTGGCTTATACACAGGGTAAAGAAGAGCACTCCTGCTACTGGGGCTATGTTCAGTGTGTTCATTTCAGGGAGAAAGCATTGAGAAACAAACCCAGGTCTTCTGCATGTCAGTATAGGGCATTTTACCTACCCAGCATCTCTGGGAGCATCTTACACTGATGCCAGTGAAATGAAGAGGAATTTTTTTCCTTAAATCTGAAATAATGCAGTGGGAAACTTCAGCTTGTTTTACTTCATGCATGTGACAGATGTGTCCACTGCCACCTGGACGGTACATGTTCTGGCACTTCTCATCTTTAGCTTCATCTCCTCAAAAATGTTGGTACAGGAGGAAAAATTATTAAACTCCAAGGGGAAATCAGTTCATTGTGGAAAGATTTTTTTCCCCTTTTTCCATTTCCAGTGAGTGTCATTGTATCTGCTGTTTGCTGAGCAGGAAATGCATTATTAAAGCAGTTTCTCCTCCATAAACTGCTTTGCATCTGACTTTGTAACTATGAATTTACAGTGAAACAAAGTCAGGCCACCTTGGGATAACCCAGTGTGAAATCCGACCTGATGAAAATGCTTCGTGCCTCCTAGTCTGTGCTGCAACCTGTGAGAAGGGCTTTTATTATTTATTCAAAACCTGTTTAAATCCCCCTTTTTCTGAAACAACCATTTTAAAAATATTAAAACGCCAAGGCTAAGCTGGGAGATTAAACAAGTTTAAACCTTATCATCTCAGGTAGGAGATTAGTTCCAATAAAATGAGGAGAGATGGCAGGCTGCGTGGTAACAGGACCCCCCTCTACTCAATAACTAATCATGGAGAAAGCATTTGGTAAAGGAGGGAGAGCGGATGAGGGATGAGGCAAACAATGCATCCAGGCTCCTGGCAACCCTCAATGTTTGCCATGGTGATGCACAAAAGGAAAATGCCACAGACTGTAGCACACCTGAATCTGTCCCCAAATGGCTTGCCCTAGATTCAGTTGCTCCTAGAGACCCAAGGAGCAAATCTTCAAGGGTCTATGTAGGTGATGTTGCAACTGGGAACATCCATGCTGAGTCCCCTGGAGTCTCTGGAAAATGTGTGACTAACAGATAATATTCAGTAAAATTCCTCTTCACTTCAGAAACATCAATTGTAGCTCTCAGTTTCAAAGGAAATCACTCTTCTTAAGGGTCCCGGTATTTGCAATCGCTGTTAATTCATTAAGGCGTAGGTTGTCAAAATATCATTACTAACTGCTATTCTTATGTGTGTGTGTGTTTTTAATACTGCTTTTGGCACTTCCCATAGAAAAAATACACATAAACTTGCAGGAAAATCCTACAACTTGCCCGTTACAAAAATTTGGAGGCTCTTGGCAGCACAGGTATGGACCCATGGGTCACTTATGGACCCATGAACAAACTGACCTTGGACCCCTGAACAAAGTAACCTGTGAGAGAAGCAGCGCTTGAGGCATAAGCTTTGCATGGTGGCAACTGCACAAAGGAACAGGTTGTGTTCAGCTGCTGCCTGAAACCCATGCCCTTTGTTCACCTAGGACAAAATAGCTCTTGTTGGGGCCAGATACACCTCAATTCAAGGAGTCTTTTTTTAAAATAAAATAATTGGGACAACCTGAGTTGTCATGGGTTAATCTGTTCCTGTGAGTGACTGTGGCCAAATTAAAGATTAGATAGTTTACTCCTAATCGAAGTGGCATTGATTGCTTCACAGCTGATCTGTCTACATCCTTAGTCATTGGAATAGGTCCACTTTTTGCCTCTGCTCCCACAGATGGGCATCGAACTCCAGACCAAACTAGTTTGTGGGGAGTTGGGGGATTGTTATGGTATGCTGGAGATGGATCATACACAGCTACATTTTTCAAGGGGCTGATCTGGTGAGAATCCAGGTGTGAGAATACCAGCCAGTGGTAGAAGCACATGAGACCTGAACAAGACCATCACTGGGAACCACAAAGGTTGTGGCTTAGAGTAGTTCAAGATAATCTCCTGAGAAGAAGAGGAAAGAAGTTTCTCTCTCTTCCCTCCCCTCCAACGCCTCCTGCTTTTCTTCTATTCTGAATAGCCCAAATCTGCTGACCTTCAGGTCACTGTAAATTTTCCTCTTCTTCCAGAGTTTTGAGGGTTGTTAGGGCTCAGTTTTTGCAGGTAAGACTGAGTTGGCTTTAGTTTTTTCTCCTGTCTTTAGAGTAGCTGCTGGGGAAGCATCTTTTTTTTTGCATTACTATTTGTTTTTTAATGTGCTGACGGCACTTGTTAAAAAGGCCTACACAGAGCACTATGATTTGCATAGATCTAAATCAGGACATTAAAAATAATTAATGAGCACTGACAAAGGACTGAAGTGAGATAGGAGCTTGTCTTTTCTGAATCTGTCTACCTAGTTCCTCAAACCACTGACTGAGAAGACAAGGTTAATAGAAATAGCAGCTAAAGAGCTGAAGTCCAAGTAGTGCCTCTTAAAAGGCAGGAGAACTGTTAATAGTTGTACCCAGACACAGGTAAAAACATAGAAAGGATTCTGAAAGTAACCAAGAGCCTGCTTCAATATCCCAGTTTGTCAAGTTTAACCATAGGATTGGAGTGTCGTTATCGCTGTAATGGTCTAGGAAATGTTGAGAGGCAAGGGTTTTTGTGATATCCTTTATTGGACCAACTGTATAGTTAGGAGAGCTGTTAGACAAGCTTTTGGGCATCCAGGGCCCCTCCTCGGGTCTAAAGGGAAAGCAGATACAGACTAAGCTAAATATCAAAGAAAAGATGCCATGGAGACGCAGTCCGCTTGGAGTCTGTTTGCTCTCCCAATTATGCAGTTGGTCTTACTTTTCAAGATTAACCATGTTGTTTGACCTCAGTTGGCAGAGCTTGCTACAGGACTTACTGTGTCTGGCTGTATGTAGCAAAGGGCTTGGGGATAAAAAGATCAAAGTGTATTGGCACAGCAGCATGGGAAAATCCTATGTCGTCCCTGTCTGGCTGTACTCAAGAAACTCGGAACCTGAAAGCAAAGGTAATACGCCGCAAGTCCCGGTGGGTGTTGGTGCATTAGCAAGGATGTCTGTACAAGAAGCATGAACAGCTGTTGCCCACACTCTGCCAGGCCCTGGGCAGTGTTGCCGACCAACCATTTTACTAGCATACACTTTGAAGAAACAAACACACTGTGAGAGGTGATGCAGAGAGTGCCAACAGAGGAGGGGGAGAGAGTCGATCAGTTAGGAACTGGAGTGATTCCCATTAGCCTCTAGTGCGTTCCCTCAAAAAGTGGTAGCCTCCACAGGAAGGGTCTGTGCCCCGTTTGTGGACCAACATCATCTTCACCCCACTAGCCCTCAGGAGACAGATGTTCTATTCAGTTTGTTGTTTTGGCGACATCCCGGTGGACAGCCCCACAGGATCAGCCAAGCTGATCCACAGCACGTTTAAATTCTTCAGCGTTGAAATATCCATGCTCTGTTTTCATGCCTGGGCTTAAGGAACTGTGCAGAATAACTTTGAATTGGATGAATGCTGGGCATAACCAGTTACTCCGCTTGTTTATTTGTATTATGGTAGCACGGAGAGACCAACCAGTGCTGGGCTCTTTTGTGCTCGGTGCTTTACAAAAAATGGGTTCCTACAGACATGCAGGAAAGCAGCTCTGACGTGCTGGAAATCCAGCATGTCGGAGCAGACTCGATTAACTGAGTCTGCTGGAGCACGGAAATAAATGCGCTGCAGCAGACTCTGGTGTCACGTGCATCAGCATCCCCACACCAAACAAATGGCAGTGGCGTGCTTTGAGGTAAAGCTCGTTTGATGAGCTTTAGTTTAAAGCTCCCTGCCGCCATTTTTCAGCACAGGGGACACTGATGCATGTGACGCTCAGACAGTTTTAATTAGCATGGCTCGACACGCCTGCACCGCCATGCCTCCCGGAGCACGTGTAAAAATGCCCAATGATTGTGAAACCTCCTAGGAAATGATGGTTTCAGTAATGAAACTTGGAACTTTAATTACAAATAGTGGTGATTTTGCACATGGTAGTTAGCTAGGAATCCTTGGGGCTGCAGGGCCGCCCTAGAAAATGATTGGTAGTTCCGGCTCCCCGAGCACAATGACACCGGTGCTAAGCCAACTAAGGCTTCAGTAAAGACAAAGTACTTTAATTTCATGCCTGCTCTATAATGGATGCAACTCAGGGGTGCTTATCTGAGTTCTCTTCCTTAATTAGGTGGAATCTCAATCCTTTGTCAGAGGAATTTTGAGGAGAGATTTGAATGTTCTTTGGACTCCAGGACAAAAGATACTGAATGGAATACATCCCAACAGGCTCAGCCTGTTGAACCCTGGCTTGCCTGCCTTTGTGGACGCACATCCTGAGCATAACCTGCACTTCCACTCAAGTACATAGGCAGTGTTCCTTATTTTGTGTATGCAAATGAAGTGTGCGCCTGTGTAACTCGGTCCTCCTGTTGACGGGAGCATGACAAAGACAGAGAGCAACTCCACAGAGCAGCCTAGCTCTGGCCTCAGAGCTTTCTCTTTAGCGGCCCATTTTTCACATCAGACCAAGTGTCTACATTAAAGTATGCAAAGAGTGAGCTGCTAGCACACACCTGGGGAGCTGTTCAGCTCCAGTTCCACAGGTTCTCCTCTTGTATAAATGGTTGCTTATCTGCAGCTTTGTTCATGGTTTGTTTTTTCTCCCCCTGGTGCTGCTTCTCATCAAGACTGGTCTGTGGTGACACCTCCTGGAAGCTGGCAGGAATGAACCTACCATGGGCTCTGGCTTGGATCAAATATGTCTAAGTTAGCTGCTGCCAAGCAAGATGCCGTGCCAGTGGTTGAGGAAACAACTCTTTCCGCATGGCTGTGCTTCTGACTATGATACCCAGAGCCAAAGCTACCAACTTGCTAATTCCAAAGTGAGGATGGCTGGAATAGCAGTTAGATTATAAACTTTATCCATCCCTGAATTTGCTTTAGCTCAGCCCTCCTGAGACTGAATAATCTGTCCTGCCTTTTATAACATGTACTTCACTGGCACATGGTATCTGACTGCCAGATTTTGAGGATGATCTATATTAAAATGTTTTATACACTTAGAAAATTTGTTACCGGTATTTCGGCAAGACCCAGTGATGGTGCATATGTAATGCAACTGGTATCATGATTGGATGTAAAATTCCCTGAGACCTGTCCAGCAGCATAAGCCTGGGCTAGATGAACATTTGTGCATAATTGCTAGAAAAGGATCCTAAGGTTTCCAGTGTACAGGAAACCCTCACTATTCATGGATTTGGCATTCGCGGTTTCAAATATTCGCAAATGCCAAACCCGCTTCTTAAATACACTTAAAAGAGGTCCTCGGGAGCTCCGCACTTGCTGCTGCTGAGCTCCCGCCACTGCCGCCATGCTCCTGCCACCGCCATGCTCCCAAGTCACCAGAGCAGCCATGCCCCCCCCCCCCCCGCCATGCCCCTCCCCCCGCCATGCCCCCAAGTCCCCAGAGCACCCATGCCCCCCCCCCCCCCGCCATGCCCCTCCCCCCGCCATGCCCCCAAGTCCCCAGAGCACCCATGCCCCCCCCCCCCCCGCCATGCCCCTCCCCCCGCCATGCCCCCAAGTCCCCAGAGCACCCATGCCCCCCCCCCCCGGCCCCTGCTGGGGGCACTGGTATCACTGGTATCAATAAGGCACTGCGTTTATGAATGCCATCTGCGTTCATGAACGCAGTGCCTTATTCGTGGATTTCGCCATTCGCGGGTGATACGAGAACATATCCCTCGCAAATGCTGAGGGTCAACTGTACATGCAGCTTAATACTTTGTTTCAAGTGAACATGCCCTGCGCAGGCACCTCATTGTAGCCATAAAATTAGGAGGAAGCAGGATGAAGACTTTGGGGAGATCCTGTTAGCTTTTTATCATCTCCCCGTATTCCCTTTTTTTTGTTTTTGGAAAATTTATTTGCAGTCTCCCTCTAAGTTATTTGGTCCAGCATGTCACCACCAGCCTAACCCTAGAGGGATGGCTTCCTGTTGTCCTTTATTAATGACACTTGAAAATGAGAACTAGTGCCACAAATGAAACCACTTCCCAAACTCTGGGCAGTAAGGGAAAAGCATTTATTATGCTTATCTTGCTAAGGAAAATGTAAAGTTCAATTATAACCCAGTGAGAATGCTGGAAAACATCATGTTTCACTGGCAGCAGTATCATCAAGGGCAGCAGTTCATGCAAACCAGGAATCAGGGTGCCTTGAGTGTAGGAAAATAATGGCTCTTGCCAAAGGCCACTTGGGCTTCAACTATCTTTGCCTGTGATGTTTGGGGGAACTTAACTATGACAGATGAAAGAGAAGTTCAGCCCTAGCACAGGTGCCAGCTGCCTGCGAGTGGGGCCTGGACTCTGTCTAAAGGTTGCAGGCTGTACTGGAAGTACCTGCCCACAGACAGGACATGGCAGCTTGGAGCGGGGTGCTCTGTCTCTGTGCAAAACCAGTGTAAGATTGCATTTTTGCAGGGGGGCCGGGGTTGCATTTGTAGGTGTATATTGATGGCTCAACTAGTGTAAACTAGTCCTGGTATTTTGTGCAGGTGATCTTCAAACCTCTCTCTAATTCCACTGTCGGTGAAAGGATATATGATAGCTCAGGAAAGCTGAGAATGGGCAACATGCCATTCTGCACAACACTTCCATGCCTTGTCTCTGCTACTCCCCCATCAGCAGAGGGCACCATCCAATATGTAGCTTCATTAAACACAGATACAGCTTATAAGCAAGGTGCAGTTTTTAAGGCAGCCGGGGTGGATTCTAAAGATTTCTTTGTGAGCGGGGTTGCTTATATCATGGTGTTGCTATAGTGGAGGGTGTAGGAGCGCTGGGGGTGGGCTTTCCAGATATTCCAATCACACATTTCCTCAACAGAAGGTGCTACAGGCAATGCTGTAGGAGGTTTGGCTGCAAGAGAGTTTTCAGCTACTTGCTCCAGTCCCAGCCTTTCTCTTTAGAAGATGCTGTACAGAAATGGTGGCGGGGGGGACTGGGTAGGGGAGGAATCACAGCTCCTCTGAGCCTCCTTTGTAAACCCATGGCCTCTGACAAATTCCAAGAAGTAGAAGGTCTTGTATAGTTAATGATTTTAGAGAGATACATATCAGCTAGCAGCTGGCAAGAGACAGCAAGGGATGAATATAGAACTGGCTCGGGCTTTCTGGAACCTCTTCGCAGTCGTTGTCCTCCTCCTCCCCTGGTTCTCATCTTCTTTGGAAAATAAACAGCTCCAATTGTTGTGCACTTGAGATTATGAAAACATCAAGTCCATTAGTGTTTGGCAAAGTGCTCTCTCATTTCCTTCTGATGTAATAATTGAGAGGGAGGGAGTGGGGACTGCAAAGATAGCACAAGGCACTAGTTAATGACCTTCTCGCATGTATGTGTGGGCTCTATTATACTGAACCTTTCCACTCCCCATCTCGCCTCCTCTTGTAGTGTCTCCGCTCAAATGCTCCTTCAATGTGGCTTTTATTATTTGCTCTGATGTCCCTTGGCTGGCCTTCAGAGACAGCTAAATAGCAGGCAGGTGTGGGGGTCTAAGAGAGACAAAGTGAATGGAGCTAAAGAAGTGCTTTGGAGGCTGTTGCACAAACAGACGTTTCAGTCTTGGTGGGTGATTGCCACTGTCACAGAATTCCTGCCTCATTTGGCTTATATTGTAACTTTCTGTTCAGGGCATTATTTTCCCCCTGTGCCTTGGGAGGGCTCCTTGGAGGACTGAAGACCTGGCAGTCTGATGATGTGAAAGGAGATTCAACTGTGTGGAAGAGGACTTTTAGTCAGACTGCTTGAGAAATAGTCTGCCATCATTTGTGTCTTGTGACTCCCAATGATGTCAGTAGGCACTTCCAGGTGCTCAGAACTTGGGAGTACTGGGCTCTTCTTTGAGTTCTGAAACATAAAATTAGGCATCTTACATCAGGAACCCAGTTTAAAAATCTTGGCTGATACTTCAAATTTAAGGTGGAAAAAATCTTTCTGACTCTTCATGTGTGGCAGACAATGTGGGTAGACGAGAAAGAAAGGAGGAGAGGAACCTTTCTGAGCTTTATTACAGGCAGCAGAAAAGGAGCATGCGACTTCCTTTTTCTTTGCAGTTTATTAAAATGTAGTTCTGCACCTATGGCATTTTAGAATAACTCCTGGGCTTGCTCCCTGCTTTCCATATGCTTTCCAAGTGGAGAAGATTTGCCAGATACAACACTTTGTGGATTTATATTGGTCCTTCCTCAGGATCCTTCTTCCCCACTCAGTTTCAAACTCCTTCCCTCCTCCTCCTCCTCTTCCTCCTTTCCATATGCCCATGCTTTTGTAGAAGACCAGTTGGGTCACTGTAATGGTCCATCCTTTGTGGCAGTTGCTCCAAAGTGACCTCTACATGCATCTGTGCTCCGTATGGCAGTGGTGGGTTGCCGGTCCTCCTGTGCCAGACAATGGGCTGGGTATTCTTTCCCAGTACGATGAAGTCTATACATTAGACTGGGACCTAATTCTGCAAGGTACTGAGTCAGCAAGCTGAGTGTCATCATCACTTCGAAAGGTTAGGCCTATGGGGGAGAAGAAAGAACACAGGTGGAGTAATATTACACTCTCCTCTAGGCAGAGGCTTAGGTAGAGGCAGACTGAGCACAGTGCTAAGATGCTGCCTGCTCACATTTCTTGTCCTCTAGGACAATAAACTGTTGCCTTCTCCCTTCCTCCAATGTACATGTGGGAAGCAAGGTGTGCCTGTGTTGTCTGTCGGTTGCATTTCTTGACCTACTTAATAAGACGGTAGTGGTTCTGCCACTGAAGCTTCAGGGCAGTTTTCTAGGAGGTTGCAAGCCATTAATGCCATTTTGCAGCCTCAGCAGGGGGCTGTGGTACTCATCAGGTCAACAGGAGGCTTGGGTTTTGAATGACGGCAGAAGATTTCTGGGACCTAATTTACTTTCCAGGCCAATATGTTCCTTGCCATAGGGAAAGTCATTTGTATAATGCAGAGCGGAGTGCTAAACACATTCAGATGAAGGGCCTGGGGTGCATGTCTCTGTGGGCTGTATTGGGGCCCACAGGCCGGCCCCACACACTGGAACCAGAGCACAGGGTCAGTCTGGTGCAGGACCAGCATTGCATGCTATATGCATTGCACGCTGGCCCTGGTGCTGGCTTGCACATGGAGAAGGCACGGCACATGCTGCATAAGGTGCCCATGTCTGACCGTCCTTGCATGGGGGCTTCAGCACATGAGGACAGTGTGTGGGCCCAATCCTGACCAGCCTTGGAGCCAGTACACAGGACAAATCTGATGCTGGTGCTACATATAGCATATGCCAGTCCGACTCCAAATACCACATGCAATGCACGGAGGCCAGGGGCAGTGTGTGCCACGTGTGACACGTGGGGTCTGTCTGAGACCTGTGGGCCAGACCAGAGGGGTCCATAAGCTGTATCTGGCCCACAGGCTGTCTCTTTGACACCCCTGATGTTGAGTAAATACTCTTCTTTGGAACTGGCTTGAAATACAGTTCTGCCCCCTCCTGTTTCCCCCCTTCAGCCCTGTCCTTACATGCGCGCAGACACACTCTCCCATGCCCCTATGCGGCTTCAGTTTTGATTTCATTGATTGCACACACCAGTGTCTGCAGAGCTGCCTTAAGTAAGTTGGATCTGCTGGGAATTCAAGGCGATTATATTTTTCTCCTCCAGATACATTGTTTTAGTTAAAAGCCACTCTGGCTGCTCCATAACAAAACCAGACACACTGGGCCCCATTGTCCGACTCTTGGCCAAGGTAGCGTGTATGGATTAAGTGATGAATTGCAAAAAGGGCCTAAAAGCCAAGCTGTAACTTCACAAAAAGGCCATTAAAGGTGAGCGGCTGTCGGTAAAGTGCCCATTTAGAATGGCTTTTATGACCCTGGGTCTTCCCGAGACAAGCATGAGCCACAAATCGCTCAGTCTCCCAGGCTCTCACTGCAGCAGTGAGCTGCCCAAGAGACAGGAGGGGTCTTCTGCACCGTGACATGTTCCCATCTTATTTCAGCTGGGAGAGCAGCTTGCTTCAGGGAGAGAGTATCCCCCTTGGCACTGGGGACAAGACGCAGAAGCTTTATAATGTTTCGAATCTAGGAGTGTGTCTAAAGGCCATGAAATTTCAAAGTTGAAAGCAGATAAAATTAACATTTTTCTGAAGCTGAGAGAAGAAGTGACTATTGCAGAAGAACGTACATATAAAACCATGTGCATCTGAATTGCTCTGCAACAGGTATTAGATTCCCTGCCTCCTGTTCACCTAAAACCTATGTGTGTGTGTGTGTGCTCACATGCACGCGCATGACTTAATCTTCCTTCATTTTAGCTTCTCCACTGAAATAAATATTCTTCTAGAATGTTTAATGGGACCCAATGATCAGAGTTGCTCAGCACTTTTCAGAAGTAGAGAGATGTGTGTGTGTGTGTGTGTGTGTGTGTGTGAGAGAGAGAGAGAGAGAGAGAGAGAGAGAGAGAGAGAGAGAGAGAGAGAGAGAGAGAGAGAGCAATTTCTGAGAAGTGAGGCTGTCATTAAGCTGTGTCATAGTCTTCTTTACAAACTCTTGTTGGCAGGAACTTGATTGTAAAACTTTGGTTAAAAGTTGACATGCAAATGTTTATCTCCAAAGTTAATTTTCCTCCTGATTAGGCCTGGACAGGAGGGATTTTTACTTGAGGCATGAGCCTGGAATCAGGACACCTTGTCCGTGTCATACAGACATCCTGGGTGACCTTGGACAAGTAAAGTCCCTTCTTTTATACCTCAGTTTCTCCATCCATAAAATAGAGCTGAAACTGCTTCCTTATCCTAAAGGGAGGTTTGTGGGCTTAATTCAGGTTTACAAAGCGCTGTGAGATCCCTGGATGGGATGTGCTACAGACAATCAAATTGTTATTAAAGAGCAAGTCCCTATTGAATGATTCCAAGGCACTTCCTTTTTCCTTCCCCTTTCCAGAGTGGGAAGTGCCATGGTGGATCAGAGCTAGTCACAGAGGTCAGTCCTGAGCACTTCTGTGATTCTCACCCCAGGAACATAAGCCACATTTGCTGTCTGGCAATGCAAGAATCTAATGTGCTGCTGAACCTGACCACAGTCATAAACCTGAACCAGGCATGCAGCCATGTATTTGCTGCTTGATGATGATGATGTTTTGGACAAATGTACACCTGGAAGTTAGCAGGTGCTGGTAAGAAGCTCAGTTTGCCAGAGGCTGTCCCCACCCATATCTTCTCTTTGAAGAGTTTGCCTCTTCAACAGGTTTAGTCATTTTTCTAATCTGTAGGAAACTGGTCCATTTCCTGGTAGAAAACAGGTTTTGGTGGAGAGTGGAAGCCAGAGAGGAGTGAGAGTGCCAGACACTGCTAAGGAGAGATACTTTCTGACTTACAACCTGAAAAACAGCTTCCTGCTGCAGGGCAAGTGTAGGTATGTGGTGTGTCTGGGGCCCACTGTCTGGCTTGGTGGGAGTCGATATATGAGAGCCATGCAGGGCATGGGAAAAGGGAACTACAGGGCTAGGGACAGACATTCCAAAATCTGGAGCCTGAATTGATTCAACCTTTGCAGGTTTGTCTATCCTGCCTAGGCTGAACCAGTTTGTAACAGACCAGTGCAGTTTCTCAGGCCAGGAGCTGGGGGTCCTTGGCTGCAGGGAAGCTGTGGGAATGGGGCATGGCCAGTCCAGGCTGAACTGGCCACAGAGGGATTTAATTCTCCTCTCCCTGTCCCACCCCCAAGGACCCACAACAGTGGGGCACCATGGCCCCTGCGGGGGGCAAAGAGGGGAGTTAGTCTCCCCTCTACCCCACTGGTTGACCACCTCATCATTGTGCTCACTCCCTGCGGTGTAGTAGCCCCCCTGATGTCCCCCCTGCCAGACCCCGGAGGGAGAGGGAATAACCCCATCCCTGCCCCCTCCAGGGGGCCCTTTGGGCTGGCGTCTGGCCATGCCCCTGCCGGGCTGCTGCAGTGGGAGGGGGCAGGACCCTTGGTGGGGTCAGCAGCCCCTGGCATAATGTTGGGAAGCACATGTCCCTCCCCGGTGGGGGGCCCCGCTGCGGGGCGGGCAGAGTTGCGATGGACTGCACGCAGCAGAACTGGGGCCCAGAGGGGGCCAGAGCCCTGCCTCTCCCCACCCCCCAGCATCACCTCCACTGGCTGGATCTGCCCATCCAGCAGCATCTGGCCATGTCCCTGCCTGGCTGCTGGAGTCACAAGGGGGAAGGACATGAATCCTGACATCATGATACTGAGATCTGCAGATGATGAGATCTCTCTGACTGGAGGAAATACTTGAGTGACACCCAGAAAATATTAGAGGCAATAAGACAGTGATCTTCCATAGGAGAGTAATGAGCAGCAGTTAATGCTAAAACCAATA
>NW_017729001.1:1476860-1490609 GCF_001723915.1 Gavialis gangeticus | reverse complement strand
TGCTGCTGCACACAGTCCACCGCAGCTCTGCCTGCCCCGCTGCAGACCACCACCCCTGCTGGGAAGGGGCTCGCGCTCCCCTACATTGTGTCAGGGGCTGCTTCCTCCACCAAGGGCCCTGCCCCCTCCCGCTCCAGTGTCCGGGTGGGGGCATGGCCAGACACTGACCCAAAGAACCCCTTGGGGGGGGCAGGGACAGGGGTTCTCCCCCCTCCCTCTGGCATCCAGGGGAGAGGACAGCAGGGGGTCTATTCTGCCACATGGAGTGAGTGTGGCAGCAAGGTGGGCAGACTGGGCTGCCAGTGGGGTAGAGGGGAGACTAACCCTCCTCCCTGCCCCTCTCTGCCTCAGGGGCAGCGAAGGGGGAGCACCTGGTAGACCTGGCTCAGGTCCCTGCTGGTGGAACAGGGAGGGAGGAATTAAACCTCTCTCTGGCCAGAGCCATGCCCCTGTCTGTCCCTGCTTGGGCTGGGGAGCAGAGGGGCGGGGCCAGAGAGCCCAGCCCAGCGAGTATGCTGGGATGCTGGGGGAGTCTGGTTTAACTTAAACCAGGAAGGTATCTGGGACAGACATTGCATAAACTGGTTTGAGCCAAATCAGTTAAGCCTGATACTACTTTTAATCAGATTTATCTCAAACCGGACATTTTGAAACTGGTTTATGTGCACTGAACATCTGTTCTCTTATAGGTTTAAACCAGTTTCTTTTCACTTAAGCCAGTTTATGTGCATTTTATGTATACTGTCTGTCCCTAGCCCAGCAGTAGTATGATAGGGTGGTAGAGGTAACAAGTCTGGGTGCTCCTTCTTGAGTATGGAATTGGTTAGCACAGTAGATTGATGTATTTTTCCATCTTTGGGAACCACCTAAGACTGAGAGAGAGAGAGAGAGGGAGAGAGATTATATATTCAGTAAATGCAATGGCTCCTATATCTTTCTGTGCACAGTGTGTGGTATGGCACAGTGTGCTGAAATGGCCTGGCTCTGCTCAAGAAATCAAAAGGCATCGGCAAGGCCCAGGAGGATTTATTTGTCCAGCATGTGCCTATACTGCATCTTGTTCTGGATTGTGTTCTTGATACCTCCCTCCAGAAATATTAATGTTTTGTTGTAAGGGAGACTTGCAGAATTATGCTTCTCACCATAGGTGCTGTAATTGTGAGTCTATCTAAATACCTGGATAGACGTAATATGGTCAGGAGAGATAACTCTCAGTCTGACAGATCTAAGCTATCTGAGTAATTCTGTTTTATTTCAGTATGATAGCTTGGAATGGATAAAATCTGCTTCCAGGAGCAAAAAACTGGGCCCTGTAGTTTGAATGCTTTGGTTGTCTTTGCCAAAAAATACGTCTTGAGGAGAGGGTAGAGGAACACAGAGCTGCTGAAAAGCAAAACAAAATAGGCTCCTAACTAGAAGACAGCAAACTATTAGCAACCTGATACATTTTACAATCTGTGTACAACTCCCTGAGAGGGAGAAGGCAGCTGCCTTCTGCCTGGCACAAGCCCTACTGAATAATTGAGGAATCGAAGTAAAACAGTAAAAGAGAAATGCCAACATGGCCACAAGTACGTAGCGAGTCTACCAGCTGGGGGAAAATCTACCCTTTCACGGTTCTGGAACGAAGACCCTGTTCTAGAAGCAGCCAACTAACTGCTTCTTAGTAAGCACTGCTTAATTAGAGAATCAAAAGCAACTAAAGTGGAGGCTGGCACCGGTCAAGCAGGGATCTTTGCACATTTTCAGCTGCATGGTTTTTCATGGAAGGGTCAATGTTGCACCTCTCTCCTGCTCCAAAAGGCATGTTGTTTGTTTCCAGAGGCTTTGATAGGAGGGTGAAAGGTGCCAAAATGAATTAGTTGAAATCCACTTTGTTGCTGCCTCAGCCAGCTGCAGGGTAAAGGACCTCTCTACACCCATGCCTGTAATAGTTAGCAACGGACTCAGGGGACTTGGCTGTCGTCCTTTTATTTTTACTTCAGTTCCATTTTGTAATTGTTGTAAGGTGCCACAGGCTGCACAAGAGTGGCACCATTGTGCTCAGGTGGCTAAAAACACTCGGCCTCATGCTTCATAGAATCAGAAAAGTACAGCTGCAAAGAGACTCATCATTAGAGTAGGCTGAAATTTGGATGGTTTTCAGAATATGCAATTCTGCTGAAATGAGATGTCTTCTCCCAAATTGGGTAGGTTTTTGTCAGATTTTTTTGGAAAAAAACCCCAGGGGAGAAAATTCCAGCCTGCAACCCACCTCCTCTCTCCCTAAAAAAAGACTCGTTTAACAGTGTAGGACTGAAACTTTGCTTTTAAAGCTTAAAAAAAAAAAAAATAACATTTGAAATGAAGTTTTGATTCTTTGAAAAAAAACCCCATGTTATTAAACGTTTCCCACAAAGGAAAATGACCAGGATCTGGTCCTGTTTAGAATGAGGCTGAATGTCCTTCTCTGTTGTGAAATGGAACTTCTTTCTCCTGAACAGTTGCATTTATAAGCCTGTCCAAGGCATACTTTTGTTGTCCCAAAAGATATAGCCTGTTCCTGTCAGGGAAGCAGTTGTAAGGTTTGTGTGCCAGCTGAATAAGAGATTGAAACTGAAGTCAAAACCTGAGTTTCATGGCCTAAGCCAGAAGCATAGCAAACTCTTTCAGTGGCCTGGAGGGGAGGAATTATGCCAACCACTGGATAGCAGGAAATGGGGAAGTGGGAGGTAGAGTCTTACCTGCTCTGGCTCTCTCCACTCTGGTGGCTGCTGCTACTGCTGTCATTCCTGCTGTAGCCATTTGGGCTTAGGATGCTGCAGCTGGAGGACAGATTTACCCCAGTTACTTCCAGGGGACTTTTCCTTTTTAGGGGATAATTCACAGTTTTGGCTCTGCTATTCAAAGTTCTAAATAGTCTGGACCAAGCTCCACCCGAATCTATTTCCAGCTGCAGCACCCAAAAACAGATGTGCCAGGGTAAGGCATGCAAACAAACGTGCATCCACACTGCAGTCCAGAAGGGTCACTGTAGCTCATTGGAGCTATCTTGAAAATTGCTAGCTCAACCCAGAGAGTAGTGTAGCTCCACCAGTTGACGGTCCAGCCACTGTGTGGCCAAGGTCCCACGTTAGCTTGCAGGGTCTGGGCTATAGCCTATGTTACTACAGCTAGGGTTGCGTCTGGTTCCCAAACCAGCTCCACTGTGTCTACATGAGCTGCAGTCATCTCTGGACTGCAGTATAGATACATACAAGGTGTCCAGGGTGAAACTTCTGGAAGGCTGGGGAATGCCAGCTTTTTCACAATGTTGGGCCATAGGTAGTAGACTATCTTAGCCCAGGAGTTGGGGTTGAGCTGTAGTGTGACTTCTTTGAGAGCCTGTGGCAAAAGCTCTCTTGATTCCAGAATTTCTATTTACAATTAATAGGGGTGGGAAGATCCAATTTAAACAGCTGAACCATGGAGGGCTCAATATTAGCTTTGTGATTCTTGCCCAACAGATACCTTTTTCTTCCCAGGGATGTTGAGATGACTAATTAATCAGCAGTTGGAAAGAACTTTGAAATCCTGATAGGGACAACTCTGGAGACTTGCAAAACACTTGGACATGAAAGTGCAAAATGCTGACATTTGGACTAGAAAGTAGAGTCCTGTGTAATGCATGAACTGCGTCAAACAGGAACTGAGTCCAGTAGACATCCATTATGTGCTGAAGAGCTGCATACAGCTGCTTTTCACCCTGGGGAAGTAGGAGGTAGAAAGTGGGAATCTGATCACTTTAGGGACATTAGATGACCTCGTGTTCTTCAAGCATTAGATGAATGTGGTGCTTTAGACTCTGAAAGAAGGGTAGTGCTTGCTAGAACCAGGATTTGTGTGAGCTTCCCTGTCTACTACTCCACACTGCCTCAATCCAGGCCTCCAGCCCAGGGCTCCATACTAGCACTGAGCCCTGCACGCAAAGCACAGCTAATGGCCCTTAACTATGGGTACTGCATCCCAAACCCCTCCATGCCATTTGAATGACATACATTTGCTGGTGCAGTCAGTTCATTGTGTGTTTGGTGTTGTGGCCAAACGTGCTAAAAAGAAACAAGCTCCTCTGCTTCCACCTGTGGCTGAGAAGAATGTGAGGAAGGAAAAGGTTGTGTGCATTCACCTTTGCAAAGGAACTTGGGGCCTTTGCACCCTCTATGAGCTGCTTGCATGTATTCACTCTGCTACAGTTGCCTCTACAAGCAACCGTCTCCCCCAGCACTCCCCCTTCTCTGGCCTGTCCAGGCCAATGATTTCGGCACAGTGCCTATGTGTAGGGCTCAGCTTTGACATGTTGTAGCCTCACACATTGGTGTGAAGGTGTTGGAAAGGCACAGCAGCCTCTCTCAGAGCTATGCTCTTTAAACTTTCTGCTGATTAGGGGCCTTTTAGCACTCAGCTGGCTCTTCCTAATGGATTTTTCCTTTTCATTGAGATGCCTTTTTGCAGGCGCTGCCAACGTAAACAATCCAGGATGTTTTTTGGGGGGAGAAGGGGAGGGCAGAGAGTCGGAGCTAGTCCAAATGTGTCCAGACAAGCACCACATACAAATCAATACGTGTCAAAGGCAGAGTGCTGCCGGAGAGGAAAATCCAAGAGCAGCGGAGCCTGTTTGCTGGAATTCAACCTGTGTTGCAAGTGTGACAGAGACAGTAGTGAGCTGAGCTGCTGGACCACAAACCACACCTTCAGCTCTGTGCTGCTTTATGGGTGACTTGATCAGGTCCCGGGGGGGGCGGGGAAGAGAGCAAGGAAACTTCTAAGCATTCAGTTTAAACATGAAATGTTACACTGGAGCTTGATTGTAGTCATTCTCCCTGTTGATTTATTTCCAATGCCTAATGACAGAGGAGGTATCAGAGAGTTCAGGTACTTCAACTGATCTGTTGAGGTGGTTCATGGCTCTGAAATCACAGAACCATAGAAAAGTAGGACTGGAAGGGACCTCATCTAGCTGCAGAACAGAGGAGCCTCCACTCAGTGGTGCTGTGGGTTTGCAGCCTTGAATGTACTTGTAGGTGACACGCACTTTATCAGAGTAAATATTTGCTCCTTCTGGAATGTTTTTTTCAGTGTGAAGCTTTGATGAAGTGCCCTAAACACTCCTCTGGTTTCTTGATGGCAAGCTTGGGAAGGGTGGGCAGGTGTTTTGGTATGCAAGCATCTTCTCCCTGTCCCATCTCTGCATTGCTTTGGCCGCTGGTTCAGTCTGTTCCTGACAGAGCATCTTCTCCTTCCTGCTCTTGCCAGCTGAATTGTCCTGGCATTAAACTCAAGAGAATTTGAATCTCCCATTTAATATAACCAGTGCTCTGCTGAACCTGGACATTGCTTATGGCTCCAGCTCCCATTCCTGTCTAAGTTTTGAAGAAGCCCATAGGTGGCACCTGCCTAAAAGATGTGTAAAAGTACAACTCCTGTGCCTTTTGTTCCCCAAGAGGCAGAAGTGTGGTGCCCTGAGAGCTGAACTTAGGCCATTCCATAAAGATTTTGTTTGGTTAGTTTTTTGCTGACCAGGTGTAAGTGGCTTGCATTCAGTCCTAGACATTTGACTGCCCATTTGGCCCACTTGCTCTCCTCCCACCCCTAAGTCGCATCAATCCTCTTCCACTGTGGAGGATATGGTACTATTTTGCTCACCTAGTATGACAGTAGGAATCCTAAGATTTTTGTCCTTTTCATGCAAGGGTACCTTCTTTGGGGCATGACCTGGATAATCAAGAGGTTCAAAACTAGCTCTTCTGAATTGTCCTACCTCTCTGGGCCTGCCAACGCAAAGGACAGAGCGAGATGTTAGATACCATTACACTGGGTCTGTGGGAAGCCATGACATGGAGTCGTCTTCCTCCTTAACTAACCTGTTGCTATGGGATTTTCAAACTGTTGGTTCAGGATAGTGCTGCTGTTTGTATGAGTCATAGGGAGATGCTGTTGTCTTGGTGTTTGAGCCTGAAGTTTCTTAGCATCTGGAGTGTTTGTGGACCTCAGAGCAGTGACAAAGAATCTGTCCAGAAGTGATGGAAGATGGTGGCATCAAGGAGCCAAGTGTCCCTAGCATTCCTGGCACAAAAAGCCTTGTAATGAGGAACATAATAGGGAGGGGAGGGTTTGTTACTATTGCCAACCCAAATCTTTAACAGTCCTGAGATTTAGAGGAAACTAGTTTCCCTCCTCCTTGTTTTGGCTTGAATATTTAGGGTTCGTGCTTTTACTTGTTTTGATCTGCAGCCGCAGAGGCTAGAAACTTTGTTTCATGATGAAAGCTGGAATTTATAAGCAATCACATAACTCTAGGAGATGGAACTTTAAAAGAAATGCCAAATATTATGAGGCTCATAGTAGGAAGAGCTGAGCAGCATGACCCCACTGAGATTCCCTGTGGATGGTAAGCATGCAGCAGTTGCACAATAATAGTTGATGCTGTTCTTCCTCAAAGCTCTCATGGTTACTGGCATTTGCTGAACGATGAGGGTACACAGCTGACATGGGCAACACGCATGAGAGCTGGTTATAGGACAGGAAGAGGAATGGTTGGAATAAATCAAAACTTATGTGGTTCCACCAGGTAAGAGAGGGTGAACTCCTTCCAGCTCTCCATGGTTAGTGCATTGTGCTATTACTTTCCCCCATGATGGAGAGCACAAACCCATGGAGGAAGAAAATATTGGCATGTTGATGCTGGGTTCCCAGTTCCAATGAATAAGCAAGCAGCCTTGAACTCTCAAATGGCTGATGCTAAGCCAGCCATCTCTGAGCCCACAGCAAAACCTCCCAAACGTCATAGGGCTGGCGCCCATCTGACTTTGATCCATGCCAGGGATGGATTCCAGATGGACACTTCCCCAGAGCTGGCCTACGGGCATGTTTCACATGCGATTGATGGGGTGTTAATGATGTTGAAATTTCAGGCAACCTCTTCAGACATGCTCTGTTAGGAGGGGGGAGGTAGTGTTAATCAAATGCTGATGTTTACCAGAGACCTTTGCAGGTGACATATACTTTCCCTGTACCCAAGAGAATTGTCCATACATCTGAGAGAGGGGACAAGCAGGGGACACCTGCTTAATAATCAGAAGATACTGCCAGAAATACCTGTTGGCCTCAAGATTTCACGTTTGAAATGTTCCCAACATGATCCAATTCCTGCCCTGATGTTGCTGCGCTTTTCTGGACATCCAGTTTTTTTATGAAATCATCATGCCTTGTCCAGCACTTAAAAGGAACAAATCCAGTAGCCACATGGTTGAGATCCAGATCTAGGCTTCCCTTTCAGCTCACAGGCATCCTGGCATCATTGCTAATCCTTATGCCTTTAAAGGGAACAAGCTCAGGAGGTGTTGATTTTTGAGCCCTATCTAGAGTTTTGCCTTGATGATATCCGGCTTTCATTTGTCATTTACAGACACCATTATCTGCCAGAAAGCACCAGCCTCAGGTTTTTATCTGACTTCCAGCTCCACTGCTCCCTCCCCATGCCCAGGCCTCCAGAAATGCAGATCCAAGTTTGCTTGTGCTCTTAACCCCTCGTAACTTGACAAAAAGTGCTCCAGGATTTTCCCATCCCTTGCTGCTGTCACCTCTCCTTAGCCCAGTCTCCCTAAATGCAATGAGCATTGGTGAATACTGTTAGCAGGTGATCAGTAGATTAAGTGAAAGCCACCAAGGACACAGGTAAAAGGCATGCAGAGTGACACAAGTCCAGTAGCAGGGCACCACAATAGTCATGGTGCCTTTATGCTGCATATCATGAATGATATTAATATTCTGCAAGTCTCTAGTGCTATCTGTCTGGGAACCTCTAGGCTTTACTGAATTTAGCCCTCCTGGTTTGCAAGTCAGTGTCATTGCAGGAGTTACATAGATGGCATGTAATTAAGCACTGGGTTCAAATAGTTTGCCCATAGAACTGGGACTTGCAGATTATGCTCTGCCCTGTCCTTTAGCCTAGAGATGGCCAATGTGCGGCTCATGGAAGATTGAGGAGGATACAGGCAAGACAGCAGCAGATGGGGCAGGAAGCAGAAAACAACACAGCAAAGTGAGCAGGGAGCAGGTAGGGAGCACAGGGCTGGGAGCAGAAAGCCAGACCAAGAAATTGGGCAGGGGAAGGCAATTGCAGTGGTACTGGGGGAGGGTGTAGGGCTCATTTGTTGTATGCTTGCCAAAAAGGTAGGGTCCCTACCTTGCTCTAGCCATTGCCCCTCTGTCTCTTTGTTGAAGCTGGGGACTGTGCACCTCCACGAGACAAGGATGTGGGAAGGGCCTTTGTGGGAAGGGCTGGGAGGCTGAACTGTGGGTATTGGTTGTTGAAGAACTCATATGGTGGTTCTTGTTCCTTAGCTGCCTGGTCCCAGACATATTGGGATTATGTATTAATACTGTGGGATGCCCCCTGGGTACTGTGGGCCACCTTCAGCCTGCCCTGTTAGCTGACTTGGAGGTAATGTCCATGGAACCAAAGCCCTCCTGCTGCTGGTTATATGTTGCAGTGAGAGATGGAGGCAGGCGAGGGCAGAGGGTAAGCTGGGGGACTGCAAGAGGAGGCAGGGTGTCTTCTGCAAACAGATACTGTAGAGCGTCCATCCAGCACCATAGCATGTAAAGGGAGGACTTTTGCCTGTCTCTGTGTGCGGTTAAAGCAGCTTTTGTGATACCAAGCCTTGTGTAACTTGAATCTGAACAGAATGACCTTGTTTTTTTAAGTCATATTCACTAATAATAATAATAAGCAGCCACCCACATGCAAACCAAATCAAATAGCACCTCATTCCTCCCCTCCCTCATTCCTTGAGGCTTGTCCCTGTTTGAGGCGTCCTGCTATTCTGCAGCTTTTCTCACTCTGCTTGTTGGATGCACAGCTCCTTCAGTGGTATGTAATCTTCTGCGCACAGAAACTGCTACCAGCCCTGTCTAAATATGTTGCAGTGGGTGATGAAGAGAACCTGCTGGCTTGTGAGTATTCATTGCCCAATGTGGGGAAAGTTATTTTTGCATCAATCCAATATAAAACCATAGCTTGGAAGGGGAAACTGCATTCAACCAAAAGTGTTTGAGGTGGGACCTGAAAGGAATCCTTGTGGAAGGACACATTTTCATGGAATAACTCTCCTTCCATGCAGATCTTATTCCTGTTTGTCCACTGTGGGTCCCAGAGCTGAGGTCACTGCTTGGTACCAGTTTCTGGGAAGCAGCAGTATGCTGAGGCATCCCAACCAGGAGGAGTGCTCTGTTCTGTGCTGCTTGCATAAAATATTAGGAAGTGTAAATAGGCTGAAAAAAGCAGCTGTCTTGGAGAGTTCCCCTTCCCCCTCACTACATGAGGTCCTTGCATGGAGCAGGGGAGGTCTTCCTAAAACTGTTCTCCCTTCAAGTAGGAACCTCAGAGTTACGGACTGGGCACGTATCTGCTGTCTGGAAAGCAGTTACCCATCCTTTTTGCTTTAGTTACTTCTTAAAAGCAAAGATATAGCCCTCCATGGGGGAATGAAGTCTGCGGGAGGAGAGAGAAGGAGGTGCTGGGAAGGATCCAGTTCCTTGTAGACAGCCTGGAGTAGCACCTTGTCCTGTCCTGTCATGACATCTCTTTGCCTGATGCTCTGCTCACTAGGGAACATTAGGGAACTCTGTTCATTTCTGGAACCAGAACTGAATGAATAACTGAAATATATTTCAATGTATAATGCACACCTCCTTCTGCTCTGGGTGCTGAATGCCTCTAACACAGCTCTTGGTTACCTAAACCTAACCCAACTTAAAAGAAATGAGAGGTGACCTGTCTCCCTCTTCAGTGCCCCAGCAGGAAGGAAAGACGTGGCTGGCTGAGGACATGTCAGTGCAGCTCAGCACTGTGAATTGCCTTCTACTTAGTCACCTTGTTTATGCCTTTCGTTACGACAGTGCCAAGGCTCTGGGCCTTGCCCACTCCATGTGTGCCCAGGTCAGATTCCATTGCCCAGTCCTAGTGCTGATTGGTGAGGAAACCCATCAAGCCTGCAGTGTGCTACATAAAATTAAGCACTAAAGCATTTGTCACTGTGGCTCTAACTCCTTCCCCACACGCTCCTAATTTCCAGAGGGGAAAAGAAACACAAAAGCAATTACACTTTAATTCCTAAACTACTGCTTAACCCAGCAACCATGAGAGTCACTTGCAGCACCTTTCTGTTAGCACTTCCACGGGTCATTACCTCGCTGGGATTAACAGCCTCTCCTTCCCCACATATGCACCTTACCCCCATCACGCACAGCTCTCCTTGCTTTTCCTCAGGCACTAATGAGATTACCACTGAACCTGATTACAAGCAAGGGTGGAGCACTTTGACCAGTGAACCCATACCTGTTCGCGTGGTTGACCTTTAATGATCAAACTCAGTATGTGTGTAGTTTAAATTTAAAAAAAACACAATAGAGGCATCTACAAGGAGTATGGCCTTATTTGCCGTCAAAGCCTGACCCCTGGTGGAGAAACAGGGATATTGCTTTAGGAGATGTTGGACACGGGGTGTATGTTTTATTAATATTAGGGTTCAGAAGTTTGATTGCCTGAGATTGTGGTTGTGATTTTAAGAAATTGGTAATATCCAACCCTCTAATTCTTTTGGAAATGTATGCAACTCTGTGCAGGAGCTCTTCTTCCACCTTGCTGCTCCTTCAGGGTGCACAGTTTATAACAGGACAGTGATCCAGGGTAACTGTCTATGTGCGAGAACACTGAATTGAGATTCTGGGTGTCTGCTTGGGATGCTAGGGATCTCCTGTAAAAGGTCAAAAGTAGCAGCGTGCGATTTGTATAAATGTGTGTCCTAGGAAAGGTGGTTTGTTCTTAGATTTGTAACAAAGTTTTGATGCATTTTCTCAATTGCACATTTCTCTCGCTCTGTATTATAAACAATTTAAATAACCTTTATAAATAATTGGACTGTTCTGTCTGCTGCTTGCCAGCAAAGGCAAAAATAAAAATTGCCCATTGTTTCATCATCATCCATATGCTCTCTGGTTATGTTCCATCATTCCTCCCCACACACATTTATGCATATGTGTTTTTACATGAAAGGGATGTGATGGGTCACTGTAATTTGGTTTTATATAACATGCACGGTTCAAATATCTGTACCAGCCATATAACAAACACTAGAGAGGTCTCAGATAAAATCCCTCTTTAAACTGAACAAATTTGAAAAGCAAGGAGCTTACATTTAAGGCACCTGACTGGGATCTAGACCTGGGTTTAACTCCTGCCTTTGTCACAGGCTCTCTTCTGGGTAAGTTGTTGCCTCGGTTCCCTGCCTCCGCAGTGGGATATTAGTAATCCTTCCCTGCAATATCTTGCTGGGATGTTGTAAAGATACCCCTATACCACGCTGTTCACTATGATGGTTTCACATAAATAGCCAGTCTAGAGAGAGGCAACTTTTATACCAGATCATAAACAAATCACTCCAGTAGCTCAGCACGTTAAACATTTTGCTACACAACTAGTTTTTGTTTGCATTGCTGTTGCATAGAGAATGACTACTGTGAAAAGATTACCATTAATAATTCTTCATGACATCTTGCCTAGGGAAGAAGACCTGTGATGGGAAAATTCCCTTGTAGTTGGCAGTACCCGTTTACTGTTGGATTGCTACACTCCTGTACAATAGCTGAAGTGTGCCAAACCAGCACTGGGCTCTCTGCACAGACAAGTTTACATGCTAAAGGCAAGAGAGAGTATAGTACAGTAGATTTGTACTACAAAAAAGCACAGTGCTTTGGAGATGGGAGGATGGGGGGTTTAATGACCAGAACTTACAGAAGTACTTGAGTACTCACGAGTCTTAGTAATCTAATAGCAGCACCTCTTGTACTTAAGGATAAAATAAGCACTGTGAGTGGTGCTCACAGTTTTGGCCAAGTGGGGCTGGTCTATGGGTTAAATCATGCTCCACATATCAGAATCGAGCCCTGGGGCCCCATGATGCCCTAGTGGCTGGGATCTGGCTTGGAGGCCTGTGCTACCACTGCCCAGTTCCCATGTGCTAGGATCAGACTCTTTGCTGCCGTGCATGCCCTTCTAGTGTGCAGGGCCATGGCCTGCGGGGCTCTTCACCAACCTGTGGGGAGCCCCATTGGCCAGATAACAGTGCCAGGGACTGGATCTGGCCCATAGACCAGGGGTTAAGCATCCCAGCTGTAGCTTCTCTACTTCTGGCGACTGATATTTGTCTGCATTTGCTGAGACCTTATGAAAATGCCAATAGAATGAAAGGTGTTGGGGAAGATTGTTGTTTTTATCTAACCCTAACACTTGACTTAAACTTTCAAAAATAAGAGTCTAGGTGGGAACCACATGTGTGAATCAAAAGGTAGAAGTCACCTCTTAGAGCTTAATGGCTAGGGACACAAAGCCTGAGCCTGAATTGAGTCAATCTTTGCAAGTTAGTCTAAACTGCCTAGGTTGAACTGGTTTGTAACTGTGCTGACATGCCCTCCGGACTGAAGAAATGCAGGCACATGCCTGCAGTGGCTCAGGCTAGAAGACAGAGGACACTAGAGCAGCCCGCCCTTCCCTTCCATAGTGTTGAGCTTGGGGGGGGGGGGGAGGGATTGCCAGGCCCCAGCAGGATGCTCTGATTAGGGAGGGGTGCACACCCCCACCCTGTCTGCACCGTCCCAGGCTTTTCCCTGCTTGCTGCTCAAGGGGTGGGGGTGTTGCCATACCCTAGCCCTCAGCTAGCACTCTGTGACAAAGAGGGGGTGTGCAGTGCATGAATCTGTTGATAATACAGAGCTTTTCAATCTCCCTCTCCCTGCTTCTTCATATTGTCTGCAGACCTGACAGTCGAGGGAGCCAGCAGGAGGCTGACAACACAGCTATAACACAGCCCATCAACAAAACAAAGGCCTCTTTCATTAGTTAACCTCATCTTAAGCAGCTTTTTCCAAGCAATGAACGGAGGGACATTACTAGCTGACCTGCTGATTAGTTCCAAAAAGCTCTAAGCGAACACTATTCTGCCTGCCTGTCCCAGTGAAACTGGACACACACCTCTCAGCATTAGCTAGCATACTACATGCCCAAAGTCCGTGTGCCTGGGATCCCTGGTTATGGGAGATGGGAGGGAGGGGGTAATCCTTGCTTGAGCAGCGAGCTGCAAGCAATGAGGGGCAGGGGACAGGGTGAAGCCAGGCAGACCCTGCTGTGTCTACAGTCTCCACCGGAGGTCTGGCTAGGGAGCAGAGTGGCGGGGGCCAGCCCTGTTCTCTGGAGCAGAGAGCCCAACCCAGACCAGGCCTGCAAAGCATCTGGGATGCTGGGGGATTCTGGTTTAACTTAAGCCAGGAAGGGTCTGGGACAAATATCGCATAAACTGGTTTCACCCAACTCAGTTAAGTCTGATACCACATTCAACCAAGTTTATCTTAAACCAATTTCAGCCATTTTGAAACTGGTTTATGTGCACTGAACATTATGTTCTGTTACAGGTTTATAGTTTCATAGTTTCATAGATTTAGGGTCGGAAGGGACCTAGTAGATCTTCTAGCCCGACACTCCGCCAAGGCGGGAGAACAACAAAACCCCAAAACAAAAAAAAGGGACTCAAATGAGTCCGGCCAGGTAGGCATCCAGCCTCTTCTTAAAGACCCCCAGGGTAGGGGCCAGCACCACTTCCCTTGGAAGTTGGTTCCAGCTCCTAGCCGCCCTAACTGTGAAGTAGTTTTTGCGGATGTCCAATCTATACCTCCTCT
>NW_017729001.1:1474151-1476644 GCF_001723915.1 Gavialis gangeticus | reverse complement strand
GGCGTACGCCGCCTTTTTGGCAAGCAGGCAGTCCCGGACGCCCTTGGTGAGCCAGGGGGGCTTTCGGACACTCCTGCCCCCCTTGCTTCTTGTCGGGATGGACACCCCTTGGGCCCTGAGTATCGTTTCCTTAAGGAACGACCACTTGTCTTGGACACTGAGTTCCTCTGCCCTCAAGGACCCCAGTGCCTCTCCCACTAATCTCCTCATCTCAATGAAGCTGGCCCTCCTGAAGTCTAGGGCTACCAGTTTCTGATCACTTAAACCAGTTTATGTGTAATGTCTGTCCCTAGCCAATAATGTCAGCTTGCTCTGCTAGTGTTGTTAGAAGATAGCATTATTGTGTAGCTTTCTCTTATCTTCCTACTGCTATAGCTTTATCTGCCCAAGTTACTCAAAACACAAGGCATAGTTTGAATGGTGTGGAACTTTTGTAGAGAGGGCAGCTATCACCAGGAGAAATCTGAACATAGAGAAGAATGTTACACAGCAGAGCCAACTCTAGTTTTATAATGGAAAATGATTACTGTACAGCTTGAAAAAGCAAGAGTGAGCATTCTTGTCCACTTGAGATACTTTTGCAATTTCAGAGGTAGTGTCTTAGTAACCTAAGAACTTAAGTGGATTAATTTGTGGTTGTAGCTTTATGGAATATTTTTCACTAAAACAATAGTTGCAAGGTCTCTTTGGAACCTTGTGTGGGGGAGGAGGAGGATATATACTTTTCCTGGGGATTTTTCAGAGTTACCAGAATTGTATAATTATACTTCCGTCAATTGCGCAGATCCAAAAGAGGGGCAGGCCACCAGAATGGGTGGAAGTTTGTATGTTTGTTGTTGGTTTTTTCCATCCATTTCAAATATTTTTTTACGTGGCATGTAGGTTTGGTAGCTTAGGTAGTGTCTGAACACATTTTTATTCTTTTCTTTCTTGCTTGTTCACTGTGGACCCAAATTGTCTGTCTGTCTATCATCCATATGACTTTCTCTTCACCCTCATCCCTCTGCCCCCAAATATAGTGCTACATCAGCAGTTCCCCTCTTGTAAGTAAATGAATAGAAGACTTTTTACTGTACTGTTTCTTCATTTCCCTTTTATGAGACTCATGGTAACAATTGGGTGTAATTCAGTCCCTAGAGTTCATGAGTAGGGATCTATCGAAATTGTGATTTTTGTGGAAATTACAAAATCCAGCACTGCCCACAAAATCGGGCAATGCCTGTGAAATCCATAAGAAATTAAAAAAACCCACTGAAAATAAAATGCTGACTCCCCAGAGGAAGCTAGGAATCCTCATGGTGCTGCTGCCTGGTCACACAGCCCACCAAGTGGGGAAGGAAGGTACAGGGCTGCTGGCACATGGGGAAGCCCAAGATGGCTGCTACCCTTGCCCCTCACCACTGATTGGCTGAAAAGGCTGCTTGTCATAAGACTTCACCCCTCTCCACCAATTGGCAGCAAGGGGACTGGGCCACATGACTGACAGCTCTCACATAGTTTCATAGTTGGTAGGGTCAGAAGGGACCTGAGCAGATCATCAAATCCGACCCCCTGCCCTGGGCAGGAAAGAATGCTGGGGTCAAACATCTAGCCTCCTTTTAAAGACCCCCAGGGTAGGGGCGAGCACCACTTCGCTTGGAAGTTGGTTCTAGAACCTAGCCACCCTGACTGTGAAGTAGTGCCTTCTGATATCTAGCCTGAATCTACTCTCCACCAACTTATTGACATTGTTCCTTGTTACCCCCGGTAGTGATCGGGGGAACAGGGACTCTCCCATTGCCTGCTGGTCTCCCTTGGCCAGTTTATAGATGGCCACCAGATCCCCTCTCAGCCTTATCTTGTGGAGGCTGAACAGGTTCAGGTCCTGTAGCCTCTCCTCGTCGGGCCTGCCCTGCTGCCCCCTGATCATGCAAGTGGCCCTCCTCTGGACTTTCTTGATGTTGTCCACATCCCTCCTGAAGTTTGACGCCCAGAACTGAATGCAGCACTCCAACTGTGGCCTGACCAATGTCATATAGAGGGGGAGGATCACCTCCATAGACCTACTTGTGATGCATCTGTGGATGCATGACAAGGTACGGTTGGCTTTCCTGACTGCATCCCCACATTGGCAGCCCATGTTCATTTTGGAGTCTATAATGACTCCAAGATCCTTTTCTGCCTCTGCACTGACGAGAAGGGAGTTCCCCAGCCTGTAGCTTTGGTGCTGGTTCTTCCTCCCTAGGTGCAGTACTTCGTACTTGTCAGTATTGAATCCCACCTTGTTCTCATCTGCCCACCCCTGTAACCTGTCCAGATCCAATTGCAGCTTGTCCCTCCCTTCTAGCGTGCCCACTTCTCCCCACATCTTAGTGTCATCAGCGAATTTGAACAAGGTGCTTTTCATCCCTTCATCCAAGTTGCTGATGAAGATGTTGAACAGCGCAGGACCGAGCCCTGGGGGACCCCACTGTCCACATCCCTCCTGGTCGAAAATGACCCATCCACCACCAC
>NW_017729001.1:1468917-1469151 GCF_001723915.1 Gavialis gangeticus | reverse complement strand
AAAGTTGAAAATGACCTGTCCACCACCACTCTTTGGGTGTGACCCTCCAGCCAATTGGTGACCCATCTGACTGTGTACGCATCGACCCCACAATCTCCTAATTTTTTTTAACAAGAATGGGGTGAGAGACAGCGTTGAAGGCCTTCCTAAAGTCCAGCAGACTACGTCCACCGCGACACCTGCATCCAAGGATCTTGTGACCTGATCATAGAAAGCCACCAGGTTGGTCTGACA
>NW_017729001.1:1459393-1463917 GCF_001723915.1 Gavialis gangeticus | reverse complement strand
CTTACACTCCCCTGCTTGCCCCTTGCAGATGTGCACCTGGATAATTTTCTCAAAGAGCTTCTCCAGGACTGAGGTAAGACTAACAGGGCTGTCATTTCCTGGGTCCTCCTTCCTCCCTTTTTTTGAAAATGGGGACCACCTTGGCCCTTTTCCAGTCTTCTGGCACCTTGCCAGAGCACCATGAGTGCTTGTAAAGCTGTGCCAGGGGTCCCACAATGATCTCTGCTAATTCCCTCAGGACTGTGGGGTGGAGATTGTCATAACCTGCTGATTTGAACATGTCCAGTCCCACCAGAAGTTCCCTGACTAAGTCCTCACTGATCCTGGGCCTGGCTGCGCCTCCCCTGGGATGGGGGGGGATGACCTGGTCCCTGCTCAGAAAAATGGAGGCAAAGAAACTGTTAAATAGGTTAGCTTTGTCATCTGGTGAGACCACCAGATTTCCTAGCGTGTCCTGCGGAGGTCCCATGTTACTCGGAAACTTCTTTTTACCCCTTATGTATTTAAAAAAGGACTTCTTGTTATCCTTGATACAGGTCGCTAGTCCCAGTTCCATCTCCGCCTTGGCCTTCCTAACAGCCCCCCCCATCATCATAGTCCTCCCTGGTGATGGCCCCTCCCTTCCATTGGGTGTACACCTCTTTTTAGCTTTGAGACATTCCTGGATGCTTTTGGTGAGCCATGGGGACTTTTGAGCACTCTTGCCCCCTTTGATCCGTGTTGGGATTCCCACCCTTCGGGCTTGGAGAATCGTCTCCTTCAGGAACGACCACTCTTCTTGGACTTCCAACTCTCCACCCCTCCGGGACCTCAGTGCCTCCCCTCAGAGCCTCCTCACAAACAATCAGCAGTGGGGGCAGGGCCACCAGGGCCACTTGACCAATCCAAGGTGTGGGGCAGGCCCACTGTAATCAGCCCATGAAAATGGTGGCTGGCTGTGCAGTCTCCCTGTGAACCTGGTTGGCTACCTCCTCGAGTTGGACAGAACCGTATTTGTGAGCCACCTAAATTGATTCTGCATCTAGCAAAATACGGATAGATGCTTTCTGTTTGAAGGATACTGAAAAGCTCTGCATTCATAAAAACCATGGTGTAGGTGTAATATCTTCTGGAAACTGGATGGTTCAAGTATTATGAAAGTTGTATGGCCATGTGTTTGTCCCCTAGTAAATCCTAAGGGGCTACTGCTTTGATGACTGCTGGTTGAAAGGCAGCAATCTGCTTTCTTCTACAAGGATAAAATAAAGTCTGTCCCATATAAACATTTGTTGAAGTGTTAAGACTGTGTTTCAAAACAGGGAAATGGAAGCAATGTAATTT
This sequence comes from Gavialis gangeticus, assembly GCF_001723915.1. Taxonomy (NCBI): domain Eukaryota; kingdom Metazoa; phylum Chordata; order Crocodylia; family Gavialidae; genus Gavialis; species Gavialis gangeticus. The sequence goes on along the minus strand of NW_017729001.1, from coordinate 1,462,597 downwards.
TATAAATACAGCTTTGCTGTCAGAGACAAAGACTTCCTGTTTTGGGATGTCAGGGGCATGTCTCTTTTCATTGTAAATGGTGAGAGATTTAACATAAAACTAATGTTTACTTCTTTCACTGTGTGCAGCACATTCCCATATGACTACAGAGTTCTTATGCTTCATACAAACACACTTAAATCTGTTTTTAGCTGGCCACAATGTTCTTATAAAAATAGAAATATTAAAAAAAAGCAAATTTTCCTCTTACTTTCCAAACCACTCAGTTAGGAGCCCTGTCTCATCAATCTGAGTAAAGAACATCACCTCTAGAATTCATTTAATTTGTCATGATTATTAGATGATAGTTACTACAAACTAACCATAGTTTACCACTAACCAGCTCAGATTAAATTGCTTTTTATGCAGTTCCTTTTTTTGATGTATTTTACTTCTGTTGTAAAGTGTGTGTGTGTGTTTTAATGGAATTGTCTCCATTTAAGAAATTAGTTCCTGCAGTACAATATCTGACCATGTTGCTTTCAAAATGAAAGACAAAAGAGTTAACTGTACTGACTGGAGATTTGGTCCATGATTATAGAGTTGTTTCTCAAGAGCCTAGTGTAAGAATTTATAAATGTATGTTAAGTAAAATAAACTAAAAGATAACATTTTTTTCTAATGAGGGTTTAATGTTTAAATAAAATTTTGAAAGAGAAGATTTATGATTACCTTAGTTTATGATGCATTTTATCTCTAAACATTCAAAATTCATATCCAGAGCCAATTTCATGAACTTAGCAGTGAGTTAGTTATGAAACCTGAGTTAGCGAGTGCAGCAGGAAAAATTGAGTGGTAGCTACTCAGTCTCATCCAACCAAAGCTGTGATTGCATGTAGAGATGAGCTCCGTCTCCCTTGAGATAGGATTTATGTTGGGTCTGAATCAATAGCTCTACTTGGAAGAGTGACCTTCATAGCTCCCTTGTAAATCATGGTTCAACACTCTGCACACTTTCCATCTGATTTGAAGGCACACAGCTGTTCTAAATGAATAGACTCCTTGTCAGCATGCAGGCCAGCTGCAGTAGATGAAGATGTCCGTTAGAACTCACTAATGCAGTGTGGTAGATTATCAATTTCTGTTGTGAGTTTTGGGTGGACTAATTTTAGCAATATTGAAACAATGAAAAAATGTCCCATTGAATTTTATATAGGCCGAAGGCTTTGATTTGCTCATTTTCCAAAAACTCTTTTTAGAAAAACACCAAAAGTTCTTCCATTTGTTTTTGTATGACAGTGTGTAAAAATACAACATTAAGTATGACAGGAGAAACCAGCTCCCAATCAGTTATTTTCCCACCCTATTGGTACTGATTGGGTTTATGAATGTTGAAGGCTAAGACCAGAGGTAATTCCGGAAACTGAGTAACAGTTCACTGGACTGAAGACCAGAAGGTTTGGTCCAAAACTGAAATATTTCATGTGAAACCAACAACCTGGGCACAATGTAGTGGAGGATAAACTTCATGCTGAAGAGATGTTTCTCCCACAGTAGTACTCATTTTCCTTTTTCTTCAGCGACAAGTAAGCTGGATACCAAACTGGAACAAACAGGTTCAAATGGAAGTATGGTGTAATTGATACAGTTCTATTTACCTCTGAAATGGGCCAATCTCCTTTATTACCAGGGATCCAGGTTTTCTAATTTCCCACAAAAAATGGAAAAAAAATGCAGATTTTTCCCCCTTACCTGAGAAAGACGCAGATTTTTCATTTTAAATGAGAAACGTACAGATTTTCCACTTTTGCAGAGAGCTCTCTGAAGGCTGGCAGAGTTGCAGCCCATAAGGGGCTGGGAGGAGAGGGAGGACGGCAGTCAGGCAGGGGGTGCCATGTGCACACATGCACATGGCCCCAGACAGCTTGGAGTAGCCCTCGCAGGTAAGTTTGGGGACGGGGAGCAGGGAGGAAGTTGAGCTCCTGCCCAGCTGTGCTGTGCATGGTGCTTGGGGTCCGGAGCCATGTGCAGCTGCAGGGCCCTGGTGGGGAGAGGGACAGGGCTGTGGGCGACTTGCCCAGGTGGCAAGAGTGGGCTGGCTCCTTGCCACTGCGCACACTCCAAGGGAGGCCAATAGGGCATGTGCCCATGTGTGCATGTGGTGGGGGTGGGTACAGGCTGCCCATGTGGGCTCAGGCTCTCTGCCCTTCTTTTGGGGCCTTTGCAGCCTAGTGGGCAGGACCCAGCATGACAAGGAAAGCGGGGCCAGGCAGGGAAACTCATTGCTGCTGCAAACACCACACTGCCATGGCAACGTATCCCCTGCTGGCCTGGCAGCAGTGGTGGCGGCAGCATGGAGTTGTGCTCCTGCCAGGTGGACTGGGGCGCCTCGCCATGGTAGTGCTGGGCTTGCAGCAGTAGCAACGAGCTTCCCCAGTCTCACCCTGCTCTGGTGGGTCCTGCTCGCTGGGCCACAGAGGCCATGGAGGAGGGCAGCAGGGTGGGGAGCCCTGAGCCCACAGCGGGCAGCCTGCACCTGCCCCCACCCCCATGGGATCTGCTCCAGCTGTGCTGCCCATAGGGGAGGAAGAGACAGCCTCCACACTTATGCTCCACTGGAGCAGCAGACTGCTCCCATGGGCAACAGCCAGGGCTTAGATGCTGCTGCAGGGGGCAGAGGGCTGTGGACTAGGCCTGTGCAAAGTGGCTAGTACTCGATTTGGATTCAGCCAATTCAGCGGACAGTGATTCGATTTGGTGATTCGAATCACTGTCCCGAGTTGATTTGGCCAAATCTGATTTGGAGATTTGGCTGCCGCTGAATTGGCCAAATCTCTGAATCAAAACAGACCTCATGCCCTGCCTGCTCTCTCAGCCCTTCCCAGCCCCAGTGTGTCCGCTCTTAAAAAAAAAAAAAAAAAAAGCCCCGCAATTACTGGCTGCTGCCAAGTGGGGGAGTGATCCCTGCTGCACCTCACTGGCCAATGCTGCATGGGGGGCTCTGCTTTGAGCCCCCAGAGGCCCCAGTGGCTGCTGCAGCAGCTGGTGAGTGCAGGGCTTTTTTTTAAGAACCAGGAACTGGGGCAGGCAGGGCAGCCATGGAGGAGGGCTAGGAGAGTGGACGGGGGTTGGGGGGCTTGTGGCAGAGCCCCCCAAGCAGCACAGGGCAGTGGGGATCGCCACCCTGCCTGGCAACATCCGGTGAGCACAGGGCTTTTTTTTTTT
>NW_017729001.1:1447390-1459339 GCF_001723915.1 Gavialis gangeticus | reverse complement strand
TGTGGTGGGCAGCCATGGGTGGAGGGGGTTGGGTGAGTGGGTGGGGGTTGGGGGGCACAAGCAGAGTATGGGACCTGGCAGGGGTCCTCCCCATGGTCCTGTCCTGCACCCACCCCCACCCCCTACTTACCAGCACAGAGTCCGGGTCCAACTCCCTGCGGTGGCGAGTGGGGACTGCCTGAATCTCCGAAGCTCTCCGAATCTTTTCGGACTGATTTGGAGAGCGTTGAATTAATTTGAACCTGTCCCGGGGATACAAGCACGGGGGAGCAAGGAGCCCTGCCCATGGGGGAACCCAACCCCCCCCCCCCAAAAAAAAACCCACTAAAAGAAGAAAACTTACCTCTCTTAGGATGCCGACGATTGGAGAGAACAAAGGAAAAACCCATGCAGTTCATTAGCCGTGCTTATCTGCAGCTGGAACCAGGTGATGTCAGTGAGAGATGCTGTCCAGCGGATTCAAAAGCCAGCTCCAAGGAGCAAGTGGGGATGTCGGGAGCAGAAGCTGCAGGGATCCCCCACGCCGGGTGCACCCAGCACTGATACAAGCAAGAAGATCTGACGCAGAGGCTGGCATCAGCACTGACAGGGTGAGAAGGAATGTCCCACACCTGCAGCAGATGGCATGGGAGTGCAGGACCCAAGGTGGCTCAGTGAAGAGCCGAGGAAGTGGATCCTAATCAAGGAGACACGCTAGGTTAAGGCTAGAGTTTGGTGGAAGGAAGAGGGCTGTACAGCCTGATACCTCTCTCCTTTTTCTTTTCAGTCTCTTCTTTATTTGACTGTAATTATAGCTGGGTAGGGTAGTTCCTTTCCTTTTCTTGGTCCGTTGGTTTTCTTTTCTCCCTCTTTTACTTTGATGCAGGCTCTCACTGATTACTTTGGTGTAGATATGTCTTAAGGTGACAGTAAGGAAATTCTGGTGGAGGAAAAGGGCAGCAGTAGCATACAGCTCCGGATGGAACCACTGAGACATCTCTGCAGGCAGAACATCCAGAAGCCCCTGGGTCAAGACAAAATGAAGGTCGGACGAATGAAAGCATAGGGAGCGTGAAGATCCAGAATTAACATCACCGGAGGGCAAGCTGCACTAAGATCTTGAGGCTTGTCTCAAGGGATGGCATACGGGCGGGGTGTAGGGGAGGTGGAGCCCCACGTACATCTGCCAGGACGCACGACAACTCCAGAGGTCCCCTCAATGGGAGTCCTCACCACTGAAGATCCATCCAAAGTTGTGGCGGGCAAGTTTTGGGGTTTTCCCCAAAGTGACTGAGGGTCTCTTCCAGGATTGTACGAGGTCCCATTGCATCCAAAACCAGGTGCATGTGGTAAAGCTGCATGGGAGTGGATAATTGAACTGAAACGGGCACAGAACCTTTTTATTGGTCTCCTGATTTGATTTGGATTTGGAGATTTTGGCCGCTGGATTGGGCTGAATCTCCTCTGAATTGAAACAGCACCCAAAGCTTCACACAGCCCTACTGTGGACCCAGGTTCCTGGCCCTATAGCCTTGGCAGCTGGGGGGCCCCTTCTGGCAGGACTGGGAGGGGTGAGGAGGGTTGTAGGTGGGGAGTGAGGGGCCTGGATCTGTGTCCTGGTGAGCTAGGGGAGCAGGGGGAGCTGATTTTCCAAAATAAAAAATCCAAAATCAAATACCAAAATTTAGAGTCACTTAGAATTTATTTTATTATAGTGATTGAGGCACTGGTAAGGCTTCCAAGTTGCTTTAAAATTGTAAATATATCAATAAAGCATTGTATTCAATTGATACCTATATATAGAGTGGCATTTCATTTTAATTGTGGATTTGGGGTTTTTAATCAGAGAATTTGCGGGGGCGGGGAGGAGAGGTTGAAATCAGAGATTTGTGGCTTTTAAACAGATAAAATCAGGATCCCTGCTTATTATGTATACAGGATTTTGATATGTATATGATACTGTCAAGCCTGAAGTACTTAGTGGTGTGGAAGCATCAAAGACCCAGTTCTGAAACTTAATTTAACTCCTGTTGAAAGTGATGATGCAGGTATAGGTATGTTTGGACTGTTTCAAAAGGGCAGCAGCTGTTATGTTGTAGCAAAGAATAATGCAACTATAGCAAAAACATTCCAGCTTTAATGCCAACTTTGACTACTTTAAAGGTAAATGGAATTCCCATGCAGGTTACTATCACATATCTTCTATATGGGATCTTAAAAACCAAAGTGAGGTGTCCATCTTCTTTTCAGTATTCCATGGTGCTTTCTGTAATAGGAAAGCACCATGCTGTGCAGTGAGTTGTGTTGTGAATCAGTGCTGTCCTCTACCATAGAAATGGTTATATTTTAGTTATTTTACACATGCAAGATGACCCCTTTGGAGACAAGTATGAATTAAAACCTAACATTAAAATGACACAGAAGAATACGTTTAATTTGTAGCTTGTACAGGATTTGGTTCTAAAGATGATATTTAAAGAATGCCACCAGATTTGCCCTCTTCCCCATGCATAATGTTGCAATAGAAAATCTGTTCGCATTTACTATTAAAAGTATTGCCACCACCCCCATACCACCAGGAAATGATGCCACTACCACAAAGAACAAGTCTTCCTTTAAAATTCTTTTGAAAAAGGGAGCTAACTGCAGCTCTGAACAAGCTGTATTACCCTAAAAATAGGCTTAAGAAGCCTATGTACTACCTGATGCACACCACACCATACCAGGCGAGGTGGATGATATGCTTGTGCTGGAGACACTTCTGTCAGTAGATTTACCTCTAAAGTAAATTAGTCTTAAAAGTGCATATTGTACTCTTTAAATGGGTCTCAGCTTTACTTACATTGCTTATATGCAACCTCATACACTATGAGTACATATTAACACAAAATCATCCCTCTCAAGGCCAGTGATTCTCAGCCAGGATACCAGGGCACCCAGAAGTGCCATGAGAGCCTTTTAAGGGAACCATGAGGTGTGACAAGATAGGCAGATAAATACAGGCTCAGGTTCTTACTCAGTACCTGTCTGGCCAGTTTCCTGCCTCCACTGCAAGGAGATAAGCACTGTAATAAATAAGTGCATTTTGTAAATGGGGTGTGCCAACCAATTCATAAACGTTATGGAGGGGTGCCTGGAGCCTAGAAAGGTTGAGAACTACTGTATTATGACAACAGTCAGAGACTGCAATAAAAAGAATAAAATTCAACTCACAAGTTTCAGTAATTCAATAATTTATTCATCTAAAAAAGTGTGTAAAAGTATATAGCTCTCATCCACAAGGTATATATGAATGACATTTAAAATGGAGGTCTTTATTATTATTGTTTCTTTTTATCAAAGTCTTTTTAGTGTACTGTACCAGCGATATACTGTAGATTTAAAATGAACTTCACATTTTTTTTTGTTTTCTTTCAAATTGTTGGCTATATATAAAAGAAGCTCACTGCAAAATGCTCGGAGAAAAAAACAAAACAAAGAAATTCAGAACTCCCCAGAAATGTACAGCTTTTACATTTAAAAAAGGTTCTGAAATATACATACAAGCATGCTGGACATTCCCCGCCCCCTCCCTCCCTCTCCCTTTAGCTCAAACAACTGTAATAATAATAATTCTGATTTCAGCATGATTTCCAAAATTAGAAATAAAAAAAAAAAATAAAATAACTTTTTCACTCTGTAGGAAAGCCAGGGCTTGTACATTTCAGATTAATTCAGTAAAAAACTCACAAGTAAAATAATGCATATTTAAGGGAAATATTATACAGACTTTTTCACACTGAAGTACATAAGATTTTTCTTTAAAATCTATTGCCATTCATTTATTTTGCACAAAAACGTATAAATATGTCACCAGCTTCTCTTAACTTAAAAAAATTAAATAAAAGATACCAGATGAAAACTACTCCTTGCTGCCCTTTTTTATTTTAAATTTTGCTTAGAACTGGGTTTCTGGGGAAGAAAAACCCCTAGATAAAAACAGCCTATTAAAAAAAACCAGAAACAAAATAATAATCCAAAGTTCAGATGAATCCTGGGAACAAATAACCCCAAAGTGGTAAAAGATTACAAATGTCTACTTTACATTTTTTTCCTCCCCAAGTTAGATTTTTTATACAAGTTTACAATCTTCATCTTTTATGCTCTTCAAAAGGCCTTGAGAATTTTCTTTTCTGATTAAGAAAAAATAGTACTGCAATATTTTTAAAGTCAATTTTACACTGTACACATTAGATACAAATGCTTTTTGATATCAGATTTTTTTTACCTATACATTGCAAAGACACACCCACATGGGTAGTTTGAAGCAGAGAATGAAATTATCCATTTACAGATTACTCCTCTGCCTTCACCCTCCCATCCACACAAGTGTTTTTTTTATATAATTTGTTTTAAATGTTACATTATCTCAAGAAAAATATTTTTTAAAATCATAGAATTTCATTTTTTTAACCAGAACATGAAAGTCTTTTGGAAGAACTTTAAAATTTGTAGGATTTTCTCCATAGATAACTAGAACGCCCAGCCTGATCAAAGTGCCCTGACCCCTCATAAGGAAGTCCATGCCTGCCGCACAGTGCAAGAACAAACATTAGAAAAGGGAGTTTAAATATAAACCCCTTGAAGCCTGGAATGAAGGAGTCATAAAAATACTTCAATTAGCCATTAACCTTTAAAAATGGCAATCATTTTACTAAACAAAGTAACTTTTCCACCACAGTGGCATAACTTCAAGTACTAATTTAATGATAATAATTTTAAAAATTATTTCTTTGAAATAATATTCCTATAGTCAGAAAAAATACACCAGATTTGTAACTGATTTAGTGTAAACAAACAAACAAAAAACCATATTTTTGGATATGTACATGGACTAGTCTGCCCAGATCTGTGGGCGACTTGGGTTTCAGTAATAGTTTTCTAGCATCATTAAATTCACTGGAAATATATCTCAATCATAGCTCTACAATAGATTCATTTACCACTTTCAATTTGCCCTTATATTGGGCTTTAGAGTGTTCTCCTTCCCCATCCCTCTCTTCTTCCACCTGGTAGTGTTATCCTTCATTAAACACCGGTCACTTCTCGCTTTAATCAGGCTAAACACAGTTGAGAATTCCTTAAAAAACAGTGTGTTCTTACCAGAAAATTGTGAGTACTTTGGAATTATGACCGTGTTCCCTATTTTGCAAATGTCTTCCTAACTGTGATTGTTATTAGCTCCATTCGTGATTTCTAGGTCAGAAGAGTGAGAGGTATGTAGATATATAATCCTAATGCTGGAACTGAGCTGGGTTTTAGGATCATCTACTGTACCTGGTCCTTTATCATTTAAAACATAACCAAACCTAAAAATAAATAAACAAAATTAAAATATCTCCAGACCATTCACATCTATATGGACAGGTAACAAATGCATGCATTCATCCCAATCCACTCTGACAGGAACTCCAGGTAGACAAAAAACTCCATTAATTATGAGAGACTATAACTGTTTCTTCTTTTCTGTTAAGTCCCAGCTTATAATGATCAAAGAGCAAAATTACTTTTGGACAACCCAACCTGGTCACTACAAGATTTTTACTTGTAGGGCTGAAACTGCTCTTAAATTATAAATCAGAGTTCCCAATGCAAAAGACATTGTCTTCATGTTCTTCTTTTCTTTTATTTCACATTGACCAGTAATTACTGGGCCACCAAACTAACACTGGCTTGAGGTTACTGTATATTTACTGTTTCTTGATTGAAGCTGCCAGAGATGTCAATGGGTAGATTAGTTTTAAACACTGAAGAATTCACGTGTGCTTATGGAGGAACAGAAGTACAGCACAGGACTGGTCTGAAGAGAAGCAAAGTTGTGACTTTTGCAGACTGTGGCACGTTTCTCAGATTGAGGGGAAAATAAAGCCAGAGGAACAAGTGCTTTTTTTTCTCTATTAAAGTATATTCATGATGGCGTTGTACAACTGCGTGAGCACCACAAAGTGAACAGGAAGGCAGGAGCTGCGATCCTGAGTGGCAGGGTTGCATGTGAGCCAGGACAGTGCGTTGTACTGCTCCAAGACAAACCTGCAAAGGACAGAGAAAAAATTAGAAGCATATTCCTACCTGAGGTAACTTTTTTTTTAAAAAAGTATTCCTGACTTGCAAACAAACTACATGAGAAGAGGAAGGAGATTTGGCTGTACAACTCTGATGATTTTTTTGGCAAATACCAAATTTACCAAATGGTTTTGGCCAACCCAAAACATTCTGAATTCAGAAAAGAAATTGGAGGGAGGGTGGAAGAGTATGGCTTCTCCTTTGGTGCCCACAGGGGTCTGGATACATACAACCATTGAGTATTGAAAAATAAGGGGTTGAATCTATATGATTAATTGAAATGCCTCCTCAGTGTTGCAGCAAATACTTTGTTCTCATCATCTTAGGAAAGCAAAACATTCAAAGCCAGAAAGGTGTTACCTCAAAACATCTGATGTTGTTTTTGAGTCGAGCGGGTGGGGAACCCTCTGCGAGTTCCTAGCTGGGAGAAGTTCATCTGTCTGAGCTACAGAGATATGGTGATGCAGCGAGGCCTATGGAATGAGAAAGACAAATGTAACCATTTCTGTAACAGAAGTTTCTGCAGATTTTGCAATGAACACTGACTCACAAGAACATTTCCGAATAAGCAGATAGCTACATGGTAGGACAATTTAAATGCTGGTTAGCTGGCTTTAGAGTCTAGGAGCTCGATAGACTTCTCTATTGAATCCCAATCTCTAATTTGATTCTTGCATGCATGTCTGATACGATTCCAAGGGTTTTTTGTTTTGTTTTGTTTTTTGCAAGTCAGATGTCTCTGAAAAGCATGTTGGCCGCATTTCCCTTTCTGGTGCAGGGAAGCAGGAACAGCTCCATGGTCCCAGGCCAGAAGCCTCTGCTAGGCAGGGGCTTCTGGTTGTGGGGGGTACTGCCCAGTAGGACCCAGAGGAAGCTGGCAGCAGGACCCAGCAGCAGCAAGGCCTGCCCAGCCCTACCCCCCACAACCATGTTCCCTATGGCTGCAGGTACCAAAAAAATGTTACTTCAAGCACTGAAAGGCAGATTTTGGGACCAGTTAGTACCAGGACTAACATCCCGTGCACTGCTGAATCTAGTAACGGGAGGTCTAAACTAGGGCTGGATAAATTTTTAAGGGAAAGCAACCAATTGAAGTCTACAAAAAACATTTTGTTTCTTTACACAAGATTTATAAGGGGACTACACAAAGCATAAACAGCTGACATGGAGGAGACTGAGATGCCTACCCTAGAATAATTTACAGCCTGGGTGTTAGGGTTTTTACCTGAGAGATGAGAAGTTTCACCTCAAATTCCTGCTTTGAATCAGAGAGAGGATTTGAACCTGGGGCTCCCATAGCCCAGGTGAATATCTTAATCATATAATTAACTGTAATTATATGGCAAGCACCATACCTACCTTCAAAAGGCTGCCTTTGTGAAACTAGACCTTTTTGTTAAGAATGGCCAAAAATGAGTCATTTAGTTCATAAAACAATGTTTTTTGGTCAACCAGAAACTATTTTAATATTTCAGTTTGGCTTCCAAACCGAAAAATCAATTTTTCTCACAGTCTTAATTAAAGCCCAATATAGGTTTCAAACGGGTTCTGTCTAGCCCCCATTTTTTTAAAGTAGCTAGGATTAAATTCCAATACCTGTATTATTTATGTTAAACTTTTTAAGTTTAATTGTCACGCAACCTGATCTCTAACTCCACCAATAGACCATTTCACATTTCATGCCACTTCAGAATTTGAGCTCAAATTTAACAACTCAAACCAAACAACATTCTTGGTGGAAAATCAGAATAGCTACAGGAAATGATGTTTGTTATTCAATAAGTAGCCTCTTTCAGTGAATGATAAGCAGATACCCCTCTTACGGTATCAGGATACTGAATTTTTGGATCTGCCAAATTTCAGCTGACACACAAAAGACAGTTCTTGAAATGATTAAACTTAAATGCAAGACTCATGCGTTTAGTATTCTTTTGGACATCAGTGCTCATCCTTGATAGTCAATCACCAGTCTTACACCTGTTTTTTCCCTTGATGAGGAAAAAATGGGAAATAATGGTCACTTCAACAGCAGATCACAGGAATGAATGTGAGACCTTTGATAGGTAAAAAACCTCATGGTACTTGTAAAAGAGTTCAGTTGTAATAAGCAAACAGCAGAAACCATGATTATTCCATGTGTTGCTTGCTTAATTACTTGGAAGTTCTGTTTGGGGTACATTATTCACCCTGATTCCCTGAATTTTAATTTGCATAGCTTTGCTCAGGAGTGTAGTTGAATCACATACTAAGCAACCACTTATAACATTTGTTGGTACTTGGATCTTTTGTAATGGGTATGTTTTAGATTATGATGATTATTTACATCACAAGACTAGGATTTATAGAAATATACACTAAAGGAACTGAGTCCATGTCTTGCCCATTCAAGTTTTCACAGTGTCCATTGCCATACCAATTAGCCTACATTTCTGGAGCTATTTAACTTGAATTTTTTTTTTTTTGTGTTAACCACAGCATGAGAACTGTTCCCTCTTCCTTAAGTTGCCCAAACTTTGGAAACTGACAACCAGTTTACTTTCCTTAGTTTTGCAAAGAATGGGAGTGTTTCAGTGTTTTAAAGTAGTTCTATTCCATTGTGCACTTGTGTGGTGCAGTCCAGCATTATGAACATGAACCCTGCAGAGAGGGAGCTCAGATTTGGGTTTCTGTAAGGAGGAGAGATGATGAAGTTACAGGAGGAGGCAGAGGCCCAAGAGGAAGAGGAAGTATTAATGGAAATACGGCCAACCACCTAATAGAATTGAAATGATAAAACAACTATTGAGTTTCAGACATAATCGTTTGAGATGCTGAACAAAGTTAGGGCTCTTGAGTAAAACTGGGTATCTGTTTTCCCTCCCATTTCCTCCCTCCAAGGATAGGATGTTAAGACAAACCTTCAGGAAAAGGGGGCACTGGTTTTGCGCCTGTGGACAGGATGACCAGAACCACTGTGGAAGATTCTCAGCTTTGGCAGTTGATACAAAATATCCTAGAGCAAGAGGCTGCTGCTTCAGCTCTTCAGGGGCTTCTCTAGAAAGAAGACGTTCTCCCTGGCTCTGAAGGAGGGGGGGGGGGGAAACAAACCCAAAAGTGCATTATTACCAAGAAAATCAATCTGTTCATTCCTTTTTTCACTCTGTCACAGTTCCTTTTCTACCAACATCCACAGATATTCCCAGTTTACTCATCCCTCAGTTTTTAATCCAATCTTGACTTGTCACCAATGAACTATCATGATAATCTTAGGCTTTGCAGCACCTTTCCACTAACTATTAATAGAGCTTTGTCAGACGAAACTATTTCATGCATATACCCTCATCTCTGGTAGTTGTGTTCTTCAGGGTTATGTTCAGGACCGCATCAGGTCCCTAAAGAAAGAGCAGGACATTTGAAGTGAAATTAATTTATTACAGGGCCTAACATCACGAAACTGAGCTTCTATGTAGGTAAATGGGTTTTAATCCTGGAGGCAGCTGCTCTCTATAGCAGGGACGAGCAATTATTTTGGGCTGCTTACCGAGTTTGGGCAAGCTGTCAAGGGCCGCATTTCCCTTTCTGGTGCAGGGAAGCAGGAACAGCTCCATGGTCCCAGGCCAAAAGCCTCTGCTAGGCAGGGGCTTCTGGTTGTGGGGGGTAGGGCTGGGCAGGCCTTGCTGCTGCTGGGTCCTGCTGCCAGCTTCCTCTGGGTCCTACTGCCCTGGCTCCTGTCATCTTTGACAGACAGCCAGGAGCAAATAAACATTAATTTTCTACATTTTTGGGGGCCCTGTGGGCCGAACAGAATGACCTGGCAGGCCAGATCTAGCCCCTGGGGCTGTAATTTGCCCACCCCTGCTCTGTAGGCTCTCTGAAACTGTAAATGTTTAAAAGAAAAAAATAAGGTGCTGGGATCTTGGAAAAGGTGTAGTCGGATGTCTAAATACATATGACTGATTTACAGAGCAACACTGAGGAAGCTGTATGATTTCAACGTATGTCAAATATTATATGCTTTTGTCAGTGTCAGGAATATGAGCTTGCAAAACATTATAAACTTGACTCATCCACTGTCTCTGGCAATCTGTATAGCATGCGCTCACATCAGTCAAACATTTGGGGGTATAAAGCTATTTGGAAATGGCTGCATGCTGTACAAACTGCATTGCTCTTTCACTTGCTCCTTTAGCTTTTTACATTTTTTATGGATCCAAATACATTATTTTCACTTTAGAAAATACAATACCATATCCTTCCTTAAAAAAGCGAAGATTTGGTAAGATGTGTGCCTGTTCTGCTCCATTACTTCCTTTGTTAGATTCAATGGTTGGTTAATTTTATATACTATAATTCTGTGGTAGAAGATCTGAAATTGTACACTTTACTAGTCAAGTTCTCACATAATAACCAAATATATTTTCATTTACTCTGTTTGTTAAGTTTTAAAATCACAAAACCTTTCAAAAATAATCTCATTTAAAAAGTTAATGGAATCCCACAAGTGCTGGCATTTCAACTTGAGGATTTTACTTTTACAGAATAAAACTTAGAGGTAAACCTTTGCACCCAAGCCCTTCCATCCTACAGACGTGTAAAGATTCCAGGCTTGCAGCTCTTCCTCTAAAACAGAGATGATTAATACTGTCTGATATATTAACCCTGCTGACTGCTGAAGGATTATGAATAAAATATGAACCTCCCACTTCTCCAGTTCTAGGCTACTCAGCTGTCCCCTACTATGGAGGGTAGGCCAAACGGATGGTGCAGGAATGTCAAATGTTGCAAAAATTCTCATGTATTTATTTTAAGAGATTACAAACAAAAAAAGCACTCCCTAACAAACTGAAGTGAAGAAAAAATATTCAGACTAGAAGAACAGTGCCCTCTTTCTGGTGGCAAAACTTATTCCCCTTACAATTGAGCAGAAGGCAGTGTGAAGGCTGGGGGGAAGGAAGGTGACTGCAGCTCTGGCCCCAACCCAGAGTTGGGGCTGGAGCTGCAGTTGCTGCCTGCCCTCCCCTGCTGCCTCTGTACACCTACCACTCCTCCCCTGCAGCCCCCAGTCCTATTTCTCCCCCTGCAGCATTGTTCCTCCCTCTCTCCCCCCCTCTACTGCACTCATCCTTACCTTTGCTCTGCACTGGTAGGCTCCATCCCTGCTGCAGTCTGTGGCCTGGAACATGGCTCCAGCCTGGTCCTATGGCAGCAGCGGCAGTGAACTGCTGCCACAAGGCCAGGCTGGAGCCATGCTCCGTGCCCCAGGCTGCATCAGGGACAGAACCTGCCAGCACAGAGCAAAGGTAAGGGTGGGGGGGGAAAGCGGGAGGAATGGAGAAGCAGGTGAGGGGAAGAGAGTTTGCGGGGACAGGGGACCTGAGGCTGTGGGTGGCAGAAGTGGCCTGGAAGGGTGAGGAGGGGGGAACAGGAGAAGGGGGAATTAGAGCAGCCTGAGCTTGCAGGTGGGGAGGGAAAGGCACAACAGGGGTAAGTGTGGTGTGGGGAGGGAAGCAGGCAGCAGGGGGCAAGCCGCTTGCTTCTCTCACTGCCTGCCTGCCCTACCATGTGCCCCATTACTGCCTTCCCCACTGTTTGTCCCCCACTGCCTGCTCCATTATTGCCCTCCTCATCACTTCTCCCTCCACCACCTACTGTACTGGGGGAGAAGGGACGGACAAATTTAAGATGATCTTCCAATAATTAGATTCCATATATGGAAAATTATAATAAATGTATACATTTTCCATGTGTAGAATCTAATTATTGGGGGGGTCATTTTACATTCAGGGTTATCTTATATTCAGGTAAATATGGTAGCTTTCTAACACTGAGGTGAACCAATTTTATAGACAACTGAATGTGTGATGGTAAAACACCCAGTTTGATCAATGT
>NW_017729001.1:1440664-1442390 GCF_001723915.1 Gavialis gangeticus | reverse complement strand
CTAATTATTGGGGGGGTCATTTTACATTCAGGGTTATCTTATATTCAGGTAAATATGGTAGCTTTCTAACACTGAGGTGAACCAATTTTATAGACAACTGAATGTGTGATGGTAAAACACCCAGTTTGATCAATGTGCTATGAAGCTATATCTTAAAAACTGAGTAATGGCCTGAACTTGGCATCAGCAGATTGTGGCCAAAACTGTCTACTCCAATATCAATATGCTAGTAAAGACTATTAACTTGGTGTTTGTACATGACGCTTCTTTTCACTAGAATGAATAGTTCAGATATAAAAGCAAGGTTGGCATCTTCCCATCTGTGACTTAGGGGAGGAAGGGAATGCAGGATAGAGACAGCAGTCTGACTACTCAATTGTGAAGTTTGTTAAAAGAGTACAAAATTGAAATATTTTAGCTTCCATTACCCTCTTTATAAGCTCCCTGCATCATCACATTACTGAATGGACAAGAAACTTTCTAAAGCTGATAGATTGCCTGATCTTGCTAAATATGATAATTGCATGTAACAAGGTACTTGTAGAGACCTTTGCCTTTAGTAAGTATTCTTCCTCGATCACTTCTTATTCCTTCTGCAAATTCAAGGAAGGTTACCTAGCGAGTTGAGAAATATTTCTAAACTGAACCCTATCACAGAACAGCCTACTAAAGCAATACACCTTTTGATTCCGGAGGGGAAAAAACACCCATCAGATCCCACTCAACCCAAACTTGTTTAATAATGAAACGTTCAACACTAGCTTTTGAAGCAGCCTTTTATCCAGTAGTAATATCTCATTCAGGCATCAAAGAAAGTTAAACGGCCCATAAAAAAGTGGTTATGCTTGGAGAAGGCTGCAGCCTATCTGGCTGCAGGCACTTGGAAAATCCAACAGCAGACCTTGAAACTAGCTGCCGAGCAGCTGGGCTCATACTGGTAAAATGCAGCAATCAATTATGGGTTACATGGGTGAAGGCTTGACCTTCCCTGACCCAGAAGGTAATGATCACACGCTGTTGCTTTTTTAAAAACAAAAATTACACCTCAATTACTAGGCCCTCGTTAATGGTTAAATGGAATTACTATGACAGGTTCACCCAGAAAAGATCTGTCCAGCTTTCCAAGCTCGCTGGTCATTAACATTATGGCGCTGCTTTTACGTCAGTTTGACAAGAGTTTCCATTGAGGGTGAATAGTATAAAACGTTTGACAAACCCACTGTAAAATAGTCTCTAAATTCAATAAACATGAGAAAGAAATCTACTGTTTGGTGCTCAGTGGCAGGAATGGATGGCTCTAGGAATGGGTAAAAGGATTTGGAACTTTTCCCCTTCTGTTTGTCAGTGTAAAACAACCCAGTGACTGAAGTTTGTAACTAACAGTCATTTGAGAAGTGAAATGGAGGATAAGTCTGTAGTGAACATGCATCAAGATCACTAAACACTAGGGCTGTGCGAAGCTTCAGGTGGCAATTCGATTCAAAGAAGATTCGGCCCAATTTGGTGGCCAAATCTCCAAATCCAAATCAAATCAAAGGACCAATTAAAAGGTCCAAATTCATTTGGAGAGCTTTGATGATTTGGGCAGTTCCCAGTGGCTCCAGCAGGGAGCTGGAGTCAGGCTCAGAGCTGGTAAGTAGGGGATGGGAGGCCTGGGGGAGGGGGAAGGAGACCATGGGGGGGAATCCTGCCAGCCCCAGCTCCTGCCTGCTCCCCCGGCCCCCCC
>NW_017729001.1:1438719-1440569 GCF_001723915.1 Gavialis gangeticus | reverse complement strand
CTGTCCCCCACTGCTGCATGGGGGACTCTGCACGAACCCTCCTGACCCCCCCTCGCTCCCACAGCTGCCCCACCCGGGCCAGCTCCAGTCCTTTAGGAAAAAAAAAAACAGCGGGCAGGGGATGGGCCTGGGTGATTCAGAGATTTGGATATTCAGCAGCAGCCGAATCTCCAAATCAGATTCGGCCAAATCGATTCAGGACAGTGATTCCAATTACCGAATTGAATCACTGTCCCCCGAACTGGCCGAATCCGAAGTGAATGCTAGCTGCTTCGCACACACCTACTAAATACACACTACAACTGGCACTCTGGCAACAATGGCAAGGAAATTAAATTATCTTGTCTTCTCATGGAGATGATTCATTAAGATGTCAGTTGAAGCACACTGGCAGCTGGGAAATATTGCAAGCTTAAGATGTAGCTGTACCTGTTCTCTGGATAAACAAAGGGCTTTAAACGTCCAGACTGCCAATTTGGCACATTTTCCAACATGAAAATCACTGACTTTGGGTGGACTGAATGACTCTAAAGAGGAAAACAGTCACGTTTTGAGCACTATGCTACTGTGTCACACTGAATGAATTAGTAGCATTCAAATACTGTTCTAGACTTTATATCATACCAGATTTACAATTTCACTTCTTTTAAAGTGAAAAACCCCAGCCCACCAATGGTTAGGAAGTGAATAGATTGCCTGATTCTAAGCATATACATTGAATGTTACAAAGCAACCTAAATGTTCTAATGGGCAGATTAATCCCCATTAACTCAGATTATTTATAAG
This sequence comes from Gavialis gangeticus, assembly GCF_001723915.1. NCBI lineage: Eukaryota > Metazoa > Chordata > Crocodylia > Gavialidae > Gavialis > Gavialis gangeticus. The sequence goes on along the minus strand of NW_017729001.1, from coordinate 1,439,783 downwards.
TTTAGTCTCTGACTAAAAAATTCTTAATTTTTTTTCTGCATGTTTCAGCTTCAACCAACACTTTCTAAATAAAAGCCTTCCTGCTGCCAAATTACAAATGCAATACCTGCAGTTTCTGCATGGATAGGATTCTGATGGGCATAAACAAAAACACCAGGAAGTCTCTTACACAACAGAGACAGCATGAGGAAGAGCCCTGCCAAACTCGCTTCAAGATTAAGCTAAATTTAATTCAACAGTCAACAATTCTTTCTTAAATTATCAAAATATAATTTGCATTTTAAATAAGCATTGATGCTGGAACCAGCTTCTCAAAAGCCACTTGAAGCAAAAAATATCTTGTAAGCAGCATGAGCCCAAGACTAATATTTTACTGAAGAAACAAAATTTGCATAAAATTCCAGCACCTGCAGAGTTTATGTTCTGACAAAAGTTATTGTTAGGAGAAATATTCCACTCAGCAGTTTATCTTTGAAAAAACTTCACAACCAGCTCAGGTCTATAACTGCTTTCTCAAATCCAACTGGCTGAAACCAGCAACAGGTACACCCCCATATAATTTAGCAAAACAAAAATGCACTGTGCCAAATCAGCTGGCTTTACACTAGAACAAGGGTGGGCAAAATGGTGGATCCAGGAGGTGGCCAGACTTCATTTCCCAGCAGCAGCCAGTTTCTATGGAGACCCCAGGGTGGTGGGGCCATAACAGCATGGGGGTAGGGTTTCCATGGAGACCGACCCAAACAGTGCTGGCAGGGTGCATGGCTGGGTGGGGAGCTGCTCCGGGGCTGGGGCCAGGGCTAGTGATAACAGCATAGTCTGGAGCTGGGGCAGAGCTGCAATCAGCTGCCTGCATGTCCCTGCCCCCAGTGTGCAGGCAATGGATCGCAACTCTGCTCTGGCTCCAGCCCATACTGTCACCACCACAGGATCCCAGCCCTGGCCCCAGCCCCAAATCAGCTACCTGCACAGCTGCGTGCTCTGCCAGCACCACTTGGGTTGGTCTCCATGGAAACCCTAGCCCTGCGTTGTCATTTCCTTGCTGCAACTTGAGACCATTGGTC
>NW_017729001.1:1423971-1433719 GCF_001723915.1 Gavialis gangeticus | reverse complement strand
CACAGCTGCGTGCTCTGCCAGCACCACTTGGGTTGGTCTCCATGGAAACCCTAGCCCTGCGTTGTCATTTCCTTGCTGCAACTTGAGACCATTGGTCCTTGCTCTGTCATCTGCCACCACTGAGAACAGTCTAGCTCCATCCTCTCTGTAACCACCCTTCAGGTAGTTGAAGGCTGGCATTAAGTCCCCCGAAGTCTTCTCTTCTTTAGACTAACTAAGCCCAGTTTCCTCAACCTCTCCTCATAAATCAGACATGCAGATGCCTGTAGATTGCAGACTGTGGATTTTCCTTAGCAAACAAAAGCTTTTGCAAATCCAATCCCACAATGATTCACTCTGGAGTGTGCAACATAGAATAATACAAGGCTAGAGCATATTCTAGGATGGTATCTAGCTAACACCTTCATTTTTTGTTAATAAGAATGTTTTTTCTTCTGTTGATACTGTCTGCTGTTGGTTTGCTCAATTTTCAAGAACTGCAGAAAAAGCTATGTTGGAGTATGACTGTGTTTATGTGTGTGCATCCTGAAAGATAGAGATCCTTACCCTACTATGCTGGAAGTGAGATCCCACTCCAATCCCAGGGGAACCAGGAGAAGGGACTGGAGAAGAATTTGGAGGAGAGTGAAGATTCCCTGTGATTAAAATTCCAATGTCATTGTCCATGTCCTCTGGGAATGGGAGGTCAAACATGTCATCTGAAAGAAAAAAAAGAAAGCACCACCTTTAATCTGCTGTGCAGTTAAAAAAAAAGACTTGAGTGCTGTTTACTGAGTCTAACATACATTAGACACAAAGTCCTTTTCCAGGATGCTACTGAGACATCCTTGAGCTATACACTGAAAAAGCTGCCAAAGGTAAGCAGTACACATTTCATTATTTTACCCCGCTTAGTCAGCCCTTTTCATCACTTCAGTACTGGAGAATTAAAAATAAAAGTAAGGTTGACACAGTGGATGATGTCTGCTAAAATTCTGCATTTTACTGCGGGTCGTATATGGACCAAAAAGACTACTTTCTGTGAAATCAGCTTGGTAGCAATCTAAATGGATGTAGTTTAGATTAAAATGAATTACATCTCCCAGCAGTTGGCCACTAGGTGCTCTCAGCAATCTAACAATCAACAATATATTTGAAATAGGTAAAATGTAATTAAAATATACATCTAAAGTTACCTACAGCAAGCATTGCACTTCTAAGTATGCTTGAGCAGTAAAGGCCAGGGCTTCCGGAAACTATTCACAATACCTTGTCTTGTGACCTATCCAACCGACTTTAAGGCTAAGGACAGACAGTCAAAAAGCCTAAGCCTGAATTGATTTAATATTTGCAGGTTAGTTTAATCTGGCTAGGCACAATCAGTTTTGTAACCAGACAGACATCTGAAAAATGCAGGGACATGCCTGCAGTGGCTCAGGCTAGAAGCCGCAGGGTGCTAGAGCAGCCCTCCCTTCCTTTCCACAGTGCTGAGCTGAGGGGGGGTGGGGGGGAAGGTGTGGCCAGGCCCTGGCAGGACACTGTGATTAGAGAGGGATCCCCCCATCAGCATTTAACACCCCATAAGAAAACAAAGCCTCGTTCATTACAAGCTCTTCTTAAACAGCTTTTTCCAAAGGAAAATGCACACCAGCCTCTGGCTTCTTTACTATTCATTCCATCCAGGAAGAGCACACACTAACTGCAGATGCTTCCTCAGCCTAACGAAGGTTTTTGAAACCCAAAAGCTTGCTAAGAAAATTTTTTTCCAAATATTTAGTCTAATAAAAGATACCAGATTTACCCAAAGAACCTTGTCTGCCTTTTCTAAAGGAAGGAATGCAGGGACATTACACCACCTGAGCTGTTGATTACCTCCAAAAAGCCCTAAGTGAACACTGTCCTATCTGCCTTACATAGCATTAGCTAGCACACCACATGCTGGCTACAGTCTGTGCTATGGGAGAGAGGAGGAAGGGATCTCCGCTTAAGCAGTGAGTGGTGAGAGGCAGAGAGGGGGGCATAGGGAAGCCAGCAGATCCTGCTGTACCTGCAAGTCTCTGCTGGAGCTCCAGCCAGGGAACAGAGGGGAGGGGCCAGCTCTGCTGTGGAGCAAAGAGCTCCGCCCAGCCCAGAGAGCATGCTGGAAAAATGGGGGTGTCCGATTTACTTTAAACCAGCAAAGGGTCTGGGACAAACACTGCATAAACTGGTATGACCCAAATCAGACTACCTTCAACTAGGTTTATCTCAAACTGGTTTCAGCCATTTTCAAGCTAGTTTATGTGTACTGAACATCTGTTTTGTTACAGGTTTAAACCAGTTTCTGATCATTTAAACAGGTTTACGTGTCATGTCTGTCTCTAGCCTAAGGGTACTGCCCCAAAAGTTAAATTCAAATCAGTGCTAGGGTAGCAGAATCTATGAACTTCTAAAATACAAGCATGCAAATTAACTGTATAATCATTTTATCACTATATGTCATTTTGCTAGGACTGTCTTTAATGATATGCTTTAATTTACCTCTTGGACCAAAAGAGAAAACATGGAAACCTGAGAAGTTTTACTGGTTTAGCTCTTAAAAATTAAATAATGCGTTCATATCACTATTGTACTCTAGATCATACCAAATGATATAAAGGCACAAGGAAATCCTGGATTATTAAAAGAGAAAGGATAGTTTATGGCAGATTTCCACACCCCTCACCACCTGCTTGGAGAAAGGCCCATTCCTCTGTAACTGGATTTGCTCTCCAGGTGGAGCAGAATGAGGAATTACCCATGGAAGGTTTTTTTTAACCACTTCAACAAAAAAGGCTCTAGTGCAGTAAAGAGAGTCAATACCTAAACAATGCCCTGATACTATTTTGCCATTTATACATTTGCTGTGGTTGCTACAGAAATGTGACAAGACACCAAATGGAAGCTGAAGATCATACAGTTGAAAAGAGGAAAGGAGCTGGTCCGTGAAGCATACTCTTAAGGTGAGTTCATTCTTCAGAGATTTTGGAAGTAGTTGGGAAAAAACCATTTGTTTTGAGAAAACACCCTATTTAATAAAAAAAAAAAAAATCACCTCTCAAGGGCTTTAGTTGGTATATAGACATTTTCTCACGCAAGTCAAAAGTCTGAATAGGTTGGGTCCTAATGTCAAGTCCTCTTAAGCCACTGAGTTGCTATACCATCTGACAAAGTAGGCTAACACCTATGAAAGCTATGCCTCTGTGAATCAGTTAGTCTCTAAGGTGCAATACTGCCCTGTCAGACTAACACAGCTAACTAGCCCTTCTCTGAACTCCCGTGAGGCTGTAACTGTCACCCACATCACACAATTCCCATCACAAGTTGTCTTTCCTTTGAGTCTCAGTTCAAAAGATAAATTGGACACTGAGAATGTTTGTTCTCCAGAACATGAATATGCCATGCTGGCTAGACTGGAAAACTAGAATTATAAATCTTCATCTTCCTATTTTTTCTATGGCAAGAGAAAGCAGTTTAGTCTTCTAAGCTGACAACCCAGTCTGTTGTTTCACTTAATTTCAAATAAAGACACCAGAATAGGTGTTGATTTTCAGTACCTGTTCTTTTTAGCCAACAGCTGATTTTAAAAGGAAGTGTTTTCATCCATTTATATCTATGTTTATGTAATTATACATTACTTAATTGCTGGTGAAGATCATAAAATAATCTTAGCCCTTTCGACTTCCTGGTGGGAGGAGAAGCCTTAACTCTTTTGCAAAAATTCGTACTGTTACTTTGAATTCTAGGGGTGTGTCCATGTCAATCTGCAGATTGCTAAAACAAGTCCTCCATAAATATGGGAAGCATCTCTCTGATGACTGAACCACGTCAGAAGTACTTTTTGGAGCCCACAACAGGTGCAGTTCTGGCAGGCTACCTGTTTGCTCTCTAGAATCTTTTAGGCTATAAATTTGATTTACCTGGAGTTCTCTGACAGATGGCAATCTGTCTCTCTTAAAATACTCTTGATAGTTGTTTGCTGAACTCAGTTGAGCCTGTACACTTCTCTTTGCCATTAAAAGGGAGGGACTGATGTTACATTAAGGTTTTAGAGAGACTGAAACAATTTTGCTTACAGGCCTCAAAACAGAGTTGACTTATTTTTTAAATTCAGCTTGTTTATGGTAATATGCTGGAAAGGTGTAAAAAGAGGCAGCAAATAAATTATGAAAGCACATTCTCATTGTTCAGTTGATAGAAAGACAAATTATGATACCATGACTGATTCAGATGATGGAAAGTTACAAGAGTAAAAAACATGGAGGAAAACATTACATTAAACGTCACCATGTATTTTCAAGATATTTTTCTTACCCAGCTTTTTCAGGTAACAGAGGCACTAACAAACAGACTGATGATCTTTACAAGAGGGTCAGAACTACTACAAAAATCCTCTGCTGTGGGTGTGCACAGAGGATAGAGGAAGCCCAAATGCATCAATTGGAACAAGAGCCAATTATCCTGTTTTTATAGGCCAGAGTAATGGCACTGTACAATAAATACGTTTCTAGGTAGCTCTGCATATTCTTTAAAATATACAGTTGAAAGCAAAGAGAGAGTTTGTTAATACTTCATTGCTACACATGTGGTGTTTGAAAATAAAGACTGTAATTAACAAATCCCTTTCTGATTAAATGAAAAAATGAGAGGACTTTTTGTCTTGGACTACTTGGAATAATTTGAAGCTGGCTTACTGTGTTTGCGTGTGTTCAAACCCACATGGGCTGGTTATTTTCCTTCATCTTCTGCAGAGAGCATTAGATGGCAAAAACAATAAATTAATCTAGTTTATTAACTTCCCTCCTACAACCTCAGTAAACAAAATAGAACTAACGTCATGCTCTGCTTAGCATCCAAACCACAAATGAGATGCCTAATAGCTTAGGAGGCAGTTTAATTATTAAACACAGGACAGAGTTAAGAAAATTAAATTTAGCACCATTTTGGAAAACACCAAGTCTTATACCTGATTCTAATTAGCATCTGAAGCATTGAAGGCCAGGTTAATGCAGGTTAAATATTTGTAAGCACTGCATTTGGTCAGGATTTTGGGGCCTTGAAAAGACAGCTGCATCTGTATTGAGGAATAGCTTCCCCTTCATGAGGCCCACTGAAATTCCAGGAGAAGCAGATCAAAGGCAGCTACTTCGTTAAAAATAGAGCAAGTATTTCTTTTCCATACTGTAATTTCCCCTTTAATATTATTATTGTAAGGTTTTTTTTGCAACTATCCATTTAAATTGTTTTAAAGTCATTTTAAGACCCTTTTCAATATAAGTTAGAAGAAAAATTATTTGATAAAGTATTAAAATAACTAATCCTGCTGATTCAATACATAACAGGCTATACCACCTCTTCTTGTTTCCTATGGGGCTGGTCTTGTTTGCCAAAATTATACTTTTTAAAAAAAACCAAGATCCTCTTTATGCAGTTTGTATATATGGCACTATTGTTTTAATTATCTGGATCTTTTTAATTAAAATATTGTCCCAATCAACTAAAGGGAAATATGCAATTAGGATACAGTAGATACAAAGTCACAACAGGAAAGAAAATTCCATGTTACAGGTAAAAAACCCCCCAAAATACAAACTATCTGCAGTTTTGCCTTCAGAGCCATTTATACGTTGGGCCACTTAAAAAAGTTCAATTTGCTTGCTGACTTGGCAGAAGAAGGGAGAGGTAGTCTATAAGGTACAAATCTATCCTGCCTTCTGCTTGTCAGAACAAAACATGGTTATTGGCTAGGTTACTAAAGAGGCTGCTCAGAAAGATACTGTTTTCCACCAGTCCCATCAGAGTTATTCCTATTCAAATTAAAGTGTTCTGTGACCTGTGTAGAATTAGTCTCTCCATAGTTTTGGTGCTGTCAGACACAGTTGTGCTCTAGACCTGTATTTTTAGTAAGCCATGGGCCTACCATACATGGCTCATGAGTGAACTTACCATTGTTGGGGCTGAATCCATCTTCATTGGGATAATGTGCTGGAGCTACCTGGATAGTGGCAGAGGTTGGAAACACCAGGATGTGTGTACAAGAAGCATCCTGAGGGGTATTCAGCTGAGATGACTGCAGATTCAGTGCAGTACTGCGCCCAAACACTGATCCCATAGTGACAGCATCTTTCAGGACAAAAATACAGGGGAAACCATTTATAGTCTTTCAGGTATGAGTATTATCTTATATATGCTCTCTCTCTCTATATGTGCACTTAGTTAAGTTACTGTGCATCTGACTTAGTTTGGCATTATAACATGACGGTTAAGATTTTTTTTTATTTTTAGTTTTAAAAGGATATTTACTAGTAAAAGCATTAAAATAAGGTGTATAGAGCTACGTGTCACCTGAATTCTTACACTATAGCTCATTCCCCATTTATTTCTGTCAACAGTTCTGTCCCTTTCCACTGCTTCTCAAGGGGAAATGGACAAAGAGGACAGAGGAAAGAGAGATTTAAAAACCTGCCCCTCAAAATTAGATTTCTAAAGCAAGACATTTATTATTAAAATGCACCACCACCTTTTGTTTAAAACTGGGTATTATTTGTATCATATAGCACCCCATGTTGGATGGCATTAAAAAGAGTAATTTGCCTCCCATGTTTTGAGAAGCATTATATGAGGGTGAATGGTTTTAGAGTCATTGTAGTTCTTATGTACCAGATCTTATTTTAGCAAGAAAATCTGACCTAATCTGCTCTTAATAATGATTTGTAAATTAAAAAACAAAATTCAAAAAATATACAAAATGTCAAATGCAGGAGTTCATATCAGACAGAGAAGACATGCATACACAAAGAATGAGGACAAAAAAACCCCAACTAAAACTATACTTGAAATAAGGCAAGGAAGAGGGAAAATATTGTTAAAACTAATTAAAAAAGGAAAACTTCAAAACAAAAAACTATTCCAGACTTAGCAACTACTCTCAACTATCTACAGGGAAGCTTCACAAATGGAACTTCACTATGGTTTTCTAGTGGATGGCTGAACATAACAATTCTTTCAACAGTTTAGGAATATGAAGGCAGCAATGGCTTTTGTTCTAGATTTCAATGAAATACACTCAACAACCCAACCTAACCTCCCCTCCTCCAATTCCTTCATTAAAAACGTATTCCTAAAGCAGGAGTTTTTGCAGTCCTCCTTGCATCACAGTCTATACAGCTGTAACATTTTAACTGAGAATTTGACCCAGCTTTTCTTCAAAGCGTCATTTTCCCATTGAGCAAACCAGGACCACCATCCTTTTGGTAGTGACACAAAGCAGTTTCCTTCCTAGCAGCGAACTGCTCCAATGTAACCACTGGACTCCATCTGCTACTATAGTCCGCTGGGCTGGTCCAAGCTGTACTTTATCATGCTCTTCCCATTTAAGCGGTGAAAGGTCTTCCAGCTTGGCACACTTCCAATGTGGACTTCAGGCCAAAAGAAGAGGTCTTAGTAACATTTCTATCTGCTAGTGTTTATGTAGTTGGCTGAAATTTACCTGGCATTACAACAAATGACCCCTGGGGCTCCATGGCAACCAGGCAGGCACTAAGGATAGAAGGAGAATCTGCTGATGAAATCCCACACATGCGGCACACCTCCTTTAGCTGTTTGCTGATTGTCTGCAGTGAACACTCCCCAAGGAGGATACTCCAGTCTGAAATGCAGAAATGCAAAATTAGCTTCAAGAGAACTGAATGAAAGCCTGGTTAACTATAAGAGTAATGTTTTTATTCTGTGAAATATGCCAGAGCTTGGGAGAAAATACTGCATGTTAGTAACACTTTCTATTTCTATAGCACCTCCTATCTAGAGATCTCAATCACTAAAAATGTTAACTAATTAAGCCTCAAAGCACCCCTTTGAGATAGAGAAATACAATCCCTATTTTATAGGAACAGGCACAGACTGTGACCTTGAGCAAGTCACTTAAAGTGATTGCATTAAAGTTAGGAACAGAGCCAAGGTCTACCGGAAGTTGAACTTTAACCACTACAATACATTTCCTCTTGTTGGGAAACGAAAGACGACCAGGAGAGCACCAGGAGAGATGTGGACAGGGATTTAGAAAATTATTGTAAAGTGCATGCTGATTTCTGGTTTAGGAGACATTGCTTCACTTGTTCTACTGTATCACTATTCAGAATACTTTTCAGTAACAAAACTAACAATGTTAGTATTAGCAAACTCTTAATTTCTAACATGGGCTTTTAAGTCAAATAACCCATCTTGGTGGGAGAGGACAGTATTCCTCAGATGTTGGTGCTGGATCCTTAAAGATTCATTCGCTTTGCTGTCATCTAAACCTCATCTCTTATCCCTAAAGTCTTACTTGTCTGCACAAGGATCCTACTGCAAAATAAGATTCGGTGTAAATGTAATGTATACACATTTATTCTGCACTGTGAACAAAAACAGTCTGTAGTTTACTAAACAAAGTGATTTCTGGCATTGCATTAGAGACCTATTCTGCACTAAGTGTGGTTTCTGAAGTTTAATTCATTTCCCAAGTGGACTGCAACAAAGTACCCAGTGCATAAGAGTATCCACACAGAGAGGTAGTGGGAAATGCCTATTGCAGAACAGCTGTTCTGAGCTACCTCTCTATAATTATAGAAAAGTTGTAAGTGCATTATTGCAAAGCAGCACTGGAGTTGAGCTGGCTTAGTAAGCAAAAAATTGTGTTCTTATTTGCAGGTTTCTGGTCAACAGAATCTAACACATTGCTCTGTGAAGTGGGTCAGCCTAATATTTATGTTTTTGCAAAAGATTATAATGTACAAAAGGAAAATATTTAGCATTTATAAATATAAATGGAATGGAACTCTTGAGTCCAAAGATCAGTTTTACAGGTCTGCTTATATAATCAGTCATACAAACAATTTTTCTTATGAATTTTTATTTGCTTATAGCAATTCACAGAACCAGTATGACACTCTAAGCACTGTGTCAGTGAGGGATTACAGAAGTTGGAGTGGCTGAAAGCTCTTGGCCTTTGGCCTCTTAACTCAGGATGCACCCAGAACATGCAGTAATCCTACTGAAATATACTGCCTGTCATGCCCTGTTACTTAAATATCACTCCTGAGCTAGCGTCTTCACTTCAAGATCTCTTCTCAACTATACTGATCCTTTTCCAAAAGAGGAAATGGAAATAAGCCTCTTTTCAGATGAGCAGAATGCTGCAAAAGGGAGTGCTTAGAATGGGAGTGCTGGGTCAACATGAATTCCATGTATAAACCCTCACAAAATGCCACAGTTTAAAAAAAAAAAAGAAACCTGTCTCTTCTCAGAGGGTTTTCGTTGGGATTATTGATCCAGCTTTTTAAGATTGTGACAGAGGATATTCTATAAAATAAAAGCAGACCAAGACCCCAAGTCTATGGACAGCAGTTACACATAAACCAGTTTAAGTAATCATAAACTGTTTTAAACCTGTAACAGAACAGAAGCTCGGTACACATAATCAGTTTCAAAATGGCTGAAACTGGTTTAACATTTCATAGATTTCATAGACATTACGGCTGAAAGGGACGTCGGAAGATCATCGAGTCCAGCTCCCCGCTCAAAGGGCAGGAAGTCAGCTGGGGTCATAGGATCCCAGCAAGATAAGCATCCAATTTGCTCTTGAAGGTGTTCAATGTAGGTGCTTGAACCACCTCCGATGGCAGGCTGTTCCAGACCTTGGGGGCTCAGACAGTAAAGAAGTTCTTCCTTATGTCCAGCCTGAAATGTTCTTGCAGCAGTTTATAACCATTAC
>NW_017729001.1:1398639-1418971 GCF_001723915.1 Gavialis gangeticus | reverse complement strand
GGGGCGCTCTGGTGAACAAACGTTCCCCCAGATACTGGTGGTCACCCTTGATAAACTTACAGGGGGCCATCAGATCATCTCTGAGCCTGCACTTTTCCAGGCTAAAGAGCCTCATTGCTCTCAGCCTGTCGTCGTAAGGTCTGTTTTCCTGACCTCTGATCATGCGCATGGCTCTTCTCTGGACTCTCTCAAGCTTCTCCACATCCTTTTTGAATTGTGGAGCCCAAAATTGGATACAGTACTCCAGCTGCAGCCTCACCAACGCCAAGTACAAGGGGAGAATGACGTCCCAGGATTTGCTTGAGAAGCATCTATAGATGCAAGCCAGTGTTTTGGTCCCTTTACTAGCCGCAGGATTGCATTGAAGGCTCATGTTCATCTTGTGCTCAATCATAACCCCCAAGTCTCTTTCTTTCGTAGTGCTAGCCAGCGTAGCACTGCCGAGCCTATAAGGATGCTACATATTTTTCCTCCCAAGGTGGAGAACCTTGCATTTTTTGGTGTTAAACACCATCAAGCTCTCACCCGCCCATTTGCTGAGCCTGTCCAGGTCAGCCTGGATCGCCCTCTTGTCTTCAGGTATAGATGCTTTGCCCCAAAGTTTAGTGTCATCAGCAAACTTGGCCAGTCTGCTTCTGACTCCAATGTCTACATCGTTAATAAAGATGTTGAACAATATGGGTCCAAGGACAGAGCCTTGGGGGACCCCACTGGTCACAGGGCACCGTGATGATTAACTTCTGTCAATTACCACCCTCTGTGTCTGACCACGGAGTCAATTTTCCAGCCAGCGGATCGTGGTCACAATTGGCTAGTTTCACCAAGAGATGATCATGGGATACCATGGGATTGAAGGCTTTTTTGAAGTCAAGATATATGACATCAATCTCTTCTCCCTTGTCCAGGTGATAGGTCACCTGGTCGTAGAAGGAAATGAGATTGGTCAAGCAAGACCTACCGGCAACAAACCCATGCTGGCTATCCCTCAGGATGTTGGCATTGGCCAGTCCATTAAGGATGGCCTCTTTAATAAACTTTTCTAAGACCTTCCCTGGGACAGAAGTCAAGCTGACAGGTCTATAGTTAGCCAGAACCACTTTCCTCCCTTTCTTGAAGATCGGCACCACATTAGCCTCTTCCAGTCTTCGGGCACTACACCAGAACGCCAGGAGTTTTCAAAGATCCGTGCCAGAGGCTGGGCTATGATGATCGCCAGCTCCTTGAGTACCTTGGGGTGTAGATTGTCAGGGCCGGCTGACTTAAAGGTATCCAGCCTCTCAAGGTGTTCCTTCATGAGGTCAGCATTGATGGAAGGCAGGGGATCTCCCTCACTCGGACCTCCCTGTCCCGTGGTGGGCATGGGCGTCCCATGGGACTGATGAAAGACCGACGCAAAGTACCCATTTAATAGGTTGTTTTTTCCCTGGGCGTCAGTTGTCCCATCTGGTTCAGCAGGGGTCCAACGTTACCCTTGCTTTTCCTCTGGCTCCCTACATATCTGAAAAAGGACTTTTTATTGTCCTTGATGCTGAAAGCTAGTTGGAGTTCAGTAAAAGCCCTGGCATTCCTGGTCCAAGATAAACCTGGCTGAATGTAGGATCAGACTTAATTGACTTGGGTCAAACTGGTCTATGAAACTTCTGTCCCAGACCTCTTCCTGGTTCAAGTTAAATCACAGCTCTCCAGCATCCCAGCATGCTTTTCAGCCCTGGGCTGTGTTGTCTGCTCCAGCAGAGAAGGGTTGGGGAGTATGGGGGAAGAGGCAGGGACTCTTCCTCCCCCTCCCTCCAGTGGGGTCTGGGGCCATGGAGCGGGGTTAAACCCCCCTTCCTCCGAGTACAGAGCTGTCTTGCTGCTAAACTTATTGAAACTTACTGCTGTCTGCGACTGTGGACTACAAATCCCAGAGGCACCTGGAAGCAGGAAGAAGAAATAATGAGCAGTCTTGCTGAGTTCTGCTTCTATGAGTCTGGACTACAAATCCTAGAGATCTCAGGGGCAGCAGGAAGAGGAAGTGAACATGCAACCCATGCTGGCTACATGCCAGAGAGCTGTGTTTTAGTGCCTCCCAGTTTCTGGCTTGAGCCACTGCAGGCATGTGGGTGCATTTCTTGAATCAAAAGTAAATGCGAGTCCAGTTGTTTCTCAGTTTAATTTCTGCAGTTTAGACTAAACTGCAAAGACTGAACTGATTCAGCCTCAGGCTTTTTGACTGTCTGTACTTATCCCAAAATTCTATCCTCACAAAAGAGTCTGGAGGAAACCTCATCTAAGCAAACTGACATTCACAGGTGAGCTAGAGGAAGGGAACTGTTGATTTAAAAATTCAGTTCTTAAGCTGTCCTCCTTCACCCAACAGACTAACTCCTATTCCTGTGGTTGGTAACTTAATCACTAACCAAGTTAGAACTCTTGCTTCCTGTTAAGGCCACATGTATATTCCTCCTTTACATACATTAGCTGCAAGACGGTAGTAAATTTCAGCTGCCTTTTTTTTACACTGACTGAAGCATCAGGTTTCTAAGCAGGTGCGCTAGTTTACTGTACAGAAGTGCAGACTCTTGAGTTTTAATGTTTTAAAGCCCACAAATTTGGGATTGCTTTGAATGTGTTAACACAGCAGCTACATTTGCCTTTGGTGATTGATCGAAGAGGAACACACATACTGCTTAATTGATCTTTTTCCTCTTGTCTAGATTATCTTCATGCTCCAATTCAACAGCCACAGCACTAAATCCCTTATCAGAGCCCTAACACTCACTCTGATTTTCACTACCCAGTCACCCATGCAAATCTGCATAAGAAACAGCATCCTGATTCACAGGAGACGGTATGGAGCTCCTTTCAGAAACCACATATGCTCATAGTAAATTAAGAGGGTGAATTGCTGTTGAGGCACTCCTCTTTCAAACCATGTGCTTCAAATGTGTAATTTATCTCCCTGTTGGCTCAATCATGAGATACCTTGTCCTCCGAACAGAATCATCCACATGGCAGCACCAGAGCACTCCCTTATTGCAAGCCTCAAAATGTTACTTTTAAGACTGCTTCTGGTAATCGTTTCTTAAATGTTATAATAACATCTTAGTCCATTACATTCACAAGCCAATGTGGCTTTACTTTAACTGAGAGAACAAAGATTTATACAGAACTGTCATTCAGTTGGATTCCAAAAGAATTATTAATCTAATGGATTATAATCCATGAGCTACCAAAAACATTTTTGAGAGCTAACATTTTCATTTGATTTTCCAGAAAAACAGCAATGTATGAGAAACCATATATATCTATGAATTTACAAAATGAGATGACCTGCAATCTTACCTCAGCGTATTTTAGTAACACCATGTTATTCGATCACTCTTTTATAATCCTGATCTGAATTTCATCTAGATTACTGAACATATTGTTCAGTATTCAGTAGCATAACTTTCATCTGAAGTTTTACAAACACTAATTCAGTACTTACTACTCCACTGTGGCAGATACTATGGGCCAAAGCCTTATTTTACATACTTCTAGGGTCAAACTTATACTATGATACTGTATTACAAAACCCAATATACTACAGAGTACTTCAGTCTAGTATTACAACTCTTTTTATGATTGTTCTCATTATTGCGCTTTCCTCATTACTGCTAAACTTAAAACTGCACTGAATTACATTAGTTGCTTTATGCACTATAGTAGTAACTTTTAAATATGGATTCAAGACTGTAAAAGCAGATACTACAAGAGGAACTAGGTATTCTGAAGTGTCTTGATCCGTTCTGTCTTACCTGCAGAAGTGCCCACGTAGTGTGTGGACAGGAATAATGCTTAAGCCTTTTTAAAAGCTGTTTAAACAGCAAGCAACCAAACATACAAGCCAATTTAAAATTGTTTAAACCTCCTGAAATATTTCAAAAGTATACCCAGTTAATCAAATTATTTTGAACTGGTCCTCCTTGAACCTGTTCAGTGTCATGTGACACCAAGCTTCCCATGACTAGTGTGTGATCACTTCTCCAGGCATCCCATGCTGCACCGTTCCTCACTGCCCCAATTCCTGCACAGCAACTGGCTACTCTGGTATGCAGTTTGGTATGCTCCAACCTATGTTGCCTGCACTTGAACCAGTCCCGTTCCAGGCAGACTTGGGCTGGGAGAAGAGGGAATGGCTGTGGGGGAAGAGAGGATCCCCTGCTTCTGGGTTACCAGGGTTCTGGGTGCTCTGAGGGGTTACCACATGTCTCTGCAGCTTTTAAACAGCACTATTACCAAGGCCAAAGTCAATTTGATTCCATTCCTGGTACCTGATGTGGAGAACCCTGGGTAACCCCACGAAGCACCCAGTACCCTGGGAATCCAGAATCAAGGATAACCGCTCTATCCACCTGGCCACCCTTCCCCTCACCTCGTATCAGCCCATTAAGCAAGTCTTATACCTCCACTTAGCTCAAAACAAATTTCAAATTTTCATACCTTTCAACTCGCCATGGCCTAGTCGTCCTAGTCGCCCAATTACAACTCTCCAGGGAAGTGATGTCATTTGTACTATCCCAATGCACCATTCCCACAGCTTCTGCAGACCAATTTTACGTGCAGACAATTTGCTCCTCCTTGATCTAGAGATAAAAGGAGAAAAAGAATGGAAATGAAATATTTTCAGATTTCTTGCTCATATTTATTTCATTTCTTACTATCTACTCAAATTCTTATGCTGTCCCCATACCTACAAAAATGAGTTGCCTCACAGTTAGATATCAGAAACTGGTAAGTTTTTTTCATCTGCTTTTATTACTAGTACTGCAATAGTACCCAAAGATGCCAGTCAAACTGAGGATTGTACCAAAAGCACTTGAAGGTACTCTGTAGGCATTCATAAAACAAAACTAGAACTTCTTTTCTCTGCACTTCATAAGCTATGATAGAAACCATCATTTTAAGTGTAATTCCCATTAACCGTAAGAGAGGTTACTATATAGTGGGTGCATCTACACGTGCATTTGAACTGGGATTGATCTAGTAAACTACTCATGAGTAAACACGCCTGGGCAGGTTTCTATACATGCAGGGACATGGGAGTGGATTTGCTGCTCCTAGCAGCAAATCTGCTCCCGCTTCCTGTGGCTCTGAAATGAGCCCTTTCTGCCACCAGGGGTGCTCTAGGCTTCCCCTGGGTGCTAGCTGGCAGGGAGCACCGGGCTAGGAGACAGCTGTCTCCTGGCCAGGACTGGGACATTGCTCCCTGCCCTTGGGGGACTACCTGCTGCTGGGGCAGGGACAATGTCCTCCTGCCCCAGCAGCTGAGAGCTCCCAGCTCTGGCTCCCTGATTGGGACAAATGACTTGGAAAGAGCTGCAGGGGAGGAGCATGTCCCAGCCCCCTGCCCTGATCTGCTGGTGGGACAGCTAGCAGTGAGCCCCTGACTGGGACAGTTCCTAGCCCCCACTCTGAAATTGAGGGGAAGGGGCTGGAGAGCCTGTTCTTTGCTCAGCTCTTTAATTGTAGAGCTAAGTAAGGAACAGGCTGGAAAGCCTGTTCCCCACTCAGTTCTGTGAGTATGGAGCTGGATGGGGAACAAGCTGGGGAATAGGTTGGGGAGCTTGTTCCCTGCTCAGCTCCGTGAGCACAGAGCTGGGTAGAGAACAAGCTCCCCAGCCTCCACCAGCAAGGAGCTCCCAGCACCAGTTCTGCGACTATGAGGCCAGTGCTTGGAGATCCTTATCATCCAACCCAAGCTGTTGTTATTGCTAGATCCTTATAAGGATCTCCCAGCCTGAGCCCCGCAACCACAGAGCTCAGGTTGGGAGATAATCTCCTAGTGCTGGTCCTGCTGTTGCGGACCTGGCACTGGGAGATAAGAATCTCACAGCCCCCCACTTCCTGATCATGATGACAGAGCGGGGGCTGGGAGATAATGATCTCCCTGCCCCTGCTCATCAGTCGCAATCATGGTGCAAGGGGCTTGAAGTTCTCTGCTGCCAGGGCAGGGGGACACAGTCCTTGCCTGGCCTTCAGTGGCAGAGCCCACCTAAGAGCAGGCAGCTTCTGGGGCAGGGAGCAATCTTCCGCCCTCTGGTGGCCAGCTGACTGGGAGCAGATTTGCTTCCGGTCAAGCATCTACGTGGGCACTACTGTGCAATAACTACATGCAGTGCATCCTTACTTGCCGTTGCAAGCACATTTGCAAATACATCCTTACTGGCAGTAAACTAAGCTACTTCACAGTAAAGTGTCTCATGTAGATGCACCCAGGGATGTACAAACAGCTAAGTAACACAGTGAAGAATAAGAAATATCAACCCAGACTCATACAAAACTTAAAGGTTTTTACCTATTTGGCAAATCAATATTTACAATGCAGGTTTCCAACAGTTCACCGTGGAGGTCAGTGCAGGATGCTAGGAGCCAGCGTTGGTCATGGGACAAACAATATCCAATGAAGAGCACGTTGTATTTCTGACTGGCTTCTCCAAATGTTTCTCCCAGTTCAGTTTGTTTGTCTTTGATGGGTGCCAGTATAAAAGGAGGTGAGTAGAGCTGGATTGCACTGGGTCGCTATGAATAAGGCCAACATCATCATCAATACAGCTATTAAAATTGTGTGCCAAAGAATATATAATATGGATTAGTGATATGTATGGAAAAAACATGAAGGTAAAATAGACAGAAGCAGGTGCAAATGCTTTTTTGTAGGAATAATTTAGGCAAAGTGGCTGGAAAATGCATCTCCTAGGTCCAAAATGCAGCATTGTTTCTGTGCAACTGAACATAATACCGGTATTTATTTCTGTGTCTCAGCTACTATTCTACATAATTTTATAAACATACAGCTCAGTGTTTTGTTTTCACTACATAGGGGCTGTTCAACTGGCTGCCTGAGGGCTGTATGCAGCCCCCAAGAGATTAACATGCATTCCTTGGGTTCCCAGTACAAACACTACTCCCTTCACTGCTCTCCTGCTACTGCTGTCAGAGTCTCCAGGCTTCTCCTCCCTCCTTCAGCTTCCACTTTCTACCCCTGCTCCTGGGGGTAGAACAGGACAGGCCAGGGCAGCAGTGTGGCCCATAGAGATGAAAAAGCCTGCTGCTGGCAGGCTTGGGGGACCCTGGGGCCTTGGCATGATGGTGCCAATGCAGCGTGGTAAGGGCTGCCGTCTGCACTGGGCATGGCAGCGCATCAGAAGTTGGACACCCCTGCACTATATCATCATCTCTAGTACCTTGAAAAGAATCAGCTGCTGGCTATTCCATGTACTTCACATGCTCACTCTTTCTGATTTCCAAGAACAGTAAATGCATTTCTTAAACAGGACTCCTTGGCCCCCCAGTACAGGTACTAACCTCTGGGTTCTTGAGGGTCATCTCAATGCTGGCAGCAGGCCCAAAGCCAGTAAGAGACTTAATATGGATCTGTGTGGGCAATGGTCTTCTGCACTGGCAGTACACTGAAAATGCCAAAGACTTCAAGTGTTGAATGTAGAAAACCTGCTCATCCTTCATTGTCTGCAGCATGTACTGGCAAGGCACAATCTGTACATTTACATAAAAAACAATAAAAATCAGTATTAAAAGATTGTTTCTCAACCCCAAAAGCGTACCACAAAACAACTCAAATTAATGTTTATTTAGAGTGCCCTTCATTAATGACTTAGAAACAGAGACTTTCTATGTTCGTTCTCTATTATTTATTATTTGCATCATGGAAGTGACTACGAGTTCCTGTCAGGATTATGGCACCATTTTGCAAGGTTCTGTGAAAACACTATTTATTTTACATAATTTATTTCAATATTTAAGGATGTAAACTCTCAAGAGCACTTTAGAAAAAAAATCCTGTTGTCTGGCAGCTCACGACTGCCTAAATGCTGTGAAATAAAATTATCTGTGTGCTGAACAGGCAAATGTATTTAAAAATCTGGATGTGTTGAATGACCAGCATGTCCTACTGCATATTTCTCATGTTGATGTCTTCACAAATGCTACTGACATAAAATGGAACGATTGGCCCACCCAGGTTTCTACTACATTTCAGGTCTCATGTAGCAGCTATTGGCCTTATATTGTACTTTGAAAGGGTATTTGACTAATTATGTATGTTTGCTGTGTGGGGAGTGCGCTATACAAAGAGCCTATTGATTGGTGGGATTTAAAAAAATGCCTTAAGACTGCAGGCAAGTTTTTATTTTTAACTTTACAATGAGTCAACAAAACCAGGATTGCAAAGTACACGTCACGTCTGATCAGCTCACTAGCTTGTCTGTAAGGGGAGGACAAACTTTACTCCAAGCTCACTAAACATACTACATTAAGGTAGACTTAAACCAAAAGCCTATACCCAAATATTTCCAATATACGCAAGAGTTTTTTGGTCTATATCTGACTTTCTGGATGGCCCTACCAAAATCCTGGAAGCCTGAGAACTCTGTGATTCAGACACAGCTTTCCAATTGCCATTTAATTTAAAAACAAAAAACAACTGCGCTTCACTCCAACTATAAAATAAATCCGGAACCACTAAGTCTTCTGATTTGACAATCAAATTTGAGATCCAGGTTGCCCGTGGACATGTGTATACCTCCCTCCCTCCTTCTCTCAAACATCTCTTCGCCATGTATTCCATTATGAAACTAGCCCCCTAACTAACATGGGGTTGTATGGATGTTTGCTGCAGTAGCGTGTTTTGCTAGGAACATGTAGTTTGGTAAAGGACTTTTACTAAAGCCTATCAATGAGAGAGACAAGGAAAGAACTGTGATTTGACATTACCAGGACCCACTTCTTCCTCTTAAAACTATCTGCTGTATCCATAGTCAAATACACAGATCATGGATTGGACACCTCAGCCATTTTCAGACTCACCGACAACTCCCGTTTACTGGAAGACTGTCCTCCTATCAAGGGACTGCTGTCACACTGAGTTTAGTTAAGTGAGTGGCATCTTTAGGGAGGTAAAGCTAAACTTGCAATGTATCAATTTGTGGTATAGGGAGGTCCTGGCTCTTCTATTCTTAATTAAATAACAATTATGAGAGTTGGTACTGCTCCTCTTATTTTTATTTTGTTCATTTTCATTTCTCCTTTTTTGTTTTAAATGGTAACTGCTGCTCCTAGGACTCTGGAATTGCTGCCTTTACACAGAGAGCTGCCTTGTGAGATAACTTGTGCCTGCAATGCTAAATGGCATTGCTATGACCCAGCACATAAAGCAGTGCAACTAACCACTCCTCCCTCTCCCCACCCAGTACTGAAATGTTTCTCCAGAAACAGTATGGACTTACAGTGATGAAGATGACCATATAAAAAGTGAGTTGTTGGGTGATTTAGTGCCAACTTGCACAGCAAGTACAGGAGAAACAAACAAAGAAAATGGCCTTTCAGAAATGGAATAAGTGATTCAAAAAGCATGTTTTAAATGAAAATCCCTTTTATATTCAGAACTGAGTTTACAATGTCTTTCTAAGGTAAGATCTTAGGGGCAGAGGCTTGTTGTTCACTAGGTTAATATAGTGCCTAGAAAATGGTTCACCCAAAAATAGACATCAAAGAATAACAATAAAGCACGTGATATCTGTGGTGATGACCATCTGAGCATGTAGATAGATATATATTGTCTGCCATGTGTAATTACTTTTTTTTTTTTTTTTTTACAACGCGTAATTTGTTTAGCACAGTTTTAGTAGAAGGCTCTTCTCTACTGTATTGCAATACACCTATAAACATCTGCTTGGTTTTTTATTTTAAATAATAATATTCTATATACCACACAGCAGCAATGGAGAAAAGGTGTTGTGCGAAGTAAATTCTGTTACTTTTTATTTAAAGAGCTGTCTGCTGTTTTGACATATTGGCAAAATGTCATAAATAAACCGCACTTCAGGTGCCCAGAAAATAAGCGTGATGCAGTAAAAACTGGCAAGCCCATTAATCATTTTACATAAACTGAAATCTAACTGTACTATTGATCTTCAGTAGCACAGCATCTTTTCATATTTCAGTCATTGAAATGAGTATGGTTATTTGTATTTATAATTTTTTTGGTTGGGCCTAAATATTTCCTTGGAGTCGAACAAAACAAAATACTCAACTGTGATACTGATTTTATGTCAAACCTGTTCTGGTGATAGATGACTAAAGAAATCCTTTAATACTACAAATACAAATAAAGTAAAAGGCCAAGATTATCAGAAGTGACAAAAGTATTTTGTGCCCAACATATGACACCTTAATAGAATGCAATTGTCAGAAAGGAATAAGAACCATCCTTCTGAAACACAGGAACCATTTAGGCCCCAAGGTGTCAAAGATATGGCCCCTGGGCTGCACCTGTACACAGAGCCATATTATCTGGTCCCTGGCACTGCCCATGGGTCTTGGAGTGGAGTGACCCACAGGCAGCATGCAGGGTGCACTGGATGGCCTTGCACCCTGCAGGCTCTGCCAAGCTGCACCACACAGGCTAAGTAGCACAGCAAGATTGAAATGCAGAACCGATCTGTGGGTCTGGTTCAGCCCACGGGACCAGATGAATTTTGGCAGCCCTGGTTTAGGCTATCAAACTGAGGACTGAGAAAAAAACAAATTGCTTTTGAAAATTATGGCAGAAGGTTTCTGCCTTTTTTCATGTGCATGTGCATACATGTATATAACAAGCTTTCTTCTCTTTGCATTCACTGGCTTACTCTGCTTTCGCATATACATTATAGCGGGTGGGTCTCTGATAAAGATGTACATAATCCATGGCAAGTGGTAGCAGCAACGGGCCAAGTACTGTTCATGACGATACCAATTTAATCCTTAAATAATTCCACAGTCAATAACTACTCCTGCATACAAAGGCTGTATGGCAATATATTGTTAAAAATCAGGTAGTAATAGAGTAGCACACCTTATACAATGTAATGCTTTAGATAAATGTTAATACATCATATGCATTAAATAATATGTTTTAAAAGTGAATCTAATAAACAGGCTGAGACATAGAACATACAGGCTAGGGACAGACATTCAAAAAGCCTGAGTCTGAATTGATTCAATCTTTGCAGGTTAGTCTAACTTGACTAGGCTGAATCAGCTCGTAACTGTACAGACATCCCAGAAATGCAGGCACATGCCTGCAGTGGCTCAGGCTAGAAGCCGGGGTAGGGGTGGGGGCACGGGGAAGCCCTTCCTTCCCTTCCACAGTGCTGAGCTGAGGGGGGGCATGGCCAGGCCATGGAAGGACACTTTGAATAGGGAGGGGTCCCCCCACCCCACTTCTGACCAGCCCAGTAGGAAATTGGTAACACAGTGTTTGTCACTCCATTAAGAAAACAACAGAGGGGCATTACCAGCTATCTGTTGATGCTGCCTTTGTCCTGTCTGCCACAGTAGGGACCATAGCCAGCACATGGTATGCTAGCTAATGATGAGAGGTGCCTGTGTAAGGCAGAGAGGATGGGGCAATCCTTGATTAGCAGGGAGTGGAGAGGGGAGGGTGGAAGCAGGGGGAGGCCAGGCAGACTCCTGTAGTCTCTGCCAAGCTCCAGCCAGGGAACAGAGAGGAGCAGAGAGCCCCACCTAGTCCAGAAAGCATGCCGGGATGCTAGAGGAATCTGGTTTAACTTAAACGAGCAAGGGGTCTGGGACAGATATTGCCTAAACTGGTTTGATGCAGATCAGTTAAGTCTGATACTACATCCAACCAGGTTCATCTCAAACTGGTTTCAGCCATTTTCCAGCTGGTTTATGTCCACTGAACATCTGTTCTGTTACAGGCTAAACCAGTTTCTGATCACTTACACTGGTTTATATGTAATGTCTGTCCCTAGCCACAAAGTACAATCTTTCTGTAACGCAATGCCAACACATACTATAGGCTAAGGAACCTAAACCATTGTAAGAAATCATTTCATAGAGAACACAGGTGCTGGACCATGCACAAAAGGTTTATTTTAAGAGCACTAGAACACTATGTCTTTCTGGGCTACATTTCCTGCATTAAGTCGCAAGTAGGACATTATTTTAACGTTGTATCATATATACTCGCACACCAGACGGACCTTCTTTCTCAAAAAACAGCCCTCCAAAATTGGGGTGCATGTCTTAAGCAGGGAAACTGATTTCTGCACCAGAACAGAAGCATGGGGACACTGCAATGGCTGCTGAGGGCAGAGTGCAGTATGTAGTATCACAGTTAATTTTAACACTTTCACCATTGCTGCCAGTTTGGGATTGGATGCAAGGAGGTTAAAGCTGTAGTTTTGACTGGGCAGTGGTGGTCAGGTTTAAGTCAGGATCTAGCTATGACTGGAAAAAACCTTTCAATTTGCTCTCCCACAATAAACTGCCTGCCTTATTTTGGGAGCATGCCATAAGAAAGGAAATACAGCACTCTGTACATTTAATAATAATGTTGCAAACTTCACATTAACCATGTGCAGTTCCTGTACTCCATTTCACATTGTCGTCTCCTGCGGGTAGGAATATTATGCTATGCTAAAATGAGTCTGTAATGTAAAAAAAATGGAGTGAACAAGAATTACCTGGAGAATGAAAGAATTCCTCATGTTCTCAGGTAAGTTATCCAGCATTTCTGTGTAGCATCGCATCAAACTTAACAGCCAGAAATTGGCTGAGGCAGATTCCTCATCTGCGGTGTAGGTAAACGGATCCACCATATAGATGACAACTGCTGGAGGATAGGCATTGCTGTCTGCAGATTCTGGCTCAGTGGGAATTCCTATTCTCTCCCTCTCTGTAACACTAGAGACATACCTATTGTTAAGTGCAAAAGCAAATTACAATTTTTCTTTTTTTCATGTTGCAAGGGCATGAGAAGGTAAACAATGAGTCAGAAGGGAGGACCATTGAGTTCTTGTTGTATTTATTTAGCATATGCAGCTTTGGCATATTGTTTCAACCATCTTAAGGCTACCAGGTAGCACAGTAAATGGACGTAAGTCAACAATGTGGAACATGGTTTGAACGTGTCCACAAAGGCATTTGTTGTCACTGCAAATCCCCACTGGTATAGGTTTGAGGCACAGTGACCCTATCCAGTTTGAAAATGGTTGAGAAGTGCCCAATAACCGTGTGACTATTTAAATCCTGGTTGACTGACTGTAGGGTCAGAGATGATTGGTGACTGATTAGTGCTTGTGCGGACCGTTTTTTGTCCCATCAAATAAGTAAAGAAAAGCTGAAGGGTTTTGAAAGGGTAGACCATATTGGACATCTTGAGGGGACCTGAACTATTGGTGGGTTGAATATGTCCCAATGCACTGACAGCATAGGGTTATCATGGAGTCTGGCTAGTACGTTTACTTCAGCAATTGGGAGCAATGTTACTAAGGACAGGTAACCATGGGAGTGGAGTGGGGTGCAATGTGCTTGATACAAGATACATTGTAGCATGCAGTGGGGTGTCCATTAGTACACTGTGTGATGAACGAGTCCATACATGGGCACAATATTCTGCAACTGAATAACACAGTGCAAAAGCTCTCTTGTTATACTGACAAAACAGAACTAAAAATGCAGCCCAAGAATAGTCACTGATAAGGAACTATATCTCCCCACAGGAGTATACTATGCCAGCATACTTCCTAAAAATAGTTTGTTAAAGATATTTTCCAGAAGACTAACACAATCCCACTTAATAGACCCAGAATAATCCAGCCCTGAGAAAATGGCCAAGTACCATGTCAGTAAATGACGAGATCTTATTTTTTACTTCTACTCACATATGCATAGTTTTTTAAGCTGAAGAAAGGCACCTGAATGATGGTGAATGGGATTGTGTGCCCACAAAAGAAATGCCACATAAGTAGTGATTTTTTTTCCAAGTGCCTCCCCCGTGACCATTAGCAACCAACATCCACATGTGATAAAGTAGTCCAGATGACATTTTTTTCTGTTCAGACTGGCAACTAATGCCAGCCACAGTGAGGTATTCTGTGTAAATCACTGAATGGAAGTCATAGCAGCTTCAACCAGGGCTGGATTAGAACTTGTCACTTAGGAGTATGTATAGAAGCTGTTTTTTTCACCATTTAAAGCGCTTTATTGCTGTAACTTAACAGAACTGCACAGCTTTACAGCATTTTAAAAATAGGTACAGCACTTTAAATTAACTCTTGTTAAATAAAGTATTGAATTTGAAGCACTCTATTTTACAGCACTTTAGCAACCTACAGTGCTTTAAATAACTTCTGTATTCTGGCTAAATTTCTGGTGATTTTGCCAGTATTCCATGGGTTCTGCCAACTTGGTTAGTGCTCCCTGACAGTGCCTGGTCCCAGCAAAGGGAAGGGGGTGAAAGGGACATGCTGCGGGTGGGACACACATACACATGCATGCACACCCTGAGACCCTGCATGGATGGGAAGGGCCAGATGCTTGGATATACTATGGGTAGGACACATGCATGCATACCCACACATGCCCGCCACCCCCACACCCCCTGAGACCCTGTGCGGCTGGGAATCGGAGGCTTGCAGCAGGGCTGGGCATGTGTGTGCATGTGTGTGTCTGTTGACCAGCCTTGTGGCAGGTGCAGTGTCCACTCCCAGTGATGGGGACATGCCATGGGTGGGACACATACACATGCTCCCTGAGACCGTGCCTGGCCCGGGACCAGATGGTTGGAGCTGGGCTCTCAGTCTGGATAAGAGCTGCTGTCTGGCCTATAGCAGAAGTGGTGCCTGCTTCTGCTGAGTGACAGCCTCTCATCCCAGCTCCACCTTCTTCACTGATCTGCTGCTGTTCAGAGTCTGCTGCAGCCCCAGGAGACTTTGGAGCACTCCATGCTGCCTAGCCTGGAAAGTACAGGAAGCCTCAGAGGCCTCTTCCCACCAAACACTGTTCTTCTGTCATGTTTAAGAGCACTATAAAGTTACAGTGCTATAAAAAGTGCTCTAAACTACAGCACTGTAAAACATGCATGGAGCACTTCTGTACACACCTTAACAGATGAGAGTTCCATAACCTATTACATTTACCTATAGCCATTTATGAGCAGAACACCTATTTTCTAATGTTGTCACTTTCCTACTGAAAGCTATACGCCCCTAGCAGACAGAATTTATAAAATATTCCTAAGTGTTTTTCAACATTTTAAAGTGATATTTGGCTCACTGCTATTTATGATGGCTAACAGCACCAAGCTGCTTACCCCTCTATTTCCAAATGTGTTCTAAATAATAAAAAACACTCACTAGTTTTCATTGGAGGGTTGTTTACTAACAGAAGATATTAAATAAATAACAGCAGTACTATATTTTCTTTTAGTCCCTAGCACCCCACAGGTGGCATCTATTTTGTTAGGTAAGAAAAACACATGAGTAAAATGTTGGGCCTATTGACATTCCTGTAATTTATGAGAGGCTTCAGGTACAGGAATTGTATGGCTGCAGGATTATAAGGTATGAGATTGGTAATGCATAGGCTCACTAAGATATTGTAGTAACTTACCCTTCTTGTCCTTCTTGCTGTGATTGCTGCTGTGATGAATTCTGTCCAGATTCAGTGTCTCCACCAGAACCTGTGTTCCCCTGGGGTCTGTCTGCAGAATTTCCCCCAGTGCTGGTGTTCTGTCCTGGACCTACACTTCCACTAAACCCTGAAGAAGAGGTAGTGCTCATCTGGTTAATGCTGGGTGTTGAGGAAGATGCCGACAACTGTGGCACTGGGGGTCCAGATGCTGAGCTACTTCCTGCTGCCAGGTTAGTGTTCCCACCACTGGGTGTGGAATTAAAGGAATTGCCTGTTGGTGGTGCCCCAGGAGCTGAATGACATGTTGAATTTGGGGGCACAGATCCACTGTTCCCAGGTATTGTTTGTCCTTGGCTTGCTGATGCTGGGGTTTGGTATTTAGGTGGTAACAATAGGCTGCTGTCAAGCTGCAGAGTAGCTAAGTAAGGTGCTGAAAGTGTATAAACAAAAATTGAGGTTAATGATGGCATATCAGTTCTAAGCAAACAAAGCGCTGTCAAGTCATACAATGTCTTTTAGATTTCTAGAACAGTTGTAAGGCACACAAATATTAAGATAATATAATTTCCATTATAAATATTTAATTGTTCAATCAATTATGCAAGGGGTGCCTTTTAACTAATGTAAATCAAATGTCTCATACAAAGAACGGACTTTGCAGAGTTCCTGCAGTGTGAAGAGGAGGGAAAGAGAATCAACAAGACTACTGGCATGTGCCATTACTTCTTCGTAGATTGTGCTGTAATAATCATATACTTGCGGCTGCATATGGCATTCACCTTTGCAAACTGCTGGATGAATTATTTCAAAGTTCACAATGAGAATTTAACAAAGCATCTTTGTCATAGCTGAAGTCCAAAGGCCATTTTTAGGTGGGCTATAATACTGGTAGATTTAATTATTGTAACTCTTTATGCAACATCACGAACTCTGCCTGTGGTACATGTCTCTGGCAGTGAGTGTGGAATGCCTGTCACATCAGGTAGTATGGTAATAGTTCCATCCAGATATGTGGTAAATGAAGACTAAAAGCAAAACGAATGAGGTAGTGTGATACTAGCAACTGTTCCAGATACATAAATCAGGTTCTAGACCCCTTGTGCTTCTCTCAAGCATAGGGATCACCATGGCTGGAACCAATCAGAGAATTTGAAGGACTATGCTAGCTGGAGTTATTTAATGGCCTAATGTCACTGCTACTAAGTTATGGCAGAGCCAGATTGGGCCAAAGTTTGAGGGAGCTACCTCCCCCTGTTCGCTCATATAAAGCAGGCCCTGTTTCCAGACTGAGAACAGCTAGACTGGAGTCAAGAATGTAGAGCTCAAATTAATCCAAAGCTGCTTTAATGCTTCACAGTATAGCCAGATTAGTACAGAACTCCCAGTCATGCTCCAGCTTCCAGGTTTATCCCAAATCTTCATAATTCTCAGAAATCTTCCCTTCTCCAGAGACTCTCAGCAGACTCTAATATGGATAGCTACTTTCAAAGCAAAGGTGATTGCAGAGTTGAATTTCAAGACTTCACTGAAACTGCCTGACCAGTTCCCCAGCGGTGCTAAATCAGAGAACTCTAAGCTTGTATATCTCAGGTGATCAAAACTTGGGAGCAAGAAAGCAGCAAGTGTTCCTAAGCCCATTGCCAATCATGCTGATCATACTCTCTGTTTCCTTGTGCTCTCCTGTCTGTGTGTTTCTGTATTCACCTCTTTTCTTTTCTTTCCTGTGGCTAGGCCTACTCAGTTTAGAAAAGAGATGCCTGAAAGAGGACATAAGGGTTTAAAAATACTAAATGGTGAAAACAAAGTAAATAGGGATTTATTATTTACTCTTTCACGCAATCTAAGAACTAGGGGTCACAAAATGAAACAAGTAGGTAGTAAGAATAAAATTAACAAAAGGAAGCTCTTTTTCACTTAGCATGTAATTAAAATGTGGAACTCTGCTATCACATGTACCACTGTACCCCTCCCCCACCCCCATAACTCCAAAGTATGTACTGAACACAATCTTCCACCCCAACCAACGTCACTCACCTAGGTGATGCCGGCAGACTTGCGCATAAAGTTTGAGTTTGGAATGATTGTCACACTCCTCAGTACCCCAAGGCTGGTTAAACCATTCGCTCACAAGCTCATCTGTCAGCTTTTGCGCCACAGTCTTTCCCACCCGCATGATTCCATCACGTAACACTTTGCAGATCGGTTTGTGCTGGCCAAGCCTACACATCTGGAGGGAGAAGAAATACTTGTAACAGAACAAAATCAATAACTTCATATGCAGACTAGTTTGTGGTCTCATATCCTCCTTCCAAAGCCAGTACAAAATCTGCCAACTTTTAATAAAAAAAAAATTGTAAAAACGAAAGGCTCCCCCTGTTCTTTGTCTGTTGACTTTACTTACGTTTACAGTCAAGGTAAGACTATAAATTACAGTCTTCCTTATATATTTTACAGTATACACGAGGTCCAAGAAAAAAATATCTGGCTTTATTTCTGAAATCTGCAGTTGGTTAAAGTAACTTACTTCCTTACAATCCTAAGATGGCAGGCCAGGATGAAACACATTGTACAAGACACTCTCTACTAAGCCATACTGCATATTAGTGGCAAGTGGAAGAATTACTACTATTTTGGATTGGAAAGCAGGCACACTCCAACTAAATACCCCTCACACCTCAAAGTGAACAGCAGCCACGTAAGTACAAGGATCAGTTTCCCTTCCTCCCCAGCCCTCCTAAATTCAGCAGCATGAGAAAAGAGGAGACAAGCAGTGGCACTGCTCAGCCCATGGACTCCAGAGCTACATGAAAGCAGGGGCTGAATGCTACCACCATCCATCCATTCTTTTCTCCTGCTGCTTAATTAGAGGGGTGGGAGTGAAGGAGAGAGGGGAAGCATGAACAGCAGTAATGTTTACCCCCTGGGCTCAGGGCTGTATGAAAGCAAGGGATCTGGTCAGACCCTGTGTCAACCAGCCAGTGAACTCAGAATGCTCTCTGAGCTCACTGGCTTCCAGGATCTTGGCAAGGGAGGGCACCCCTTCAGCTGCGTGGTGCGTGTGCAGTGAGTTCTCTTCACTGTACATGCGCCACACAACTGAAGTGGGAGTAGCCACACACTTCTTGACACAATCCTGGATCTACCCATGTAAGCAGCATTTTCTTTTTCCCCTTTGTCCAATCTATTTGTAAGATCTCATTCCTCCAAACAATATTCCTCAGTTGAACAAATCCTGTCATTTTTATTCTACCAGATAATGTAGTGTAATGGAGCCATTTGGAGAAGAATGAGTTTTTAAAAACCATTTTTCATGGTAGATCTGCTCCAGCTCAAGTATATGCCCATGTTGAAAAGGTAGAGTTTTTCCCACCCCCCATACAAATGAAGCAGTGTCACTCTATAGCAGCACTTCTTTGGGACTATAATTAGTAACAGCTATCTCTTATTTTATTGTTAACAGGTTCTACACTTGCTTAGGATTATTTAAGGTCTAATCTAGTCTCTTTCTAAACATGGTATCATATTTTAAGATGCATACAGTGATTCAGAATATAGGACCAATCTTCTAGAAAGGAATCATATTTAATCAGTTTTGGAGTATGGAATTAGCTTTCACTGTGCATTCCTATATTTAATTCTGACTTTAAAAGAAAAGGCATTTCTGTATTTAGAAGAAGAGATTTTTAATGGCTTTCACTATATTTTTACTGATGAAAGAAAGTACTAAAAGAGTTTCTTGAAATAGCACAATCACAGCCTGTACAGCACTGCATTAAACATAAACATTTTTATCTGGGTCATTTTAGCTGTTTACTTTGGCTGCATGTTCCTCCTGTATAAAATCACTGAACATTTTGCCAGTTCAGCTTTCTCAAAAACCTGTGGCATCACTCACTGATTATGTAGGTGAGTGGTGAGACCGGGGGGGGGGGCGGCGTAGTGTGGATATTAACACCGTGAACAAGATGGAGTACCAGCCAATGCAATCTTTGCACCTGGTTGGGATTTTTAAAAGGGCTCAGCTTTGGTTTATTTCTAGACTTACAACATTGATCCCAATGGGAAAACAGTTAGGCAAGTGCTGAGTGCATTTGAAAATCTCACTGACACTGGCTCTGTACCTAATCAGTAAACAGACCATCTGTCCACTATGGCAATTCAACTGACTAAGTTGCAGTGCTACCATTGGTCCAAAGGTTGCAACCATACAAATGTGACTCCTGAGGATCTAAGAATCTGAAAGAGAAGAGATCAGCTTAATTACTATGGTAAATGTTTGCTGCTTTGCTCCAAAACTTGCAGTTTAGCAATGCTCATCCCTTACTTTGCTCATTCTCACTAGCTACTTCCCATCTATTGCCATAGGCTGACAAAGATTGTGGAAGTAACACTGGATGTGTGAGAAAATGTAGGCACTGCTGACCTGCACAGTAGTTTGCCAGATACACTTCATGGAAATCTGCTACAAGATGCTGCCCTTTTTTTGCGACTTTCCAGACTTTTCTAGTTTTCAGACTACGTCTACAATTGTTCCTTCCATGTCTACATTTTGATGCATCATGCTGTCATTCTAAGGGCCAATTTCAGTCTTCAGATGGCCTTTGATTTTAACAGCAGTTGCAGTTAAGGGTTGATCCTAAATTTTAAATCCTGAAACTTGCCTTAAATGGACATTGATATGGTAAGGACTAAGTGTTCCTTTATTAGGTGACATTTTTCCTGTCATTTGAAAGTGGAGAAAGTCTTCTTAAACTGAAATAACAATAATTTAAGCTACAGTATTTCCTTAAGACACTTATGCTACAAACAAAAAGTAAGTTTAAAAAGACCATGGATTTGTCCCAATTACGAAAATGCTGTAACATATCACAGT
>NW_017729001.1:1383747-1393639 GCF_001723915.1 Gavialis gangeticus | reverse complement strand
CTCCTGTCCCTCTTCCCATAGGGTCTCTCCCACTATTTTCCTGTCATTTGAAAGTGGAGAAAGTCTTCTTAAACTGAAATAACAATAATTTAAGCTACAGTATTTCCTTAAGACACTTATGCTACAAACAAAAAGTAAGTTTAAAAAGACCATGGATTTGTCCCAATTACGAAAATGCTGTAACATATCACAGTTGACACATGACAGTTAAAGCTAAACACTTCATAGCAATTCCTCATTCTGACCTCGTATACAGCACTCAAGTCCCTGAAGAAAGTTTTGGCTCCATCGAGCAAGGCCTCATTTTCTGGACACACCACGATATAGGCAACATCCCGATGGCCCCCATATGGGTCTAGCAAAAGCCTCTCCCAAAATGGCAAGGAGAATGGAGAGATTGTCAGAAAGTCCTTGTCGTAACCCACTAGTAAAGTGGGGATTGGAAGAGGCTCAGGAGACTCTTCAGAACCTAATAAAAAAAGAGTAAACAGAAACATTGTAAGTGTAAGGCGTTCTGGTCCAATACCAGAAGAACTCTCTGTAAATGAATTTTGCAAAATCAGTACCTTTCTTGCCATATTCTTTTTCCAAAGGCTTTAACATATTATGAGCATCAGGCATGATGCTGCCATAGTACATATTAACAATGTCCTCCCACAGCCCTTTCCCTCAGATAAGGGTCTTGAATTACAAGGCAGAAAGATTTTATACTTATAAGTGTTGTAAAATCAGAGGTCAGTCAGCTGAAGTAGAAATAACCACTCCGAGGATCAGTACTATAATTCCCCTAAAAGATTGCAATAAAACATCTTCTAGTGTACTATAAATATAGATTCTGCCAAAATTTCAGGGCTCTCCTGAGTACTGAACTCATGGTCTTAAAAAGAAGAGGTTTCACTTCGTCTAGATGATATAACCATATAATAACCACATTTCACATGTGTCCATTCAATTTACAGAAAAATGATGACAAGAATTCATGAAAATTAAATTACTATTTCTTGCTTTAGTTCCTGCTGGCTGTGCAAAATCACCAGCTGTAATGGGTCAGCAAACTGGAGCTCTCAAGTGTAGGAAAAATTCCAAAGCACTCACCACCACATGTGAAAGGATTATCACAAAGCTGAAGCTGAGCCCTCAGGCAAATAGTTCTATTAGGGATTATACCACTTAAAAAGAAAAACTCTCCTAGCTTGCTGGTGCTTGAATAACATGAGTGCAAATGCACCTTGGTAATTTTGAGCACTATAATACAAAAAAGTATAAAACCAACATTCACTAACAATTGCCATACCTTTACCACAGGTATCTCCAGTTCTACAGCAGTAGGAACCAATCTTTTCAGCAAGTGTGCTATAAATTAGCTCCCCCCACCTCCTCCCCTCCCCGAATGCCACCCTGATCCCTTTCTCTGCCCAGACTAATGTTATACTTTCTGTTCCCTGCCCCATCTCTTGCTGTACTGCCTTCTCCCTTGGCAGTCTGCTGCATGCCACACATAAAAACTGCTCGTGCCATTGTGGCACATGTGCAATAGGCTGGCCACCCCTGTTCTAAAGCATCATGGAATTGGGACAATTTCAGTTACAGCATGTAGTAACTGCTGGTAAATCTTACTATACACTGTAGTTACAAATGCTAAAAGGCTGAAGGTATTGCTTATGTGAAAGAGTGCAAATAAAACAAGAGAGCAATTACTGCAACCTGTCACTGCCCAAAAAGATTTCAGCATGATATCAAGTATAAGTGCAGGGAAAGTAGAGAAGTGAAGCACTATAATAAGATTGTACGGAAATAGATTAATATAGGATTTCAAATAAAATGCGAGAAAAAATGGTGAAGGGTTAAACGATGCTTAAAGGGCAACCATTGTTTTGGATTTGTGTAGTCTGTATTCCATTGATGAATATTTTTCAATGATAATTTTAACTTGTAATCAGGAGGTCTGTAACGCTGGATATATTATATAAATGACTCAGTATCTTATAATTAGGGCTCTAAGTTTATTAAGCAGTTTCATTGCTTCATGTTGTTAATAGTACTTAATATGCACTCATGCTAAAACTTAATCCAGACAGGGATATTTAACTCCACCCAAGCTATACAGGTGTTTATATATAAATGGGGTCAGGATCCCTCCTTTTGTGTACAAAGTCTAAGAAGATAACGCCCCCACACTAAGTTATTCAAGAGTATACTTCAATGGGAATGCTATGGGAAATTATCTGAGGAACCAGTTGTTCTCATGCATTGTCTAGCAAAGAACACATTCAAGTGCACATTTGTAAGGAATGCTGCTTCACAACAGACAGTACCGTAGGTTCCCCGTCCGGCCATCTTGTGGAACTGTTGCCAAGTAAGTGGTCCCTGCACATGCTGAATATTTTCCCAGGTCCTGCCTGTCCGCTTCTTCTGGATAGCATCCTGAAGAAATGGCTGTAGGGATAGCAGCATGCGCACGACATCCTGGGAGGACAGCATGCTGATGTCCAAGACTGCAAATGACAGAGGCATGAATCATACTTCCAACAAGGACACACTTTGAGGTGGCATAATTGGTTGGCTTTTATTCTTTTACGTTGCCATTCATTGTGTTCACAGGGCCTGCACAACCCTATAATTAGCCTAACAGAATTTCACATGCTTTTATGAAACTATATTACTAAGCTTTCTATCAAGTTCTTTTCAACTATCCTTCCACAAAATTATTAGCTAAACCATAATGACTCACTGCAAATTTGCTAAAGATTAAAAGTTCCTTAAAGCTCCATAAAGTAATCTTATAATAGCACAGCCCATAAAAGATTGAAAGTACTTCAGCAAATATGTACATTATATTTAATGCACAAATTTACATCATTCCCAGCTAGCTACATTTCATGAAGAGCAGGCTCCATACTTCCTGCTCCAAATAAGCCAGAGTCCTCCCTAAAGAAAGCTAGAGTGGACTCTGTTTTCATGCCTACTTTCCTCCTTTCCCCTGCTGGCACTCTAATTAAAGCACCTGCAGCATCACATGTATTCAGCGTCCCATCCTTCACAATGGTGGCGAGCTTTACGAGTCATTTGGCGAGCTTTAGTTAAAGCACCCCCCCACCATTATTGAACATGCGGACGCATGAATATGCTAATTAGCATGCATTGGAGCAGATCTCTGTCATGTGTATAGGTGCCCTTTATGACTCTGAAAAGCCTATAAAATGCTAAAGCAGCAGCAAACTTACTAGCACCTTATCTACCATTTTCCAAAGCTCTGCAAACTGTGTTCTCTATCTGGGTACCTCAACTGCCTATATAACTTTCCTTTCCCCCTCAATGTTAAATAACTACGTTAAACATGAAATTACAAAGGGATTTTTTTTCTAAATGAAAAGAAAAACAGCCCCTCTGCCAAGTACCGTACCATTGCTGTGAGGCCAAGAGTGTACAGTGGCACTTCTTACTAGAGCTTCATCCACTTTTCCACCAGTGGGGTTATCCACATACTGCCTTCCCTGCTCCAGGGCATTGAAGCATTCTATCCAGGAATCATTACTCTCTGCTTGCAGTCTGTCATAGCTCCAGTTCATACAGGGAAGTATCTGCCGGTTATTAGAGGACATATAGTCCAAGCAGCTCAGAGAGGTGAAAGGCTGAGTGTGCTGATTTTGTAGGAGGAGGAGGAGACTCATAGGAGGTTCCTGGGTCCTCCGGCCTCCGTCTCCCACCTGAGAAAGTAAGGTGGTCTGACACATCATCAGTCTTCTCTCTGCCGCCTGGCCAATGTCTGAGGTCTTGCCAAAAATATCCAATTCATCTTCAATAAAGAGCCCAGAGTTGTAGCCTAGTTTGCGGTTCATAATTGCGCTAAATCCACAGGTGCAGCGGTATTGATCCTCATTAGATGAATCTGGGATGTACAACCCTACGTCTGCACCTTTAATATTCATATTACAGGCGCATATACAACAGCTGTCAAAGTTACGATCTTTGAAGATGTTTAGTACAGAGTCTGACAGAATCAGGGTGACATACAGGCTGTGGGCTTCTGGGATTGGCTGAACAGTGGCTGGCTCCACAGAATTAAGTGGTCGTGTAGTGGAAGGGGTAGAAGCTGGTGAACCTTGATCTGTGCTGTCATATTTTACAGATCCTTGCCCACTGGCAGTCCCCCCACCTCTAGGAGTCCTTGGAGTTCTGGGAGTACGTGGCGTAGGGACGGAGAAGCGGGGAGTTGCTGGGGATGGCAGTACTCCTGCCCCACTGTTGCTGGCTGGGGCAGCACTGTTTAATGTCACTGGTGTATTCATCTGGGGAGTGTTCATCTGAAGATAGTCCTGGTCTGCAAGGCTCCCAACACTAGGCACATTGCTACAAAAAGTACGAGAGAAAACGGTTAGGGAAAAAATTAGGGGACCACATTAGGACACAAATTGTTGAGGTTTGATTTACAGAACCCTCACTTAAAGTCATTTTAATATAGAAAGAGAATTAGTATTAGAGGGGTTCACTGCAGACAGGACTTAGACACAGTAGCTCTGCAGAGACCACGATATGGTACAGCACCTTCATGGGCTTCCTTTGATAGGTCTGTATTCAAGGGACTTTCTTTTTTCTCTCTAAACTTTCTAGGTTTCTCTTGACAGAATAATAAAAAAAAGAACATGGGGTGATCAAACCTCTAGGCCCACCCTCATAACTTCTTTTAAACATTACAAGGTAAGACCTTGTTCTGCCCTAATATTCTTAAGTGCTTATTTAGAAGAACCTGAAATGATATTTTTTGTACTTCTTTGGGGGGGGGGCAAGGGGAGAGGAAAGAAATATTGGGAGTTCTCTTTAGAAATGATTAAATACCTTTATTTTTAAAGTGTCTATAACAAATAATTATCGTTGGTCCTTGTTATAAATAATTTATTTGCTGCTTGTTGGTGAAGTTTTTATTTCCCTTTGGTGGTTCACTGTTGACAATAGTGTCTCACACACAGCAAAAAGGCAACCTTTATCTGGCACTATATAGCTTACAGAAGAAAGTAACACAAGCCATTACAGACTCTAGACCCACCGAACCTAAAAGTGGTATTTCTAGGTCACCTTTTGTCATCATACTCCTTTACTTTTCACAGTTTTGCCATTATCTGACAAATTTCAGGAACCAGAACATAGTTCATACAGTCCCATAAGAGATTTCTCCTCTTTGGCATGACATTACAGCAAGGAACAGATAATGTGGTCAAAAGGCTCCATATTAAGGACAAATTCTTGAAATGTAGTCATTAAGAACAGCAAATAAAACACAAGAACATGATTGGTATCTTGAGGAAGGACTAGAAACA
This sequence comes from Gavialis gangeticus, assembly GCF_001723915.1. Lineage (NCBI taxonomy): Eukaryota > Metazoa > Chordata > Crocodylia > Gavialidae > Gavialis > Gavialis gangeticus. The sequence continues at coordinate 1,388,324 of NW_017729001.1, read as the reverse complement.
AATGGATTTTTAACCTGTATTTGGTATTTTAATTTAAGCCGTATATTTCATTAACAGCTTGAAAATAAAATAAAATGGGGTAATATGCCCTGATTCCTTTATATACATATATCTGTAACTGATTTGTACCCTGGTCTAGCAATGGAGAAGAAAAAATGAACAAAGATGTATAGAAGTTATGAATCTGAGGCACACTGAATACCTTAAACTAATGACAAAAGGTGACCTAGAAAACTTGACTGGCAATCACCACTCTGGGTAGATGCCTACAGTAATAATCTTCAATCTAATTGGATTACGTGAAAAATAAAAGATTTTTTTTCAACAAACACTTGAAATTAATAATCAGTTCAAGTCTGCTGAAGCAGTTACCATTACAGAAAACCCAAGAATTAAATTGCTCCCTAGGTGGTACAGAGGGTTTACAATTTCTTTTTTGCAATCCTTCTGAGAGTACTGGAAGATGCTTTGGAGCTGGGAAGGGACTGGTTTAAAGATACATGTTACTTCCTCTGTAAATTAATTTTCACTGCAGCAGGAGACCTTTATCCTGTATTATATCTTTTAAGAGGTTTCATGCATTTAACAGTCTAAATTATTGTTATAAAGTCTAAGATCTGCAGCTGTAGATTTCTTCCATAAAGAGTGTTAACCTATGAAAAAGTGAGTAGGGCATATAAATTTTACATATAATGGCATAACTGCACCTGGGGCACAGAACCATTACACCTTATCATGAGGAGAAGAGTAACAGTTTCAGACTGAACAGGAATAGGAAGCACAGAGCACATTATATTGTTAACTTGTTACACCGTCTATTCAGATAAAACCAGAGGATTAGAGGGCATTTATACACATGCTCCAGGAGTGAGGTGCTTTAATTAGAGTGGCTCCAAGAGCTGCTTTAATTAAAGTGCCTGGAGCATCTCATGCATTAGCATCCCCATGCTGAAAAACGGTGGTGGGGACACTTTAACTAAAGCTCATGATACTGCATTAATTACCATGCTCCAGCAGAGTCAATTAAACGAGTCTGCTCTGACACGCTGTAATTACAATGCATCAGAGCAGCCTCACTGCAGGTGTATAGATGCCCGAAAGACTAGATTTTACACTCAAGTCCCACATCAGTCCTCAAAGGCTGAAGTCATACTGGCTATCTGCACAGCAATGAATGCCACCTGCCAACACTGAAGTATAAGCTGATTATACGAGAGAGATGTTTTGAGTGATATGCATTTTGAGTGTAACTTCTGTCAGCCGTAAATGATAGAACAATCCATTATTCCAGTCCATTACACAAAATGTAGGCCAAGACCATTAGCTGATTACTTGGGCATTTATATGTTGTTCTTTCCCTCTTAATTTACAATTTTCAAAAAGCATGACTTAACAACTACAAGCCCTATCAAAATGTTGATATTTACCATATTTTCTCACATACAACACACCCCCAAGTGAAACATGCGCCTTTTTTTTTGGAAGGGAGAATGTACAAAAATATTTTTTTCGAAGTCATGGCCAACTGTATGACACAGAGTAGGTACTCCTGGGAACACAGGGTCCAGACAGAAGTGAGAATTTTCACCTGATCTAGCCACGGAAAGCGATCTACAGCCATGCCCAAACACAAGTGCAGAGCTGCAGACTGCTGCAAAAATAGCCGATCAGGTAAAAATCTGAACCCTCACTGCACAAGGGTTCAAAAGAAGACATTTCAAAACACAGCGTCTTCTGTAACTTGTGTCTGCCTGCCTGCCAACCTCCGAGCTGTTTTCAGAATTGGAGAGGCGAAAGGGAGCAGAGGGAGTTTGGTCTGTGGTTTTTTCAGCCCCCACTGGTGGGGTAGGGGATGGGTGTACTGGAGCCCACCCCAGATGGGGGAGCTCCAATTCTCACACCCCATCCTCCATCCTTAGCTGGGGAACCCCTAGAACAAGTTCCCTCTGCTTCCTCCTCCCCCCCCCACCCGTTCTGAAAACAGTGTGGGCTGGCAGGGAGGAGAGAAGGTTGCTAGGGGAAACTGGCTGCAGGCTCAAAACCAGCAGCTAGATTCTCCTCCCCCCTGAAACCAAAAGCCAACTTCTGTTTGGTCTAGGAGTTCGTTGCAACTCAGAGCGCTTCCTGCAAAACATTTTGAGTTACAGCAGGGAGCTGCATTTTTGTCTGTGCCCTCTATGTTCCCAAGAGGACTAACTCTATGTCATACGAGTCTAGGCAAAGAGCAGTGGCAAGGCTGTTACTTCTTTACTGTATATAGCTCTTTATATAAATTCCTGTAAATAAAGTTGTTGTTTCCATATCACAGACCTCTCAAAATACTTCCAACAGCTCACTTGCTGCTTTGGACACAAGCTATAGTGCTCAGCTAAATAGCTAGGGCTGTGAGAGGGTTTACACAAGACTCCATCCCTTCTGTTTTCTGAGCAAACAAACACAACAGCTATTTAGGTTTGGGGGAAGAGTCGCATGTTCCATGTATGGTACATTTCCATGAGACTAATGAGGGAATCAGAAACTAAAATGATCAAGTAATTAACAATCTTGTGTTCTTTGTAGGCCCAGAGCCTGTGGCAACAGTTTGATTTTCTAAATCCGGAACTCCTGATACGTCAGATAATAATATTTTACATTAGTGAAATGAGGAAAAGAGTACATTTTAACATCTATCCTAGTTTTACTGAAAACTGACTTGCAACTTCAGCATTAATTTTATAGTATTAGCTCCAAATGGCGAAGCTGACGGGGACCCTTTGCTAAACAGCAGCAGGGGAAGCTCCAAGATTAAAGGAGCCATCACACTGCGAACTGGGCCCATGATTTAAACCGGGCCCGACTTGTAGGTGTAAACATTCTATTGCTATTACTTACATAGCAAACAATCTTTACATTCATACACCTTTTTTGTCTGGCTTGAAATACCTTTTTACCCATTTGGCATCACATTCAGCATCTAAAAAAAATTTCCAACAGACAGGGTAAAGTAGTAACTAATTTTGACCCATAGGCCCATAGACAAATGTTTAAGGGTCTTTAGGTTTTAAAGATATTTAGGTATTAGTGGGCATGTCTACACATGCATTAATGCATCATGGTTACTGCACATTAACTTTAGTACCTGTAATAACAGGTACTAACTAAATGCACAGTAAGTGGCGCTACTGTGCAGTAGCACTGGTGCATGCCTTTTAAGTGATGCTGATGAGCAACAGACTAATTCTACTGCGCATTAGTGCAATAGCACAGCTTTTGCCATGACGTGTTAATGCACAGTAGAATTAATCTACTGTGCATTAACGTCTCATGCGGACACACCCAATGACATGCCTAACTTCCTTTAAAAATCTGGATGCTAGTACTGAGAGACTTGCATCATGAATCTTAATCTCTGTCTACTGAATAGCATTATTATTGTCTATTGAATGACAAAATTTTTCTAACTATATTTTCTAGAAAGTGATTAATTTTAAATCAAAAGTCATTTGTTTACTCTTTTAAAAAACTATTAAGAGCTTACTTAGAAATATACTATGGCAAAAAATATGGTACTTTATGCAAATTTTCCAATGAGAAAAATTGTTTCTAACTTTATAAACAATGACCGTTTTAGCAGATTTAAAACATTTTTTGTAGTTAGGTTCACCTCTAATTGTATCATCTCACCAGCGTTTATTGTAATTTGGTATAAAAATCAGCAGCACACAGAATAGTCATTATATGCAAATACTATTTTGCTTAAATGTTATTGTACCAAATAAGGCATTACAACATCTATTGCAGTTATTGTACTTACTTGTAGCCATCTCTGATGAAAGTGGCTGCAGGTGGCATAGGGAGTTGTTCAATTTTAGGAGGAACAGCCCAAGACGGCCTGAAAATACAGGCATCTGGCAACTTCAGAGGTAGCAGGCACTGACTTGGCAGTATCTTCAGTGGAGCAAACATGGAGGAGCCCACAAAAGGTTGAAACGATGGAACTTTGTGCACGTATGAAAAATCCTGTAAAACCAAAGTTAACTTAGTGCTCACAGCAAGATAACAAAATAATGTTTTATATACAAATATCTATATCTCTATATGTGTATGTGTGTGTTATAGCTAGACAGCTGTATAGATATAGATATACACACAAAAACCATAAACTAAAACTAATTAAACTACGTCTAAGCAGATATAAGTGGATTTCCTGCCTCACAATTAAATGTCTACAACTTTACAACACCTACAGCCTGACCCTATCCACTTTAGAGGCTTCGGGTTACATTCAGAGTTGTACATGTACTTCAGAACTGCAATGAGGTTGAAAAGATAACATTTCTGACTAAGACTGGAACTGTTTTAGGACAAGGACTCTATATTGCACGTTTGGAAAGTGAACAATGCATTGCGGGTACTCTGATAACGCAGGTGCTAATAATGGCAAGAAGAGGAGACGCTAATCAACAGCAGAGCCCCATAGCATCAATTATACTTTTGTTTTGTTTTCAGAGAACCATAGCCAGGACACTTCAGTTACTGTTCTTCCAGGTATTCCAGGTCTCCCTGGGTGCCTAGACATGTGCTTGGGGGGGGGGGGG
>NW_017729001.1:1382855-1383643 GCF_001723915.1 Gavialis gangeticus | reverse complement strand
GGGGGCTGAGACGGGGGTTGGGGGGGGGGGGGGTACGTTTCATCTAGAGCAGCTCCCAGAGAGCTGCTCTAAATAAAACACCACAGCGTCACGTGTATTCAGAATTCCATATTTTAAAATGGTTGCAGGGGTGCTTTAACTAAAGCTTGTTCTAATTATAGCATGTTGGAGCACGTGCATAGGTACCCTCTGGGACTGGGACTGTTTCCCTTTGTTAATAGAAAGCACATAGCATTACTGGGATGTTACTAAAATATTATTATTACTATAGCAGTAGTAGTAACAGAAGTTTTTTCTAGGAAATTCAATGTGTTACCATAATGTCTTACCTCAATGCCAACATTATCTCCCTAGTACCTTCTTAAAAGTTAGAAGATTAAGCCAATCAGGATTCCTACCTACAGTGCTAAATAATCAACCAAGAAATCTCCTTGCATTCTTGAGCTACAATGAGTTTAGTCTCAAGATTCCTATCAGCATGCATCAAAAGCAGGACCTGTATATATAATGATCTGGCACAACTGTTGGAAATATACCTGTTACTGTCCAGGCACAATAAAAGCTCTTTATACCTTTGCTACAGATAATTAAAATATTTTCAGTGCAAATTATTTCTTAACATTTCCCCACTTATCATATCTTTTAGTTCATCAATTAATTTATCAAATCCTGATCTTGACGCAGATTTCCTCCTGTTGCAAAACTAACTTGTTTTGTACACACGGGTGCCCCCCTTACCAGACCCAAAGCGGAGTGACGCAGAGGCGAGAGCAGCGGAGGTGAGCAGA
>NW_017729001.1:1381716-1382844 GCF_001723915.1 Gavialis gangeticus | reverse complement strand
CTGCTCAGGTCCCTTCCGACCCTAGAAAGTATGAAACTACTATGAAACTATGCTCTGAGGAGAAGCATGATAGTAGTCTTCAAATATGTGTAAGAAAAATTACTGCAAAGAGTAAGATTGTAACCTGTTCTTCTCTGTGTCCACTGGGGATAGGACAAGAAATAATGAGCTTAAACTGCAGCAAGGGAGTCAAGCACTGGAACAGATTACCTGAGGAGGCTGTGGCATCTCCATTTTTGGAGGTTTTAAGAACATTTTTAGAATACTATCTATCTGTCAGGAGTGGTTTGGGTGTAAATGATCCTGTCTTGCCCTGCCCTTGGTGAGGGGATAGGTTGATGACCTCTTGACGTTCCTTCCATCTCAATTTTCTGTTATTCTCAACAGAATGATTGTATCTTCTAATATCCAGAGTAAGAGAAAAACAAATAAAGTCTCTGATGTCTGGGAAACAACTGATTTTTCAATATTTTCATTAGGATATGTAAATAATAATCAACATTCCAGAATGCAGTTTTTAAACTTCTAAAATGTTGCAAAAAGCTCACAGAATACACTCATACAGAGACTATAATTCTATGTTGCTGTAATTAGTATGTCTCATACGAACGTGACTTTGGAATTTGACCATTATTGTGAAGGCATCAAGAACCACTGGGTTAGGAGACCACGGCCCCTGGCAGACATTACACTTTAAAACGTGATTCGTTCATTAATCATGTCTTAAATAGTAACCCAGGCACACATTCAGGGAATTAATGGCACCACAAAAAGGGAAACCAGTCACAAAAATATTGCATAAAATATGTGTAATATTTTTGTGGCTGGTTTCCCTTTTTGGCAGGCCATTAGCTGACTGTCAGGTACCCAGCTTCCAACTTGCCAGTGCAGAGGGATTGGCAAATAGGGCACAATGAGGATCTGATCCCCGATTCCAAAATTCTACATCCTGCCATGAACATGGATCAGATCCCATTATGCCTCTAAATGAACATCTGTCAGTGGTGCAAGGTAAAAGACATCTTATAACAATAAATTATAGATGTCTAGCTTGCCAGGCATTTAACCATCTTCTAAATGAGGACCCTATCAGACCTAACTTCCTAAACCAGGGACAGGCAATTACTT
>NW_017729001.1:1352284-1376716 GCF_001723915.1 Gavialis gangeticus | reverse complement strand
GAACATCTGTCAGTGGTGCAAGGTAAAAGACATCTTATAACAATAAATTATAGATGTCTAGCTTGCCAGGCATTTAACCATCTTCTAAATGAGGACCCTATCAGACCTAACTTCCTAAACCAGGGACAGGCAATTACTTTGCGTGGAGGGCCACTTACTGAGTTTTGGCAAGCCATCGAGGGCTGCATAACAGGCAGTCATGGGCAGATTAATATTGATTTTCCAAATTTTTAGGGGCCCTGCGGGCCAGATAGAATGGCCTGGCGGGCTGCATCTGGTCCATGGGCTGCATTTTGCCCACCCCGTCCTAAACGTTCTCCTAAAGGCTAAGTACAGACAGTCAAAAAGCACGAGGCTGAATTGATTCAATCTTCACAGGTTAGTCTAAGCTGCATAGACTGAACCAGTAAGCAAGCAAACAGACATTCACTTTTGATTCCAGAAATGCAGCCACATGCCTGTAGTAGCCCAGGCCAGAAGCCAGGGGGCACTAGAGTATGCCTCCCTGCTCAGCTGGAGCAGACAGCTCGGGCCAAGGCCCACTTTGCAAGGGGAAGGTTTGCAGGGGGATAGGAGGCACAGCACCCTGGGATGCTGGGGGACTGTGAATTAAGTTGAATCTGGAAGGGATCTGGGACAGAAGTTCAATAAACCAATTTAACTTAAATCAGTTAAGTCTAATACTACATCCATCCAGGTTTATTGTAAACTAGTTTCAGCCATTTTGAAAGCAGTTTATGTGCACTGAACTTCTGCTGTGTTACAGATCTGAACTGGTCTCCTATCACTTATACCAGTTTATGTGTAATTTCTGTCCCTAACTATAGAGACCTTCTCCATCTCAGTTTAATTTCTTGACACTTTACTTTAAATTCAGCACGCTCCTGTGCTGAGTTCAGTGCATGCCCAGAATAGGCAGTGCGCTAGTTAGACTCGGTTCACCTGACATCAGTATAAATCGAGTGCTTTAGTGGGGCTTTTTGATGCTTTCATCTAATACCTGATTGAATCTCAGCTTTAGCTAAAAGCACGAAAACCCCCCGTGATGAAGAGCCCAATCTATACAGGCACTGAGGAGCCAAGTCGAAGTAATGTACTATTTCTACCAGTAAAAAATGTTTTTGTATTTAGGGGCATTTTTCTTAACATCTGCAAGCAGCCCAAGTGACTTTACCTGTTTGTAGCACTTTGATCTGTTAATTTCCAGTTCTCGCAATACAAGCTTTGGAAGTCCACAGAGACAGAGTCTACTTTCGAGTGTGTGCTGGAACATTATGTTGTAAGGCTTCCTGTTTGCATTTCCCACAGTTCTTTATTATTAAGCTAGATCAGTGGCACCCAGCTTTCTGACTTGATGGGGTTGGTCTGTGGGCGTGGGATTCAACACATAGCCCCACCCCACACGCCCAAATATGGCCACATGACAGATGAGTCCTGAGTACCTGGATCTGGCTGTGCACTGGTGTGTTGGCTCACATTATCTGGCCTATGAGGCTTCTCACAGGTCCAGAAATGTAGCAGCAGGGAAGTGGTGATTAACACTGCCACTGTTCCGGGGCTGCCAAATTTCTGGACCTTTGGGAAGCCCCAGGGGTGGCTTACTTCATCTAATGCTAAGTGATGAAGAAAGCCAGTGCTCACTAAAGCTTATGCTTCTGTAGTGTAGCTAGACTATAAGGTGCAAATCTATCCTGCTTTATGCACCAGTACTACAATGCCACTGCTGCCTTACACAGGTGGTGAGATCTGTCTTCTCTGTGGAAGCTTAGTACTGTGGTGGTACAATACTGTGTGTTGTAATTTATGTGCTCAGCTGCGTGAGACAAAGGCCATGCAGGTTCTGCACTATTCTGAGTTCCAGCACATTGACATGTAGTCTCATTTTCTCCTCAGATCACAAACCTTGAACTCAAATGTCCCCTAAATGAACTTTCCAACTATTCCAGAAGGTACCTGTCACTACAGTCACACAGGGAAGGGGGGGTGCTAAAAGTACTCGCTTGCATGAATTGATCATGTTCTTCCACCATGTCAAGTAGGAAGGATCACTTTCTGACCCTGAATGGTAAAAATCCCCCTAGCTACCATCTGAGGCGGCAGGGGTAAACTGGATTCTCTGCCTAAGTGCACTGCCACTACTGACAGCTCTCTGGTGAAACTACTATGGAGATAGTTCCTATGTGACTGCCTTATGGCAATAAGTAAGAGTTGCACAAGTTATGGTATCTGAACCAGTCCCCTTGATGCAATGAGGGGAATAATGCCACCAAGACTGATCATCTTGAACTTGAGCTTACAAATGAATACGCTGACCTTTATGTCCAGGACTGATTTTCAACCACCCTTACTCTTTGGAAGTAGGAAGTAACCATTTTCCCTTTAGATGTCAGGGACTAGTTCTAAGGTCCTTACTGCCAGAAGGGAACAATCTTCTTCCTGCAGCAAACTCTCGTGAGAAGGGTCCATGAAAAAGGAGGGGGAAGATGGGCTGTGAGTGGGTTCATAACTAGGATACCTACCATATCTAGGACCCAATAATAAAAGTCTCCAGCTAAAGCATGAGATTTAGAATGTACCCCAGATGTGAATGTCTATGTGGACGATTACTCAAAGGAGAACCAAACATTTATTATATATTCATAGATTTATTTATTATATATTTACAGATTAGCACAAGGGGTGGCCAAACTGCAGCATGTATGCCACAAGTGGCACAGGCATTTACAGTGTGTGGTATGTGGCAGATCAGGGAGGGGACAAGCAGCACAGTGTCAGGTAGAGCAGGAAGCAGAAAGCACAGCAGCAGATGGGGTAGGGAGCATAGAGCAGGCAGTAGAAAGCAGAACAGCAGATTGAGCAGGGGAAGGAGATTGTAGTGGCACTCAGGGAGGGTGAAGGATAATTTGTGGCACGCCTCCCAGAAAGCTTGGCCCACACTGGATTAGCACATGGCAGATTCATTTGCCCATCACAGATATCACTCACCTAAAATTAATGTAAAATGACTACTGATAAAATCTGCAGATGACAGAAAGATGGCCTCAGTAGCTTGTATGCTGAGCCCATTCTAACTAATTAATTTTAGTGAAAGGTAATATACCTAGAAAGAAAGAATGAAGCCTATACCCACAGAATGGAGAGCTCTTGTCTGGAAAGGAGCAACTGAAAAAGTTTTAGGGGTTAGAGCAGACAAACAAGTCACCATAAACTCTCATTGTCATTCTGTGGCATAATGAACAAATCTGACCACTGGATATAGGAACAGGAAAGATGGTGCATAGGGAGATGATTTTACCTTTATACGAGGCGCTGATGAGCCTGCTACCAGAATACTGTCTCTAGTTCAGATGGCCACATTTTAAGAAAGTTTTGAAAAATTGGAGAAGATGCAAAAGAGAGCTACAGAAGCTGAGGATTGGAAAAAAAATCTTACAGCGAGAGACTAAATAAGCGCACCTGCTTTAGCTCAGTGGTGCTCATGCTTTTGGTCTCATGGGCCAGATGAATGGTACGGGGCTGCTCTGTGGGTCAGATCAAGCCCTGTGTACCTAGATCAGGGCCCAGGGCCCAGTACTGCCTCCATGCACTGGGACTGGGCCCTGGGGCTGCCCTCCCATGCCAGGATTAGGCCCTGGGGGCTAGTGCCACCTTCGCCTGTCCCTTCATGCTGCGATCAGGTACCTGATCCAGTGTGCGGGGCCTAGGGCTCCCCACAAATCCATGGGGAGTCCCATGGGCCAGATGACGTAGTGCTGGCAGGCCAGGTCTAGCCTGTAGGCTCAGGGTTGAACACCCCTGACTTAGCTTGTTGTAAAGATAAGAGGTGACCTGGTCATGGCATACAAATATCATCAAAGGCAGAGGTGGACAAAATGTGGCCAGTGGGCTGGATGCGGCCCGCCAGGCCATTCTATCTGGCCTGTGGGGCCCCTAAAAAATTTAGAAAATTAGTATTTATCTGCCCCTAGCTGCCTGTCATACAGCCCTCAATGGCTTGCCAAAACTCAGTAAGTGGCCCTCTGCCCAAAATAATTGCTCAGGGGCAAAGGGCTTTCTAATTTGGCAGTAAAAAGCATAAGAACAACCCGTGACCGGAGGTTAAAGACATACAAATTCACATGAGAAATACAGCACAATTTTAGAGTACTAACATAATTAACCAATGGATCAAATTACCACAGGAAGTGGATGTTTCACACTAAGATACTTTTCTGGAAGATACACATCAGCCATACAAACACATGGGAGCACTACAGGAGTAACTGGGTGAACTTCTATGGCTTGTGTGATACAGGTCGTATCAGAATATCTAATAGTCTTGTCTGACCTTAAAATCTTTTTAAAAAAAATCAAAGCACAAGAAGCAGCATTGAGATTTTCTCTCTCATAATACTCTGCCAATGATTTTGAACCCTAGCCAGTAGGATGACCTCTAGATATAAGTGTTCTCCCTTCTTGGTCCTCTCTGTAGACAATGCCATACAACACAGTGATATATCTACAGAAGAATCTCTGGCAAACAAGTATGTGCCAGTTAGTGGCAACACTGACAGTGTTTGTTGAAGTACGAGCTGACATCCACTAGATACTAACCAAAAAAACAAACTCTTTTCACATAGGCACCAAGCAGCTATCAGATGTTTTTATTCTGAGACCAGAACCTCAAATCTATAAATAAATGATATAACTATTTATATCGTTATAAGGTTGAGCAACAAACTGAAAACTTCTTTCCTAAAATGGGAATTTTACCCACTGAAAGGTTACTGAATACTCTGTATAAATTAATTTCAAATCTGTTAAAGCAGTCTTCCAGGCATCTCTACAGCACCTTACCGCAAGTTTTTTTATTAAAGAAAAACACACATATAGATGGGGTTATAAAAGTAATAGTAAGTGTATTACCTTTATTTCTTCAGGTTTTGGGCTACCTAATCCATCTTCCACCTCCATTTTAAACTCTGTTAGCTGTGTCTGAACCATGTTGACCATGGGACTTTCCATCATCCCCAAAGCTGTCACTGTTTCTGAACTTATTCCATCTTTATAATTCATTACAGGGGAGAAAGCAGGGTGTTGTTCCAAGGATGGGGGTGTTGGAAACATCCGTTGCAGATCTGCCACAGCTAAACATCACAAAAGAAGATTCTGTTAATTATGAAAAATAAACTCTTCATAATCCTCTTCAGAAAGACACTGAATCCAACTCAGCTTTGGCTTTTTATTTTGTTAGTTAAAACCAGGGGAAAAGACTGCAGTTCCATGGCTGCTTTCACACTAATGTAAATCTAGACTAATTTAATTGAGGTCAATTGTAACAGAGTAAATTTCCATGGATATTTTCAAGATTACTGCCCAACTGAAAAAACACATTTGAAGATATGCAGTATTTAATCACAATAACAACGATTTCTTTTTAATGAGATGAAAGAACCACAATGGGGTTCAACCCCAGTTATTGTTAACTGAGTGGATCTAAAATAGATGTCTTTCTTTCTGAAGATCTGTGACACAAAATCCTAAAACAGAGACTGGCTACACTTCTGATGGAGACAGCCAAAATGCTGCACTGACTTACAGCCAACGGAACTTTATTTTGGTCTATTCTGTCAACCCTTGGAAGATATACTGAAACGCTATTGCTAGCACCAACACAGAACTGCCTTGATTAGAAATCCTGCCTCCAGGCACCTAAAAAAAATAACAGGCAAGTCCCAGAGGATGCTGCAAAATATGCATTTTACAGCTGAGCCACCAAGGCATGGAAAAATTATCCAGGATTTAATTATCTCTACATAAATTAACATCCTGTAACCATCAATCTTTTATTCAGCATTAATTTTAAAGAAAAAATGCTGAAATAATTAGGTATGTTGTATGAACTCAAATTCAAATCAGCACGGACATACTACATTTTTCCCCCAATTACCTTCTTTCCTTTTTGTGCTACAATGGATTTGCTTTGCTTAAAATTCAGAATATAGATTCTTTCCCACCCTTATTTTAAGAAAAGAGGTGTCCATTTGACATAAGGTTTTACTTAGATAAATTCATTGTTAAAAAAAAAAAAATTATGTAAGAGTAAACTTACTGCCCTCACAAAAACATGCACTCAAGCAAGACACACAAAAAACTAGAACTCTTGGTTCCAAAATGATACCTTTTATTAGACCAACTGGAAAATAGCATGAAAATTGTCCTTTTCTGCAAGCTTTTGGGATCAAAGTCCCTTCATCAGGCTCTGGGAAGAGTGTAGATGGTACATTTTGGAACCAAGAGTTCTACTTTTTGTATGTCTTTTTGTCTCAGATCAACACAGCAACCCTGCACTCAAGCAATGTTTCTGACACTCCTAAGTGCATGATTCTATTTGCACCCCTATTATATTTTTTTAAATTTCTACTTTATAACCGTTTTGGACTTTGTGCAGTCCAAAGATAGTAGTTATGTTTAAATTAACATTGGTATAAAGGACAGCTGGTTGGGAATTTTGTGACTGAAGTTTTCTCCATAAGAATATACTGATGTGGGGCCTCTGTTGGAACACACCAGATTTCACAACATTTAACTGAGAAGAAAGGAAAGAAATGAGAAAGAGGGAGACACCCTCCTGTTGAGGGACCTGAATCTCTTCAGCCTCTGCAAGGGAAGGCTAAGAGGTGATCTTGTGGCCATCTACAAACTCACTGGGGGGGACAGCAGGAAATAGGGGATACAAAGTTTACCAGGACGCCCATCGGGGTAACTAGAAACAATGGCCACAAACTGAAGGAGAGCAAATTTAGACTGGACATGAGGAAAAAATTGTTTACAGTGAGGGTTGCCAAAATATGGAATACACTTCCAAGGGAGGTGGTAATGTCCCCTTCCTTGGAGGTATTTAAGAGGAGATTGGACAAACACCTGGTTGGGGTCATCTGACCCCAGCACTCTTTCCTGCCCAGGGAGGGGGTCAGACTTGATGATCTAATAGGTCCCTTCCAACCCTAAAATCTATTAAATCTATGAAAACCCTAGAATAGTCAAAAGCGCATGATCAAGGCACTGTGGGATGCAGTATCCCCAAATTTAAGGCCATGTTCTGCCTGATTCATAGAAGGCAACTGAATGCAGGTCTTCCACACTGGACTGGAATGGCCTAATGGGTGTTAAGTGGGTATATAGTCTGGTACACCGGGTATATAATTATGTACACTAGTGGTGTCAAATACATCTGGCCCTGCCGGCTGGACAAGTGGCATGGGCTTGTCCATGGGCCAAATGAACAGCATAGAGCCAGCCCCACAGGCTGGACTGGGCCCACAGACACCTCTCCTTCCCTCCATCCCACTCCCTCTCCTACCCACATGCCAGATTCAACATCTTCTTTGGCAGGTCCAGGACTACACTGCATGCAGTGCCTGCTCCACGCAGTCTGGGATGTGTACCACACACAGTGCTCACTCCAGCCAGTCCAAGACCCATACTGCACATGGCACCAGGCCCAGACCAGCTGGAGAAAGCACCACATGCAGTTTGTATCCTGGACCAGCCAAAGCAGGTACCACATACAGCCTTGCATGGGTGCCATGTGCAGCACACATTTCAGAGCAGAAGCTGTGTGCAGCATGTGTCCTGGGCCCTGCATGCAGGCTGGTTTCACTCATGCCAGGTGTGATGAATGGGTCAACAAAACCTAGGACCAGCACCAAGGGCTAGATGATGGGGCTCTATGGCTCGGAACAGACATTCAAAAAGCTTGAGCCTGAATTATAGATTTATAGATATTAGGGCTGGAAGGGACCTTGGAAGATCATCGAGTCCAGCTCCCTGCCCCAGGGGCAGGAACTCACCAGGGATCATTGCAGGTTAGTTTAAGCTGCAAAGCTTGAACCAGTTTGAAGGTGGATAGACATTCCCTTTTCATTCTAGAAATTCAGGCACATGCCTGCAGTGGCTCAGGCTAAAAGCCAGGGGACGCTACAGCAGCCCTCTCTTCCCTTTCACAGTGCTGAGCTGAGGGGGTGTGGCCAGGCCTCGGCAGGAGGCTCTGGTTAGGGAGGGGTTCCCCAACCCTCCTGACCAGCAAGAGAGTCAGCAGGGAATTGATAACAGAGCAATGAGTTACACAGGGAATTGTTAGCATTTATCTTCCCATCAAACAAAACAAAGCCTCTCCCATTAGTTCAAGCTCTTCTTCCGCAACTTTTTCAAAGGAAGGTACATTACCAGATACCTGTTGTTTAGCTCCAAAGATCAGCCCTAAGCCAACATGTACTGTCTGCCTTTGTCCTGTTTCTCACAGCATGGACCATAGCCGGTATGTGGTATGCTAGCTAATGCTGAGAGGTGTCTACGTAAGGCAGAGGGGAGTGGGGAATCATGTACATGTAGTTTCTACTAGAGCTGCAGCCAGGGAGAAGAGGGGAGGGGCCAGCCCAGCTCTCTGGAGCACAGAGCCCCTGCCCATCCCAGAGAGTATGCCAGGATGCTGGGGGACTCTGATTTAACTTAAATCAGGAAGGGGTCTGGGACAGACATTGTGTAAACCGCCTTGACCCAAAGCAGTTAAGCCTGATACTACATCAACCAGATGCATCTCAAACTTGTTTCAGCCATTTTTAAACTGGTTTATGTGCGCTGAACATCTGTTCTGTTACAGGTTTAAACCAGTTTCTGATCCCTTAAACTACTTTATTTGTAATGTCTGTCCCTAGCCTATGACTTGGATCCAGCCCACTGGATCCAAGCTGTGACACTTCTGATTTATACAAAGTGGAACAACTCCAAAAGGAAATGACAGGCTAACCCCAAAATAGCTAATATCTTGGTAGCTACAGAACTCATCAAGTATATGAAAGACTGAGGTTAAAATCTTTTGTCTGAATTTGGTCAAGGGATTTATACCTGGTCTCCTATACCTGGAGACAGTACCCTAACCACTGATTATCAGCATACTCTCTTTTCTTCCCTCTCCAACAAACAGGTTCAAAAGGATCCAATTTTTCCTAATATGGAATGGAAAAAATGTGAATTTAAAAAAAAATTGTAAGATGGGAAAACAATGTTCTGCCCGGGTCTAATGCTAACTGAAATCATTGCATGAAGTTGATCTGCAATGTTGTGCTCTTCAAGTAGCAGGAAAAAAGGAGTTGCTTATGAGTAGTGCTAAAATGGCTAAGTCAGCAAGCCTTTACTATGGTGTATCATTTATTTTAGTTTCTCACAGATGCTGTCATGTTTCAGCAGCTAGTGTCAAAGCATGATGGAGAGTAGATTAAGAGAAGAAAATGCAAGTATATCTAGTTAGTTTATTCCAAACTGACCTGTGTTATGCCAGGGGTATACAACCTGTGTTATGCCATGTTGGTTTACGGCCATAGGCAGATAAGGTTATTTGGGTAAATTTGATATCTTTTACTAGACCAACTAAAATAGTTGGAAAAATTCTTCTTTGCTTCGAAGGTTGTTTGTACCCAAAAGCTTGCAAAGAATATTTTTTCCAACTATTTGCCTAAAGAATCTTGTCTGCCTGTATTATGCCATACACCTATACCTTTGAGTTCCATTTTACAAAATTCTGCAGTGCAGATTTATAAAAAAAAGAAAAAGAAAAAGAAAAATGCTTAATTAAAAAAAAGCTAAAGAAACTGGCTGGCCACCATTATTCATTTTCATATGTGTCATGCTTGAGAAAGCTTTGCATATTTTAGAAAGCTATGGATCTACTAAAGCTGTCAAAATCCAATCTCTGTACATTTCATACTTCTACATTTGAGTAAATCAGGACTACTTTTATGGATCCATAAAACTCTCTGACTCATCCCTGTGACACCATGGTTTTTCCCCTCAATTTGTTCTCATTACAAGCTGAAGTTAATGAGCAGACATTAACAAATGATTTACAAGGATATTTGATTTCTGCTTAGAGTAGCCACACAGTCAAACTAGTTTTTTCTGTCTTCTGAGCCAAAGAATGTCATTCACAATTTGGATTCTTAGTATTGCACCAAACGTTATTTCCCCCCACCTCATGCACACACACAAATAATAATTAAAAAGAAACAACATCTACATGAATGATGAACAGAAACACCCATAGACTTCAGTGTAAAACCTACTATTCCCTGTAGTAGCTGGAACAATCTTCATGAAAAAAAATATTGTGATTTTAATATCCATATTAAGTTCTCAGTACACTAAGCCCCAATCTTAAGTTGTTACACATCCATATGCTTCTATTGATTTCATGTGCAAAACTGAGTTCTTATCAAAGAGTACTAAAGGCAGAGTTATCCGAGCTGAACAAGAAGCATATCTCCTATTGTGAATGTCTCTTTAAAATTTACAGTGCACTTTCAACTAGAAGCCACCACTTCAATTACATTAAGTATTCCATGCCCAGATTTAAACTGAGGGTGGCTTCAGAATTAAGTCATCTTACATTAAATATAATTACTTTCCAGCTAGACCGCATTGTAATAGTTGCGGGGGGGGAAGTCTCAGCTTTAAATTCTGGATGCTTACTAAACTTAGCATGATTCTGTTTTAAAAATAGTGACATGGTAATGGTGCAACTCCTAATTAAGGATAAACAATACAGTGAGGACACTGGGTTAGCTTCCACATAGAGGTATGTAACAACTTCCTTCTGTCTTTCTAATCAAAGGTGGAAATACCAAGCTAATGGCATCTTGGGTTATGGGAGATAAATTTTACAAATATTTACATGCTGCCATTCAAACTTTCCTCTGGGGCAACTGATTAAAATTCTGTTGCCTTCATTTAAGGGTAGCCTCCAGTAAGTACAGAAACAATGACACATACTGGGTCTTACTCCTAGGACTGACATGGCAAAAAACAGGGATATTGTACTTAGGAAGATATATTAGCTCTGAACAAAACTGCGCACAACATACTTGGTGGGTAAGGTACTGCTGTTCTCCCATCCTTCCCCAAAGGGCGTTCCTCAGTCCCCACTGCAGGCATTTTTGATGATCGCAGAGCTGGTGATACAGCCTAAATACCGGACATTCATGAAATGCATTGAAAAAAGAACAAAGACATCAGAATCTAATAAGGTATTAAGATTTCTGAAACCACATTAGCATTAGTTGAAGGATTTTATTAGCTTCCATTCTGTATTGTTTTACTGAGTACTTATTTTTATGCAATTGGATTTTATTTTTATCTTTCTTTCAACTTTAATAGGTAAGTCACATATCTCAGGCTTTAGGTGTCTAACATAAAACGATCCACATACATTTAACTTGGTATTAACAAGACTGTTCTATTTGCTTCTCTATTTGAACATGTCAGTAAAACCCTGAGAATAAAGTTCTCTAATGAGCGCGTGCTACCTCTGTTGTAGCAGAATATAGAATATTAGAGCGTACACAAAGGACATGCGCCACAGCCCAAAGGACACAGGCTCAGAGATAACAGCAGTCTTTAAGACAGGTTAAAATTCAGATTTGGACCACCCAAGTCAGATATTAAGAGAAATGGCACTAATATGGAATTTAACAGCACAGTCCTCTATAATTGGTTGGTTCAGTAGCCACTGTAGCTGAAGTGAAACGGGTGAGAGACCTTGTAATTTTCTAATATAATGGTTAAAAAAAAGGGAATTCAACACTCATTAGAGTTCACTTTGCAGTCACTTGCAGAAAGATGGCTGACAGCAGCTAAAATAAATGTAACTCGTTTCTGTTTGTTCTCTAGCTTTTCAATTCCAACTAGGCCTGGCAAAGCTTTAAATATCTGAAGAAGCAGATGCTTCCACATCAAAAGCTTTGCATGATTTTTGAAGGCTGCTATTTTACTTCTGCACAATTGGCATCATTGGCATCTCTGAAAGCGCTACTGAAAATACCAATGCATCATGGCAGAAAAGAAGGGCCAACAGGCAAGAGTGCACTCACTTTTATCTGTATGTTCAGCTATGTCATTCAGGACTAAGGGTGCAAGAGGAAAAGTGAAGCATGACAAGAAGGTGGTAAATAAACCCTGCTTTTAAAAGAAAAGGACTTCAGAAAAGGGGGCAAAAGACTTTCAGAATCCCACTTACCTCTAGTAAGCTCAGGATCAGCTTCTGTGCCGTTATGACTAGATTAGATTACATTTTAAGGCAGTAATTATTCTTAACTCTGTCATTATAATTTTGATTTTTCAAGTGATCAGTGTAACTTTATGTTCTTTTACCTTTCATAACAACCCAGTTACCATATTCCTTTTATTAACCACTTTACTTTTGTACAAGGAATACGGGGGGTGGGGGGGGACGACAACACTCCTGCTTCAAGGAATAACTGGAACAAAGTAAAGATGATTTTATTTTTTCCTGTGGTGTCTTGAGTAAGACAGAGGAACAGATTCTCAGGTGGTGGAGCTAAGATCTTTTCTACTGTGCACAAACACATGAACAACATAGCTGAGGATGCAAGCCTGAAGTGTCTTCAGATAAAAGCTACTCAGTCCAAAAATACAGTATTTTGCCTGGGCAAATATTCCTGTAATCTCTCTCTGCAATGTTTACGGGTAGCATAATTTGCCATACTGCTATCTAAATGATCTGACTACAAATGTTGCTGAATTTTAATGCACTGATACTTTCCTGTGTGAGGGAGCTTCTTAAACAATTTGTTTTCTGGTTGCTGTCATCTCTTCCCACTGTAAATGTTGGTCTGTTTACCTAACAACTCCCTCTATCATCCCCGTGCAATGACTGCTTCCTTCTTTTATCCCAACAGCATTTTTCTTTAGCTGTTGTTATTCAAAGCGCTTAATGTAGCCCCGCAGACTTACGCCCAGCTCATCTTCATCAGAATTATCAAAGATGTTATCTAAATCATGAAGTGATGGAGCCAGATCTGTCACCTGTGTGAGGCTCCCAGAGCCAACTCGGCCTGCAGCACCATCCTGCCGGGTATCTGTGGAAAAGAGTTGAAACAAAAAGCTTGAGAAACAGCAAGAACCCAAAAGTGGAGGGAAAAAAAACACTTCTTTTTAACTTCACACCTCACTTTAGCTAGGAGAGAGACAAGAATCATAGAAATCAATTTTGTGTTCTGAGATTAATTCTAGAAGTAATACTCGAGTACTTAGACTTAACATTTAGGTCAAATGGAAATCAAATACTGAAGACTACCCATAAAATAATACATTTCCATACTTACAGACTTTACTGAACTCCAAGTTGCTTTCTTTTCTTTTTTTTACAGTAAAAAGAACAAGGCTAACTATAAATAAAATGAAAGATATTAATTTGTTAGATGGCTTTTATTCTTCCTGCCTCTTGTAATAGGTCACCACAAATATTTTTCATCCTGCATTAAAACTTTTGGAATATGAATCTCTTCTGCAATTTAAAATGGTAAGAAGAATGACTTTCTTTTAAGCAGAAATATTAAAGAAGCCAGCACCCACCTGCTTTAGGAGCAGAACTGAAAATAGACATGGCATCTTTCCCATCAGGCACCGGTGTGGAATGACCAGGTGTGGGGATCTCCTTGGTACCAATTCCATCTTCTGACTACATATGGAATCCAGACACACACACAGAAATTTGATTATTTATATGGAAAAACATTGGAAAACACAGGAGAAAAGAAAAATGAGATGGACTGAATAAAGCTTGAGACTTATAGTTCACTACTGCTTTCTGTCTTTATTATAAACTAAACACTTACCGTCAGTGGTCAAATGGCCATATCACAAATCCACTGCACAATCTGGCATAAGTGGTCTCTGCGCAGAGAGCCAAGAATTGGAAGACACGACATGCTGCATGTCATATACTGAACATATAATAGGTATATAAGAAAAAACAGTCCTATTCTTGTCTCTTCTATTTTGAATGTTACATAGTGTTATCAGGCCTTTTCTTTGAAGAGTGCAAAAAGTCTTTAAAAATGGGGAGGGGGGGAGGAAGACAAGAACATTCATATATGAATCTTCCATATTAGGAAAAACATGAAATAATAGTCCAACATTTACAAATGATCCATCAATATCCATCTTTTTAGGTAGCTAAAGAAGGTAAGACTGTTCAATTTGCATAGAATATATGCATCCGAAAATTTTAACCATGGTGAAGGAATTACCTACAGAAACAAATGAATGAGGTGAACAGTCAGACAATGAAAGAGTATTACAAAAAGTAAGATGCATCGGGAAGGAGAAATATCCTGCAGGTGTGAAGGCAGATGGCCCCAGAATAGTGATCAAATCATTCTCTCTCATGTGGAAGAAAAGCTGCGAGGAGATGTCAAAACCAACATAATATTGATATTACAAACCCATTCAACAGACGGCTGGATGGTCTTGCCCAAGGCAAAGAAGATGATTGGGGATAGAGAGACCTGTGTTCTGCAGCGAGCTGAATGTGTCAGCTGTAGCAGATGAGAACTTAAAAAAATGCTGCAAATTCCTTCTCTATAATTAGAGCCATAAGAATATATGGAAATTAAAAGCTTTGGTCCTTTATTTTATTCTATTTGACTGTGTTTTGCTGATGGTCAAAATTAAAATATGTAAGTATGAAACATAACTATAACATCATCATTTTAACACAATTTAAACAGGATTAAGTCAGAAGGATTAAGTCAGGAACTACCAACTCAAACACATCAGATGGAGACAAATATTTTCCTATATGCATAATGAGGTGTGAACTAAGTGGGTGCATCCATATATGCAAGTACATGCGCTTGCAGCAGCTCAAATAGATGCGGTGCAAATCTGAGCCGGGGCTTTTTGCCTCAGTGCTTGTGCCCGGACATGCACTTTGTTGTGGAGCAAACTGTGCCACTTGGGGCAAAATAACCCTGGCTGGCTCCTCCTGGATCTGCAGCCAGGGGGAGCTAGAGCAGTATAACAAAATCCTGCCCTGGCCAGCAACTCAGGACTACTTGCCCTCAGGAGCTTCTGAGGCCCAGCCACTTAGTATCTGGGGACACTAGCCCCTTGGGTCAGCTAGCCTGCTGAAACAGCATCCCAAATTCACTTTTTAAAATACCCCAAAATCCATATTCTTCCACAGTTAGAACAAAAGAGAGGGAGCGATCAGATGGGTACCGTTTTATTGCTATATTTAAAATGTTAAAGCAATTTGGAAGCCTACCAGTGTCTCTAGCATTACAATAAAATAAATCCTAAGTGTCTATATGTTTTACTGTTTGCTCCTGGTTTCCTTATCACATGGTGGGTGTGTGATGGGGGAATGTGGGGTGGAGGGATGTGGGTGGGTGTGGAGAGATGCTGGTCAGTGTGTGGGAACTGTGAATGTGGGGGCTGCTGACAGGGGATGGGCCCCTGTCTCCCACAGGGAAAAGCCCTCAACACACAGCATATAGACTACCCTGCCTGCAGGGTCCCAGCCCCCACCAGGGGCTACAGCTCCCCCGCAACCCTCCACTGGTCTCCAGGCCCTGCTCATTCTCCTGCTTGTCTCCAGCCTCCAGAGACTGAAATCGAGCAGAAGAACGAGCAGGAGGCTGGAGACAGCATGGGATGTCTCGAAGCTCATTTCCAGGGGCTTGTCTCCAGCCTCCTGCTCATTCTCCTGCTTGTCTCCAGCCTTGGAAGTATTGTGCCGGGGGGATATTGCCCCTGCACTGCAAATCTGCAGCATGGGGGATTTTTTTTGTTTCTGCATGTGCCTCTTGCAGCGTCTCAAGGGGTTTGAGATGCTGCAAGAGACATGCGCACTCTCATCTGGATGCGCCCAATAAGTTCTAAAAGATGGATCTTATTATTGTTCTCTTGAACAGAGATCTGCATCATCTTATGAATTACTACAGCACACCAGGTGCTATTATACTATTACAAACAACAACAATACCAGTAATAACAACACTCTGGTTTGATACAGTACCTTATTCTTTTTCAGAGGATCTTTATCTGTTCCAAGTTTGCATTTTTTAGTGCCAGTGAAGCTGTACTTTATATCACCATCTTCAAAAGTATAGGGATCACTAGCATCTCCTAACCCTTCTCCAGGTTGCTGTATTAGAGGCAAGGGGTCAAGATAGTTCACTGTCTGCCCTGGTTTGACGTCTTCCAAAATTTTAAACCTTTTATTAGGTTGCGCTAAGAGTCTGAAAAGTTGAACATAAAAAAACCCCAAAAAACAAACAAACAAAAAATCACTATTAAAAGAACACACACATTTTTTTTACTAAAGACAAAAGTAGCAACATTGCAGATTTTCTTACAAATACAGTGACTTTTAAGTTTTGCTCTGTCCGGTTTGAAATACTTGAAACATTTTTTTTCCTTCTAACATTAAACACTTGCTCAGTGCACTGTCAACTTTTCTGTTAAGCCAATGAAAGAGACTGAGTTTGTGCACCATATTTACTCAAATATAAGACAAGGTTTTTTCCAAACAGTATGAGGGGAAAAGACCCGTATCTTACAACTGCATACAAGGAAACCTCATTAAATACATTGTCTATCATTAAACTGCTGCCAAAAGCAGCACGTGCTCAGTATTGTAAACTAACTATGAATCTGATAAAGTGCAGCCAACACTGAGCATTAAGTATAAAACACATGGCCCATACGAAGCAAACATACTGATAGGTATGTTATTTATTTATGGCCCTTAAAAAAACCCAGGTAGGTGTTCTCTCTGCAGGGAAGCACTGCAATACCAGGCCAGCATCAGGAGAGCTAGAGCCAGCCCTGAAATCCTCCCTTTGGTACCAAAAATGCTGATCTTAGTCAAGAAGTCTAATATGCTGATAGGAACCTACCAAAAGGACATCCCACCTGAGTAAGATACATGGTAAAGTCCATTGCATGGAGAACCCCTCAGTGCCAGCTCTTTTTCAAGTCATGGTGAGCCAATACACTTAATACATTTTAATTTCTTCTTTACTCCCACAGCTGAGCTGTGCCTTTCTTTCCCATTTCCAGTCATTCTTGCTTCCTCACCAGAGGCCCTCTCTCAATCTGTTGCACATGATTAGTGTGGCCCTATCCTCCACAAGATGGAATTTGTACCAGGCTGCCCCAAGCCTCATTTACATACACATTTTTGGAGGATCCCAGGACTCATGACAAGAATGCTCGGTTCCAGTTATGAGTGGGGGGTTAATTAGCACATGGATCCTTTGTGGGGGGTGGTATCTGGAGTACACCCATATAGTGAGCAATGCTGAGCTGTGGGGTCACCATGGCTTGAAATGCTGTGGACTCTGCTGGGGTCCATCTCTATGAACTGTAAGGTCAAACATGAGCCTTTTGGCTTTGGACTAACACCATGCATAGGGACTTGAAAAAAAATCCTTAAAAAAAAAGAGAAAGAGAAAGAGGGAGAGTGTTCACATATTCTTTCTGGTAACGATAGGGTTCATAACCCTGACCAGAGAGGTGGTTCTGCAAGGAAACCTGACTAAGCAGTATGGGGCCTGACAGCCCACTTTGATGAATTCATTTCTTGCTTCAGAAAGCCCTGTGGAAGACCAGGAACTTACTACAAACAGGCACACAAACCTCACAGCTGAAGTCTGCATTAGAGTGAGCCTGAGTGAGATGCACTGCTACTACAGGAAGACAGTAGAGGAGGACAAGAAAGAGATGGTGGACATCATATGGAAGAGAGGGGACTGGCAAAGACTTTTCAGAGAGTAATGAGGATGATGGCAATGAGTGAAAGGACTGAACAAACAGAAAGGGGATTTGGGATGTGGGAGGTGACTGAGGTAGTCCTTTGCACAATTGTGACGGTTTCAAGGCAATGGTGATGGACGTGCAAGTGTGCAGGAACAAGGGTGTGCAGTGCGGTCTTTGTAATGAGGCTAAGAATGATGTAACTGTAAAAGTGGACTGTCTAGTGAAACACAGCAGTCACAAGACAGGTTGTTAGAGGTACAGTTATAGATATATCAGTGGGAGGGTGACAAATTCAAGGCAAATCTCCAATAATTAGATTCTATATATGGAAAATTTATAAATGTGGGGAGGGATCTTCTTATATTTGAGTAAATATGGCAATATTTGCCTGTTATCTCATTTACAGTTGTGACTGCTGGAGCTAACTTTGTAATAACTTAAAAAATGTTTCTATAGTTATCTTTTATGAAACGCTCTGATACTTTCATTGGGCTGACACTTTCCATACTGCCAAATGTGTTTGTTTTTTTAATTTGCACAAAATTAAATTATACTCTCAGGTAAGAGGAAAAGGAGACTGTTACTTCAAAATCAAAAACATTTTAATGCTTTTGAAGGCAAGCAACTAAAAATGCTTGAACATTAAAAGCTGCTCATATAGCAAATATTCTTTACCAAGGGAGACACATGTGCCATTTACTTTTTCTAAGTAAAAAACCTCCCAAATGTATATTATATATTTACTTTTGTGTATGCACAGGAAAGGAAATATGCTATAATTCAGTCTTGATCTTGTGCCCACTGAAATTAAGAAGATAACCTTCATTCACTTTAATGGTGCAAGATCAGGCACTTACTGACAATATTGATTCTATTACAAAGGAACTATACAACTCCACAGTGTACTGATTAGGTTTTACGAATACGATATGAATAAATTTATGAGTACAATTTTAAAGTCTACAGAACTGGGCAAATTAAAATTAGGAAATACAATGTTATACCAGGGAGAGTCCTATCCTTCTCGTTGAAATCTAGCATTAATTAATGAAACATTTGGAATGCATTACATTAGGAAAAAAATATCACCAAATTCAAGAGGCAAGACTCCAAGGGCACCATTATTTTTGAAAAAGATGAATTAATTTAGTTTTGAATATCTATTACATCACTGATATTCTCCAGCACAAAACTACAAGTGATAAAGAGAAAGCAGATTATAATTCCATCTATGTGTTTACCAACACTGACAACACAGGACATCACTGAGGCTATATTGATATCATGCATCATCTGCAGAAGTTTAATGTAGTGGTATAAAAGTTATATGAGGAACTGTCATTTAAAATGCAGTTAATTTTCTACTTTGTATCACTACCATATACAATCCCCCTGGACTATATTCTGTTGTCAGTTATACTAAAGCAGTCCCAAAGGCTTTCATACCCCATGTGGCTACCACTAAATGTAGAATTCAACACTAATTGAAATTTGGTAAGACACTGGTAACTAGATATTGTTTTTACCTTTTCAGTGCAGTACTGTCTGAATTTACTTCCATCTTTGCATCACATCTCTCACGTGGAAGATCTGGTAGCCTGAATTCTGGATCTTCACTTGATGGGAGAACATAGCTCCGCCATTTATCAGATGACTCACTGTTGTGAACTATCCCACAATACAATGCTGTCTCACTGACCTCTGCCATCAGAGGTAGCCTCTGACCAACAAGAATTGTCCTATCGTCTAGACTGGGCAATGGCTGGAGCTCTAACCCGTTTCCATAGAGTGCTGGATTCACAGGTACTGATGGTGGGTCCAAATTCTCTGCTTCCTGCCCTCTTGGCTGGGGGCTAAGTGTAGGAGGCAGAGGGGAGGTGGGGGAATGGGGTGAATCCATGGGATTCAGATTCATTTGTTTGCTTGGATTTCCAGTGGGGATAGATAGCTGCTTCTCATATTTTCTGGAGTTTGGAACTTCCAAAGATGTCTCCATCCCTGCCAACCCCAGTTTCTGTCCTGATGCATCCTGCTCCATGCATAGTTCTTCAGTCACAGACGGCCGATGGTGAAATGGCATCATAGGCCTTTTTTGCAGCTTGTCTCCTTTTTCCTGTCTTTCTGTTATTTTGTGCTTAGAAGAGGCAGGAGGTGGCAAGGAAGCAGACGTGGAGGAGGATCCCACACTGAATCCTGGCTGTGATATCGTTGGGGGGCGGCTGGTGCCAGTAGCACACCGCTGTTTGAAAAGCTTGTGCCTGAAAGAAGAGAGGAACAAGTCATCACGTGAATGGAGAGACTAGGATCTAATACTGCAAAGAACAAAATAAGAAATCTTGGCTCTATTCCTGACCCTATCACAAACCGCAGAGTGATCATGGGCAGGTTTGTCAGCCTCTCTGCATCAGTCATCCTTGACAACATCCCTAAGATAGGGATAATGCCGTTGTCTCACAGGGCAGTATCCCAGGAAAATGTATTAAGGTTTTTAACACACAGAAATCCTTAGATAGAAGATAATATAAAAATAAGCAAAGCATTGTTGTTTTTTGCTATTGCAAAGCTATCCTTTTTAGAACCAGCAAGGACCTTTGTGAAGCAAAGTGACACTTCTTGCAGATTTTGAGCATGTGTTAGGAATGACAGAGGACTTTGTATTTTCACTGTGCTCACAGATGCAATGCACAGCAGGTAGCTTTCATGAAATTTTTCCTCCAGACCATGTGAAGGAAAGGGATATGACTCATCCCAAACAAGAAGTGCTCAACAATTGATACATATGGCAAGAACAAATATTTTTAAAAAAACATTAAAAAAAACAAACAAAAAACCCTAATACAGCTATGCCTTATTTGGTAATACCATAACATTTAATTCATGTTTTGTTACAGCAAGTCCAGTATCTTTTAAAACGTGAAGGACAAGAATGTAATTCAATATCCTAGAGATTGCAGGCACAAAATGGTGTTTTCATTATAATCTCCCAGGCAATCAAGAAGACCTTGAGACAGATACCTGTGCATGACATGATAACTTCTCTGATACTACAGCTTACAGCATCAGTAGATCATACCATGGGTTAATACACTAGGATCTTCCCTCTGGATACTTTGGTTAAATAGAATCAAAGCAGATTTTAAAAGAAGCTAATGCTTTTTGGCTGCTTTTGATATGCACTTGATGACAAGACGATTATAAACACATGGACAGTTGGCTGTATCATCTAGTTCAGAGATGGGCAGTAAGGATACTGAAGATTAGGATGGAAATGCACTTAATGTATAGTGTAAGCAACTTTGCCAAGTACTTGCCCACATGATAAGGTTCTAGTGTAGATTACTGGTTGTTGGCTTATATGAAATGAAGCCCAGCGCATCTGTCCAAAAACACCACTCTTTCTGTAGGCAGACAAGGTTCTTTGGGTAAATCTGATATCTTTTACTAGACCAACTCAAATAGCTGGAAAAACAGAGGAAGCATCTGCAGATGGTCTGTGCTTTTCACAGACCATCTGCAGACACTTCCTCAGCCTGATGAAGGGTACCTGAAAGTTTGCAAAGAAGAATTCTTCCAACTATTTGAATTGGTCTAATAAAAGATACCAGATTTACCCAAAGAAAATCTGTCTGCCTATGTCCTTAGACCAACACAGCTACAACCTATATCCATGGAACTCTTTCTATAGTTACTATATATAGCAACGATGTCAGGTTACAAACAAATTAAAAAAAAAAATTCAGGAGTATGGCAGGGGTTGGCATGCAGCTGCTGCTAGTTCCCTGAAGGAGGTACGGGCTGGTGGGAAACTTACCCAGTGGGGTCCAGGCAAGCCATGCCCCCCCCGCACACCAAAGAAGGACATCTGAGAGTAGGGAACTCACTCAGCGGGGCTCAGGTGAGCCGCGCTTCCCCCATACACTGGGGACAAGCTCCAGGGGGAAAACTCATCCGGCAGGGTTTGGACAAGCCACGCTTCTCAGCACACTGAAGAAGAACACTGGAGGAAGGGGAACCCACCCAGTGGGGTACGGATGGGTCCCACTTCCCCAACATGCCAAAAAGAGTTCCAGGGAGAAAACTGAAGCTGCACACCGGGTCCAGAGAACATACGCCTCAGGAGTCAGTGCTGACTGGCCCAGAGGAAACCCATGGAGTCTAAAAGGAGGATGCCAAGGGAGGTTTGGTGTTTGGCATCTAAGGGAACAATGCTGGTGCAGCACGACTGGGAAGAGGACTCCACTGCAACAGAGACCCAGCCATCTGAACCCTCGTGGGACTCTAGGACAGCGCGACCATGAGTGAGCCACCAACCCAATCCATTGAACAAGATAAATAATGCCAGCCAGTGGAGCAGCTGTGGGTGGATCCACAAGTCGGAGGGATGGGGGGGACACAGACACAATACACAGTGAAATGTTGGTAAGCCCGCTGGAAGAAAAGGCACAAACTGACACCAGATGTGGGGTTAGCTCTGGGGAGCCCAGATAGCTCAGGCAAAGGAGAGATTTGCCTGCAGGGACTGCATAAATGGTCACCAAGTTCGGACCAACTACAGGGAGCTAAGCTGGACCTCCGAATGCAGGTTCCAAGTTTTTTTCTTCCCAAGAAAGTAATACAAACAAGGGAATGAGAGCCTGTTTTCTTTTATTTATTATTCATTACTCCCAGACAAGGGAGAGAGAGCAGGGGAAAGTTAGATCCCCATGGCACTTAAGTTACAGTTAATTAAGTTATAGGACATACACCTGGGATCTATTAAGCTGCCTAGCTGAGGATCTTGGAGACTGGCAGGTAGAGATCTCACCCTCCCAGGATCTACCAATCCCGGTGAGAAAGAAGATGGCCACAAGTTATGTTGGAACATTAGAGGGAGACCTGTCTAGAGAGGACGGCCACCAGCTCCTTGTGGAGTTGGTAACTGAAGTGGGCTGGGGAGAAGCCGAGACCCAGTGACTCACACTCATTGTCAGAAGAGAAGGACTAGTCACCTGGGAGGAAAGGGGCAAGGTGTAGGGATGATGGAGCCCTGCAGAAGACCCTCATCAGTCTGACCATCACTCTAGACAACATCCATCCTCCCAAAAAATAGCGTAACATCAAGATATGGCAGACAAGAGAGAGTAAAAATGAGGCAGAGGTTGTGGTGATTACAATGTGATGAAAGGGAAGCAAGTAAACACACCCGTTCATAGAGAGATAAGAGAACAATTATACTGCATAATTAAAAACAATACTAATAGCATAATGAAGTATAAATTACTTGATAAAGAGTTCATAATTTCAATTTACAGTTCAGTATATTGTAAAGTAACATTTCAAACATTTGTGATCAGACAGGCAAGATAAATCATCAAGACAAGACAAACTATAGCTAACTTAAGAAACTGTCTGACAGATCAATTTAACTTTTCATTTATATAAGGGAACATCCTATATTTCAGTGGTAATTAGTAGCTCTATCCTTATTTTCATGATTATCTCTCACACTCAGGATTATAAATTGTGAAGTTAACTTTAAATCAGTAACAGAGCTACGTAGTTCCATATGCTATGTACTTCCTACAACTCATCACATTGCATACGTTGCTAAAATCTACCAGCTAGAAAGTTCTCTTTATAGACTTCTGTACTTTCTCTGTGCACCATATGAGCTTGGGCAAGAATTTCTTGCCAAAATCCTTTCAGGTGTTCTATCTGGGCTAATTAATCTAATGACTTCATAAACAGTAATTATGCTCCTTAAATTTGCTATCATCAATTTACTACAATTAAAAAGTATTATTTTGTCAAATGTTAATAAAATCACTAAACATTGCTTTTATACTAATAAGGTTATCTGCAAAAATTCTGCCAAATACTACTCAAAGTTAAAAGGAAAGGTCTTAAATACTGTAAAAGTGCGCAGTCAATTATTTTTTGCTTTTTCAGATTCCCACTATTTATATTTTCTTTTACACAAGAAAAATGCTCCAGAAAATGTGATGGACCCCATTTAAAAATGGGGCAATCTTTATTAAAAAGTTATAGTTGTGTAAGAAGAAATCATTACAGACATTCTACACTGGTGACAAGAATTAATTACATTCTTGTCTCTTTTTTGCCACGAAGAATTAGACAAAAGGCCAGATCCTCAGCTGATATCAACTGGCACAGTACCACTAACTTCACTGGCATAAGGCTGAGCGTATCATTTGAGAATCTGGCCCTATATTTTAAATAATATGTCTGCTTGCTGCATAGTGACCATGTCCAAGTTTATACTGTCCATGAACTCAGCAGTCTTCTTTCAGACTGACACATTAATTCTCTTTGCTACCCACCTGGAACAAGAACAACTGACTCTTTGGACCGGATCCACAAAATCCCAAGAAACTGTGTTGCTAGGAACCTCTTCCTCCATATTTGGAGTAGCAATCTGACTTCTCCTAAGGGAAATAAAGTATATTTATTTTATACTTTAAATATAAAAAGCACCCTGTTCAAATTTGCTGATGACACTAAGATGTGGGGGAATGTGGGCATGCTAGACGGAAGGAACAGGCTGCAATCGGACCTAAACAGGTTACAGGGGTGGGCGGATGAGAATAGGATGGGATTCAACATTGACAAGTGCAACGTGATGCACTGAGGGAGGAAGAACCAGCACCATACCTACAGGCTGGGGAATTCCCTCCTCGTCAGTGCAGAGGCAGAAAAGGATCTTGGAGTCATCATTGATGCCAAGATGAACACGGGCCGGCAGTGTGGGGATGCAGTCAGGAAGGCCAACCGCACCTTGTCATGCATCCACAGATGCATCTCAAGAAGGTCCAAGGAGGTGATCCTCCCCCT
>NW_017729001.1:1336930-1347284 GCF_001723915.1 Gavialis gangeticus | reverse complement strand
TTCCAAGCGAAGTGGTGCTGGCTCCTACCCTGGGGGTCTTTAAGACAAGGCTAGACAATCACCTTGCTGGGGCTGTTTGACCCCAGTACTCTTTCCTGCCATGGCAGGGGGTCAGACTTGATGATCTGCTCAGGTCCCTTCCGACCCTACTAATTATGAAAGTATATGTTATAGAAATTCTCTCATATATAACATTACTAATACCCTTCAGATATTGTTCATTTCTATGTGCTCCTTGAACAAAACTATCCCCTTTCATCAAAATAATTCTGCACTTGAAATTAGTTTCTATCTGAGCCAAACCTGAAAACTTAGCACTTAATTTTTACATGGAAGTATTACCTGAGTATCACATAGCTTGTATCTGGAATTTGTGCACAAGTGTCTAAGGGCAGGTAATAGAGGTACCAATTAAAATTGCATCTGGAAATATTTATTGAAAGGTCCAATGAGAAAATAACATGGAGATAATGAAAAGACAAAATCTTCTTGGAACATCTGTACATCATGCCAAAGCAAGATAATTTAAACCTCTAGAAATGAAAAGCACTAATAACAATGCACTTCCATGCCCTTGGCAGTCTGAGTCATGAGTTGCCAAATGTAAATATATCCTTCCAAATGTTTACATCTATAAATAAGTATAACCTTATAAATATAAACTTAGAAGGTTATTTTTGTCCTTAGATCATCTACCTTCCAAGCCAAGAAATTCTTATGTGACCTAGTATCTCTGCAGTCAATGAGACCATGTGTGTGTAACTGAGGGCAGAATTTGGTTCTCAGAGCCACAAATGAAACAGACCAAACAAAGTGCACATGTAATCACTATTACTGTTAATATTTTTCAAGCTAAAACAACTCTAAAACTGTCTTTGTTAATGTTACCTCAAATTTTCATTATGATTACAGAGCTATAAAAGTAATGCACACAGTGAGGTAACGTTATATAAGGTCAAAGACAAAAGTGTTTAAACAAGACAGTTATACTATTGTTTGCAAACAAAACAGCCATAAACATCCTCTTACTTAGACTGTGCCCTGTTGAGGATGCATTCCTTCCAGACTCTGTGGACCATATGACTGTGGAATTTTGGAGGCATCTTCCCTGACTTTTTTGGGCTGTGCACAGTGACCGTCCCTTCCTGTGCAGCTGAATGGCTGACAGAGTTGTGGGTACCTCCGCTTTCACCTTCAAGAAAAATCAAACAGTACTGGAGACAGGAAGTAGCAGCAACTGCAACATTACATATTCCTGAAACACTATATCAGCTGATGAGCATTTGTAAAATCAATGGTTTATGCCAGGGGTTGTCAACCGGGGGTATGTGTACCCCTGGAGGTACTTAGGGGGTATGCAGCGACGGCGTGGAGAAGTGGGGGTACTTGGGAAGCAGTGGCATGGGGCCGCCGCTGCCACCCATCACTTTCCATTGCCACCATGCGCTGCTTCCCCATACCCAAGTACCCTCACTTTTCCACACTGCCGGCTTTGCGTCTGACCAGCTGTGGGGGAGGAGGAGCGGGGGGGTGCTGGCAGCTAGCTGGATGCGAAGTCAGCAGTGCAGAGAAGTGGGGGTACCTGAGAAGCGGCAGTATGGGGGGCGGGGCCACCATTGCCATCCATCACTCCAGGCGCCGCTTTCCTGCGCCCAAGTATCCCCACTTCTCTGTGCTTCCAGCTTCGCACCTGGCTGGCTGTTGGCACCACCTCCCCCCTCTGGCAGCACTGTGTGTATAGATGGTGGCGGGGGCGGCCACCATGTGCGAGCTCCATGTGCCGCAGCCACAGGGGAGAGGATGCTGACAGCTGGCCAGACATGAAGCTGGTGGCACAGAGAAGCAGGGATACTTGGGCATGGGAAAGCAGTGCCCAGTGGTGACATGGAGTGTATAGATGGCAGCAGCCGCATGCAAGCTCCCCAGCCATCTGTCAGCACCCTCTCACCACATCGCCACCAAGCTGTCCATTAGCACCCCCGCATCCTACATCCAGAAGGAATACCCAGCTTAAAAAAGGTTGAAAACCCCTCACTTATGCTTACAGATTTACACATAAAAGCTCTGATGCAGGCTGGGGATGGACCTGTGGGTATGTGTATACAATAAATACAGTGCTGTGTATAGGTACCTAAGCTACCTCCTCCTGAGCTGATGCATCGTCTTTTTGTTCAGAGCTAGTTTTGTATCTCTATGCAACACAACTGTGCTATACAGACAAACTCCACCATTGGTTTTTTTCATGTCCTTAGCTAGTATATTTACCTTGTACATTCTTTTGTGTGGTTTAGTTACAACAACAAATTCATCATGACATACCTGATTCTAAAATAAAAGGCATGTAATTAAAATATAACAGATCCTTTATTTGTGCTATATGTATCAAACACAAGAAGAGGAACTAAGTTTTCATATAAGAATTAAAGACATGATTACTAAAGGACCATGTTTCCCCATAGTTAGGGATGGAGTTTCCAATCTCCTTTAGTTTCTGAGTTGCAGTATTAGTACTAAGACTAACATTCAACTGACCTTCTTTTGTATATATGTATATATTTTTAAAGGTCCCAACATGTACTATTAATATAGTTACATGCTATGGACCTTAATCAGGCAATACTATGAATTGGAGGAGAAATATCAAGTGAAAATGTTATTCCAAAATTAATCATTATCCCCTAAGTCTTATGATAGTCATCTTCTGTTATTTCTCTCCACCACTGATAAAAATCCTGTTAGTCACTGTACAAGCGAATGCTTCTGTCATTATTGTGAGACTACCTAAAATCTGAAGCCAACCAAACTCTGAAGCTCAAATTCGAACAGCAGAGGGAGCTTTAAGTTCACTTAGCCTGCTGGCTGCATAATACTACACTCTGTTCTCCGTTTAGGAAAGGAAGTAATAATATGAACATTTTAACAAGGTCAAATCTGTGTACAGAACTGTTTGTCCTTATGTCTGACACGATTTAAGAAGCCTTCAGAATACAACAATGAAAGCAGGCATTGCCATGCTTTACTACATAACAGGAAATAAATCTACTGGTTTTGCTCTCTACTGTTTTCAAGCCACAGCTGTTATACTGTATACAAGGTTCCTAACTCAGTTTCCTCTGTACGCATCTTTACGTATGCTTGAGGGTTGGAGCAGGGCATGTGTGTGGGGGGGGTGTGCTTTAATCCGAATGGCTCCAAGAGCCGCTCTAAAGCACCCACAGCATCACGTGTATTCGGTGTCCCATGCATCAAAATGGCAGCAGAGGTGCTTTAATTAAAACTTGTTTGATGAGTTTTAGGTAAAGCGTGCCCTGCTGCCATTTTGAAGGGTGGGACGCTGAATACACGTGATGCAGAGGCTGCTGGAGTGTGCTAATTAGCATGCTCCAACAGACTCGATTATTCGAGTTTGCTCCGACGCATGCTAATTAGAATGCATCAGAGCAGATGTCCAGCACATTTATAGGTGCCCTGTGATTATTAGTGAACGAAGATGTCTTCCTAGTAAATTCAAAGCTTGCATCTTGTCTGTCTTTTCTTGAAGAAACTGGAAAGAAGGGAACAATTTATTAAAATCCAAATCTTCACAGATACATTAAAGTCTGTGGCTGTAATCTATGTAATTTGTTTTGGAATGCATCATAAGATTGTTTATGAATTTGATAGATTTGTGATGAAAACCATCTTGACTGAATTGAATTAGATTAACAAATCCGTTCCACCTCTGGCATAAGAAAGAATTTCCATAAGGGACTCTCAGTTACAGAAGCAACTAATAACATAATAGTGCCTAGGTTATCAACCCTCTCAAATTATGCATCTGGGTATGTGAATAGATACGTTCCAAAATTTTGCATTTGTATTATATGGTATATCTTTATGATATTTGCATTTAGCAATGCCTCACAATAGTGAAAACTGATTTGTTCTCACATACTAAAGCTGGAATTTAAAGTGGAAAATTACTGTTGAAAGTATTGAAACAAACAAAAACAGAAACCCCCAAGACACAATGAGTTAAATGCCAGAAGACACACTTTGAATGCATTATTACCCAACAGAGGCCACTTTTCAACCCTCAAGTGGTAACTTTTTCCTATAAACTAAAAATCTCCTTCTGTTTACCATAGCATTTTCTTTTTACTATCTATACTTTAAAATTTCTATTTTTTGTTTTAAAATAATGTTGTTTGTATTAGTCTCTGATGTATCACATCTCTCATTGTATAGGATCATGCAGCCCTTTCAGACAATAGCAGGGCCCAAACAGCAATAGCTATTCTCAGCTTAGACTAGAATCGTTCTCTTTAATTTTAAAAGCTTCTCATATTCATTTATAAATGTAATTATGATGTAAAACATCTTGGCAGATCTCTTGAGACCCTGCATAACTTTATCAGGGATCTAATATGCTTTAAAATGCTGTAGTAGTTTAAGATTTTATATCAACAAAATACAGGCATAGCATATCAAATGTTTATTTTAAAAAGATATTGAAAATATATTTAACTTATCTAGATCCAAATTCAGAAATCTGCATTTCACCAGCATGAACAGATCATACCCCACATACTCACAATAAATAGAACAGGTTGTTTTTTTTAAACATAGTTTCAAGAATTTAAGAATTAAGAATGGCACGAACTCTCACTGAAGAAATGCAAAATTCTGAACTCAAGTTCTGGCTCCTTGACCAATGTGATTTAAGTTTCCACTGCAACAATCAATTTAGGCTTTTTCTGAAGAAGCTACTAGCAGATGAAAGTTGACAAAAAGTAGACCAAAATTTCACTGATTAATTTATTATAAGCGATCGTATCTGAATTATTAGAATTAGGGCATGGTCTATGAATAAAAAAACAAGTTCTATTGAAAATTAAATTAAAACTAAAAACAAAAAACAGACAAAAGGCCTGCCAATAATTCTGAAATAATGAAGTATATCAATAAATGTCACTGTTGAGCAACTCTTTGAAACCAGAAAACACAAAGAGCACAATATCAAGAGCCAATCTACTCTCCCACCCTGACATCTGCTACTCAGGACACCTGACATGCTTTGTAAAAAAATCAATTTAGAAGCAATTCAGCTATTCCATATATTTTTTCTATCTCTGTTCTTTATCAAAATACATATTTGCTTATAAATATTTTGTTGATAGCCCTTAAATAACAGGTTGGACTAGATGACCTTGTGAAGTCACTTTGTCATATTTCTCTATGATTCTACATTGCATAGCTCATTTGAAGTATAATCCTCTCTGTGACATTGTAATCACATTCACAGTAATTTACTGTAATGTTACATAATGCTGTGATTTCAGAAGATAATCAAGCAGCAGATATCTGGAAATAAAAGTATGATTTATGTATAAATTTATGTAATTAACGTATATTCAAAAAGATAAATAAAAAATGCATCATACAGCAATATTATATATTACCTACGTTTCAACAGGGTAAATTACTTAGCTCCGTGTAAGTCAACAGTCCTCAGTGCTAGCTGTCACATAAGTAAGAATTCTTTTTACATTCGAATTGCTGTGGATCTCAGACACCTGAGATGAACTGCCTTGTTCCACCAGAACTATGCAAGTCACTGGTCAATGTGGGTGAGGTAGCACCATCCTCAGAGGATGAGTCCATCATAGCTTCCCGCTACAGATTCTGGTTATTTCTCTTATATTGCAGAGGCAGATTAATATCATGTCTAAGGTCTCTGATTCAATCTCCACTGAGTTTGCTCATATTAGTGCCACTATCATTTAGTTAGTGGCATCATGTCAATATTAATGCTTATTATGGCATACAGTTTTTTTAATCTCTGTGCCACTTCACAATCATTAGCTAACATCCCCCTGTACAGCAGGAAAACACCTACCTAAAAATCACTGACTAAGCCTGTGCCTTTCTACAATCTCAGGTGTCAATGCTATTTCATGAATGTAGCAGATTTCCAGTAAA
This sequence comes from Gavialis gangeticus, assembly GCF_001723915.1. Lineage (NCBI taxonomy): Eukaryota > Metazoa > Chordata > Crocodylia > Gavialidae > Gavialis > Gavialis gangeticus. The sequence goes on along the minus strand of NW_017729001.1, from coordinate 1,341,323 downwards.
CTGAGCTGAAATGAACTCATACACAACTTGCAGTGTTTAGATTACAGAAGATATGACATTTGGTCAGTCTTTCGAGCTCTATGCATTCCTGTACAAGTCAAATCTCCCCTCTTCTAATCAGTCGTTCTCTTATTTCTGCTATTGTTCATGCAGTTACCCCTAGCAACCATGAACTGTGCAAAAATGAAAGGTACTTGCTCAATTGGTCCAAAGATGAAATCTGCAAGAGTTTATGGAATACTGCTATGCAGTTAAAAATATTTAAAGTAAGATTTCAAGAGGGTGACTCAGGTCTCTGTTAGGTTCACTGCTTACTTATGATAGCCTGTTCTGGAGAAGTGGGTGGAGTGAGTGGCATCCCACAACTGCTGGGATCTTTCGTGCTTCCAAGTCCTGGTTGTCCCACATTTATATGGCCCCCACAACTGAGAGCACTCTGAGCCATGGGGATATCACTCTGAGAGATGAGAACAAAGGCTGAAGGATACACCATTCGCACACCACCTATAAAGGAAGGAACATGAAGGACAAAAGAAATCTTTTAAATTCTCCATTTATTATTCAGCAACCCAAGTCACCTTTACTGGGTCTCAACACCCACCAAAGAAAACTTTCTTGTCGAATATGAAGAGTTAAAAAAAGTTTATAGTCTGATACCCTACATATCCATCCATCTATTTATGACTAATAGGGAGCTGAAGCAAGTAGTCTAATACTGCGATAATAGCATCTGGGAAAGAGGGAGTACAAAAGCTTGAGGCAAGATAACTAGTCAGAATGCTCCAGTGTCGAGAGAGCCACAAAACAAGATAGGGAAATTACAAAGGTTGTTTCTGATTAATTAGGTTTTTTTTAATTATGCAGAGGGAAAAAGTTCTTCAGGCAAAATACTGAATCTTACCAACAATGACTTCAACTGCCACCGGAAAATCATCATCATAGCCCAACTCTTCTTCCTCTTTCATTCCCTCCTTCTTCTTCAGCACCATGGGATAGAAATACTGCCATTCCTCCATCAATTTACGAGTTGCTGGGTCTGACATCTTGTATGCCTGTCCCGTCAATGTACCATTTAAGCCATAAGGACTCACCAGAACTGCAAGATAAGATACCACTTCCTACAGCAGGTGAATTTAAACTTCACAGAAAACCTTCCCATCTCCCACATACTGATTCAAAATTCTGGCTGATGGCGATTTAAGAACTTGTCTATAGAGGAAGGTTTCTGCAAAGTAAGATAGGTTATAAATTTAAAGCTTGAAAGTTATCCCACACTAGTTCCCTTGTGTGGACGTTCTTATTCAGCATTAGAAATGCATTTTTGGAGTTTAGCTTAATCACTTTCAAAGGAGACTACGCTGAAGTGCACAAAAACAACCCTTAGTGTAGATTAAGAATCCACATAGGGTGGCAGTAGGGGGTAGTACAATAACTTTGGCACCATACAGACAGCCCTTAGATAGGTCTTTGCTTTTTGTTTTTTTTTCAGGATATGCTAAAATAATGGGGTAAATAGCAAAAGGGACTGAAATAACTATGCATGAAGATAACAGAATCATGATCAACAAACAGGGTAAACTGGTAAATCCATCTTTCCAAATTGCCCTTGGTTATAGTTTTCCAACACTGATGACCGGAAAGCAAAATTTGACCTGTTGAATTTAAATAATGAACATCCTGAATATATCCAAGTACCTAAAAAAACCCTGATAACTTTTAACAGAAATGTTACTAAACAAATTATACCACCTAATATTTTTCTTAATAGGTAGCCCTGTTTGATTTTCTAAACATTCCTTACTTTTTTAAATTGGGCATTTCCTAACGCACGACGTCAGGCAGTAACTACAATGTTTAAAAACATTCTGAAGAGTAATGTTTTCTTATGCAACTCTACAGTCAATTCTTATGTGACACCGTACCACATAGGCCTTACTTTCTTAAAGAATCTCAGGTATACAGCCAATCCATATATTTTAAATGCTATTTATTCTTTTTGGTTCTGCTGAAAGTTTTTAATTTTTAATTTTCGTTTTTAGTGGAAAGCACCTGAATTGTTACAAATGCACTGCATCACAAAACAGCACAATGAAAGGGTTGAGGGTGGAAACTACGACTCAGACAAGAATGCCAGTTCAAGAAAACTGTATTTAAGTAACCTATGTTATGAGCTTTTTTGTGAAGTGCTTTGAGGTGTATGAAAGAAAAGTGCTATAGAAAAACTATATATTATTATTTATTTGTAAGTATAGTGGCATTAAAGAGCACCAGTTATAGTCCAGGGCCCACTGTGTGAGGCATGGTGGAAAACCAAATTATGATCACATATACCTTTTAAATAACAGGTCTTATAACAGAAAAAAATACAGTTCGTTTTGGTATAGGTATTTCACAGATAATATTTGTATATAATAAAGTTAAGGAATAGAAAGACCTTGGAAACACCAGCTACTAGGGTAGCTATAGTGCTAAAAGTCATTACAGGATTTTCCCCCAGGGCCACAGTTTTCTTAGCATAACTTCAATTCTTTTTTAAGAATGACATGGCATGTTTCTATTAATTTCTGAAACAGCTTCCAAGATATCATTACTGAACTAAAGTTGGGGATTTGGGAGTATTTTATCAGAGAAAAGTTAAGCACATAAATCCTGGCCCATCAAAATATACTTACCTTGGAATGGTGTAGGTGAAGATTGGGCCATGTGAATATGTTCCTCATTTATCAGATAGATTGGCTGGTGCTGGGCAATCTCCACACTTGTGCACACGTTACTTTCCCCATGAAGGAAGAATGTGAAGGCGCAGGACAAATGTTCACTGAGGAAAAAAAAGAAACAGGTTTATTAAATTAAACAGGGAGTGCAGTGTAAGAGGCCAGACTGGACTGAAAACCCAGTTCACTTTCTTCTGTGCCAAATAAGCTCAGAACCACTGGCAACTGATGAGTGTACTTAGCACAATGCACAATTATGGAACATCTGTCTTAACAATGCACTTTACCAATTTCATTTCTAGGAAGATTACTATAAAAAGCTGTCTAGAAGGAAGGTAAAAATGACCCTAAGGATGAAAACGAAAGGGAACTCTACAGAGTTTATGTAAAAATGACTTCAACCAGAATAGAAAAGTGAAAGTCTTAAAAGTCTGTAAAAGAAAGCACAGGTTGCAGACCAATAGTCCAAGCCAGCAGTAACTCGGCTAGATACCATCAGGCAACGTGTTCAATATACAGTACATGAAACTAAAATGTTCCCATTTAACCTAGAAAATAGAAGTAGCCATTAAATCCAGCCATTTGCTTAAATTTTACTAACCACAAGCCACTTAAAAAAATAAAAATAAAAAAAAAATTCTCCTTTTTTCTTTTATCTTTAATGTAATCAGCTAAAAATTTACTGGGCTGAAGTGGTATTGTTCAGAAAAATTATTGCAGAATTACAATAGCAGTGCATTCTTTCATAGTTGCTGGCTTTGGCATAGGGCCAGCAGTAACACTAACATGGCTTTCAGGACAGCTTGTAACTACCTTCACCTAAGGAAATAACACAGGCAACAGTAATAATTTCACTTCATAGTTTAAGTCAACCAACTGCATTGGTGCTGTCAAGTATTTTTAAACAGTTTCAGTAAGTCTGGAACAGGAAGCTGTTTAACCTCACTAAAACTTTGAGTCATTCTCTACTTACTGTAAAACAAAATTTTTCTCCTAGGAAAACAAGTTAAGCTTCTGCTTCAAGCTCTTATAACTGATACTATAAAAAGAAAACATTCCCTCTAGAAGATCTGGGGGCAAAAAGGTTATTGAAGAAAGCTTCAAATGGAAGGCTGAAAAGCTTTAAATCAGCCTCCTCAGCATTGTATATCCCATCCTTAAAAGCACTCTGTATCTATCATCTTGCACTGGGAAACAGCAACTTTTACCAGATTTCCATCTTACAACAGGAAAAAAAAAAAAAAAAAAGAAAAGAGGAAAATAAAATGGTTTACTGCTCTATTACCTGGCCCAACAAATTTAAACTGGTCACTAAATTTATACAGTGAGGTGTAGGGAGAAAATTAAATGGGTCATAAATTCAGGATATTTCTATCTAGCAACTCTGATCTGGGGAGAACGATCAAAATAATAACAATTCCTTTGTGCATACAGCAAATTTAACAAGAGAGCCCAAATTATTTAATAAAAAGGTATTTTTAGCCTTGTAAGGGATGATGCCCTTTTATATACATACATAATTAACAGAGAGATGATGAAAAGTTGTGTCTAAGATCAAGTCGCAATAGTCTGCAAAGAGTTCAATGAGCAGCGGGTGAGACTTTCTAAAGCAGAAAGTAAGGCTCTTTGTAAAAAAAAGTAATTTTGAATTCCTGTCTTTAGGATATTACACAGCAATC
>NW_017729001.1:1321940-1336919 GCF_001723915.1 Gavialis gangeticus | reverse complement strand
AATTTTGAATTCCTGTCTTTAGGATATTACACAGCAATCCTGATTCTGCATCTATCCTACAGTTCTGACTGTGGAAGTCTTGCTTGCCTTCTATGGAGCATAAAGAAAAATAGCCTTCTGGGACTACACAGAGGCTTTTTCAAGTCTTTTGAAAAGCAGCGTGTCATGAACAAGTCATGTTCAATCTTATGCAACATTCACAACCTATAAACACTGTCAGAGTAGGAAACAGACAAAATGGAAATTTGTGAAATTAAACATGAATTTGTTTCCAGAGCAGAGAGAATACAGACCGTTATAACTTTAGCATCAGTTAACCAGCTGACAACAAAATACATTAACCTTTAATATCAGCAGACTAAATAGGTAATAGCTTCAGGTAAAAAAAAATCATTTTGAAACATTAATTACATAAAATGTGTAAAAATCTAGGTTCAATTTTATATGCCTGGAAATATAACAGTAGAAAATCATGAGGATATGATCTATAAATACTGGCTAACAGTAATACAAGTTTGATTTGTGACAGCAGGGTCATTTACAATACTAGATCTAGAATAAATATGCTTGAGGAAGGTGAACAAGAAAGACACAATCTTGCATAGCCAAGTTTCGGTTCTCTGTATTCAGCCCTCATCAGACTTAATGAACCCCAAAGGCAGAACCATTCCTCGGCTGACAGAGAGCCCAATGATGGTAACATTTTGTCCATATGTGTACAGTATCTGTTTTCTCTTCTTTTTACTGTTCCTGAACCTTACCCCAGGGGGCTCTCTTGCAACACTTTGCAAGGAAATAAACAGTTACATAAACTGAGTGTTCCCTCTGGCAACAGACCCACTGCTTAAGTTCAGCTTCCAAGCCCAAAAAAACAAAAATCAAGGCTTGGGGACTCCACAAACCCATGGTAAGCTTCTGGCAGATCTGGTGTAAAAATACTTGCTTTAGTAACAAACTTAAATTTCATTTCAAGAAAATAGTCTCAGTACACATTGTAATGTATTCTTCTTAGGCATGTACATCTCAACTTACTGACATTCTTGTCTTCAGTACATTTCACACAATTCCTTAAATACCAAGCTGTAGGAATCATTCTTGCTACAAGTGTAAGACAGATCTCCAAGTAAAATTCAACAGAAGGGGGAGAAATGAGCATGCAGAAAAAGTCAGTTTTCAGAAACAGGTTTAGTAATAAGGCTATTTATTCTTGTAACTATTTATCACCTACACTTCCATGTATTCAGAAAAATAAGGGACTTTGGTTAAATACTTAACTTTGGTCCACATATTTAGGACTAATATGTAAGGAAGAAATTATTGCAAAATACCCTCTCTTCTGTATTTTTACATAACTTAACTTACATGATATTTTATCAATATCCAGGTCTCTTACTGGTGACTGACTGTCTCAATTATATGCTTTTAAAACTACAAATATACCATAAATACTACTTTTCAAGGGTGCTGAACAGGTAATTGAGCTTGATTTTCAGAAGAATTTGGTACACTGGGTAATCTATCTGTATTCGCAAGTTATCTACATTTTCATATTTTTTCCTGCTTGGTGTACACGTTAAATAATCTTCCAGCCTCTCCTATGGTGACTCGAAAAAGGTGACTGGACTGCTTCTTCACTGACTGCCTGGCTTTGTCATTTACATCTGTGCAAAATGAGAGCTATGTTAAATATAACAGAGTCAGAAGAGTTGTATTTCACTTTGGAATTGCTTTGCAATAATGGACCAATCAAAGGATAATGTTGGTACAAAAATCAAGCGCTGCGTGTTTCTGTAGGGTGCTTAAAGCTTGCAGCTGTTCAGGGGAAAGAGTGCGGAAATGTTAATACGAGAAGAAGTGACCTGGAGAGACGGGGCATGTGAACGTAGGGCAATTACATGCTACTGAGCTACTAGATATTCCTAGCTGATGTCTGACAGAGAAAGGGTATACAACTTCTACCCTAATTGGACTTAAGCACATGGAGGAAAGTTAATAATCAGATGTTGGAAATACCACAATTAAATGTACATAAAAATATGCAGTTTGGAACATTTAAATCTATTACAAGCATGTGACCACTGCCAAATAAACTATGCATCTATTTATTATGTGAACCACATACTTAGGTCAAATGTAGGTTATAAGGCTTCTTATTCTTCCACAGAATTCTGATATCACTAGATAAGATAAAGTCTTCTGTATGTTTAGGGATATCATTACAAAATCAGTATAGATGGTACTTTAAGTAAACTGATTCAATTTCTCACTGTTCAGATTTTTATATCTGAAGATCTTTCTTTCACATTAAGCATATGTACATACAAATACAAAACAGAACAACTTTCCAGATGCTAGGCTGTAAAAATGCAAAGCCATGCCTTATTGTGTCACTAGAGTGTTATATTTCACTAGGATATTTTTCGTTTCAGTTTAACATTTTAACCAGTAGGACTACAGTATACAAATTAAAAAAACCTCAGCTATGTGATGAATGCCTCATATCGGACTGTACTCCTCCCTTCAATGAAGAAATATGCCTATAAAGTAGGTAGGCAGAAATCAAAAGGAAAGTAAATAATCTGAAGTTTACCTTCTCATTTTTCTTTGTACCTTTCTTTACTAAGACAGTATTACAAACATATTATAGTTGGAACATCTAGATGACTCCAATCAAATATGTTCTCTTGATTAGATTTTATAAAAATAAAAAGACCCACAGGAAAACTGAAAATAAGATTATATTTGTAGTACAGCTACATTGCACAAGACTTTAACCCCACTATCATAGCTACCACTGTGCTTCCTTTTCCTTTCTACATAAATGATATATGGTTGATCTCAGTTATATTTATCTTCATGAGTGGGGGTTGGGTAGATCATTTATAATTCAAGGCAGTAATGCCCGATCTCATGAGCAAAGACTAACGTTATAAGATTTCAGTCATCAACAGTTACATTTTAGATAGATAATTAGCCAACATAATATTGTTCAATTATTTTATATAAGGTATAAACTAAAGTTGCTTTAGGGTTCTGTCCTGAAAAGTGCTGAACATGCTGGCACTGACCCAGCAGAATACTTAAACCTCTACTTTAACTTCATGAGTAGTATCATTAATTTTACTGAGACTACCCATGTTCTTAAGTGTAAACACTCCCGTGCTATCTCAGGGTGAGTGTTCACTACCATGTAGGATCAAGCCCTGAGAGATCAGCTGTTGCCAGTTGCTTAAAAATGATGCACACGAGAACACCACAAAACTGTAAGCAGTGATAACATTTTACTGGATTACTGATGGACTTCCATTAATGGGAGTCCAAGAAAAGAACAAATATACATATATGTATATGCACACACACACATAACACTCACACGTGCATGCATGCACTCTCATCTCTACTTTACATCCCATGACATCCGTCTACCGAACAGGTAATTTACTTTGACTCTGCTCGAGTCAAAGTAATTTAACAAAAAAAATTACCAATGAAAAGTCCTAAGAAGAATCAGTGAAGAAATTGTAAAACTTCATAATGGAATAAAAATGCTCATGGTCCTTGTGTAGACACGAAGTTTCTTTTATTTTTGCCATGCAGGAGAAAGTATGTCCATAACATGAGCACATGGTCCCTACAGACTGCATTTGTGGTGTGCCAAACACCTTGGGTTCATTAAGGTATTTATTCACCTACATAAACTGCCTCAGAAGCTTCCGCTCTGATCTTTATTACCTCGACTAAGCTGTGTGCTAACAAACTATCTGCATTCTCTGTAATATCTAAGCATTCCCAAAGTTCACTTTCTTGCCTTAATCAATAAGGGAACTATCAGTTCCAATTTGAAGTAGGAAAATACATTACAAAGAAATAGGCAGACAAAATGTGGTATCTCTTATTAGACCAACTAAATAGTTGGAAAAAATTGTTCTTTGCAAGCTTTTAGGCACAAACACCCTTCTTCAGGCACAAGGACAGTCTGCTGGTGTTTGTGTTCTGGATGGAATAGAGGCCAATATGCAAAATGCAGGTTCATGGAAATGCAAATGTGTGGCAGTGAGGATCAGAGGCCATGGGAGACAGTAGGTATAAGACAGATAGGTGGGGGAATGGGAAATGTAGACCAGGAATGAAATTCATTTGGTACTTTTTGATTCTCTTCCTCTTTCCCTGCATTAGTTTGCTTGGACTGCACAATTACCTGATGGAAGCTGTGCTATCCTGCATTCAAACTTGAAAGCGAGTATTTTGACAAAATTAAGCTAAGTGGAAAAGCTATCAAGGGATTACATTTCAAAGTCAAGTTCTGAATGCATGTGCTAAATGTCAGTCTGTATGCAATCAAAGCCTAGTTTTGCTCACAATCATACCCAGTACTTCTTAACCCTTAACTCTGGAAGGAGAGTCCTAGATAACCAAACCTTTTGTTACAACTTTGATATCTCCAAGTTTAAATTCTACAAAATGTGAAAGGGGAAAAATTGTGATACAGTTATCACCATCAATATTAAGGGACTTTCAGATATACATACTAAGAATTCCATAACACAAGAAAGATGTAAGGCCCTGTAAAAGGCAGCTACATTCATCTTGGGGGGCATACGGGGAGGGGACAAGAAAGAAAATCACATTGTTTTTAACCTTGATAAAAACAATAAAAAGAAATACATTAATCTATTCTTTATATACTACTTTACAGCTAAACAGATAGCAATGATCAATCCCATCATCAAATGCACCTTACTCTGATAAGAAACAAACAGAAGAAAGATGTTTATCTATAAATAACATAATACATTACCAGACAAGACTGAGGCACTGATCCTGTGAACCACTCATACGCCACCTAATCTGACACACTCAAAGGGGAATACTGTAAAAACAAGCATGTATATATGTGTTCACAGAATCAGGACCTTAGCTGGGAGCATTATAGCAAATACACGTTTTCACGTTTATTATTAAGTTATTAATATTAAATGACAAAAAAACAACTGCAATTACTTCTCGGGTGCAATTTTATTGAGACATTTTTAAAAGTATGTTTAATATATTTTTTCCTAATAATTCAATGTTTCCTTCTTGGAAGGATGTTCCATAAAGCACACTAAATTAATCACTTGAAATATTTTTACTCATTTGCAGATCATTTGTTAGAAAGCACTTCCAATTTTGTGAAGTACTTGCAGCTGTACCTCACAGTGCTCCTAAGCTAATTTTCTTGCAAATCCCGTAATGTCCTGCTTAAATCAACAAACAGTAAATCAGAAGTCAAAAGGAGAGCAGAGTAAGGATATCGCTACTGCAAGGAGTATGTGGTAGATCTCCTGAAATCCTGCCTCTGTAAATGTTTCTCCTGTTTTTCAGATTTACTGGCATGCTGTAGGTGTTTAATTGGTCCTCTACAGATTAGAGCTGTTGTCAGCAGCATACGGCCTGTAGGTCAGGTGTGTCCCATGGAGCCATTTGATCTGGCCTGCAGACATGGGGTTTTGGTAGCAGTCACTTTCCCATGCCACCCTGGGGAAAAGTGCTGGCTCTGGGTGTTCTCCCTAGGTCACCACAGGGGAAAGTAGCAGTGGTGGTGAATAGGTCTTAAAGCCTGCCTTCCTCTATCTCAGGTATTTATCCTAGGTATTTCTGTGGCCCCCATTACCATACCTGAGTGCACCATAACCTTTAATGCATTTAGTCTCAATCTCTGAGGTTGCCTGAACTGGACCAACCTGTCCTCCAGCCTTTAAGATTGCTGACTACTGGATTAAGGCAGGGGTGTCAAAGATATGGCCTGTAGGCCTGATACAGCCTGCAGAGTAGGCCTGTGCAAAGCAACTAGTATTCACTTCAGATTCGGCTGATTAAGGGAACAGTGATTTGTTTAGGTGATTCAAATCACTGTCCTGAATCAATTTGGACAAATCTGATTCGGAGAGTCGGCGCTGCTGAATTGGCCGAATCTATGAATCGGACAGATCCCACCCCCTGCCCGCTCTCCCAGCCCTGTACAATGGCTTCCCAGCCTGGACCCAGCTCTCTTCCAAAAAAAGCACCCCGGACTCACCGGATCCTGCCAGGCAGGGGGCAAGGGCAATCCCCACTGCCCCCCACTGCCCTGAGCTGTGTGGAGGGCTTTGTCATGAGCCCCAATTCCCCACTCACTCTCCCAGATCCTGGCTCTTTAAAAAAAAAGTCCCCACTCACCAGCTGTTGCCAGGTGGGGGGGGGGAGGGGTGATACCTGCTACATGGGGGGTTTTGCCCCAGTGAGTGCAGGGCTTTTTTTTTTTTTTTAAGAACTGGGAGCTGGGGCCGGGCAGGGCAGCCATGGCAGGGCTGGGGGGCACTCAGGGGGCCTGGGAGAGCAGGCAGGGGATGGGGCCTGGTGGGGGCCCCCCTTACTTACCAGCACAGAGTCTGGGTCCAGCTCTGCACAGCAGGGAGCGGGGACTCCCTGAATCTCCAAATCTTTCTCTGAATCTTTTCTGAATTGATTTGGAAAGCTTCAAATTGATTCTGACTTTTTTTTTAAACTGGTCTCCTGATTTGATTCGGATTCAGAGGTTCGGCCACCAAATCCGACTTAATCTCCTCCCAGTCAAATCAGCACCCAAAGCTCTGCAGAGCCCTATCATCCAGCCCTCAGTACTGCTTGTGGACCTCCAATCAGCTTCATGTGTGGACTTGGTCTGGTGTATGGTACAAATGCTGCAAGTAGGGTGCAAGACTGGTCCAGGATACTTTCTGCACGCTGTACACAGGACCAGTCTGGGTTATATATTGCATGTGGTGACACACTGGATTGACCCTGCATTCTGAATCCAGAGTCAGTCTGGATGAAGCCCACAGACGAGCCATGTGTGCCACATCCAGTGCACAAGGCTGGCCAGCAAAGGTGCCATATGTAGCCCAAACCACAGACCAGTCCCACCCACTCATCACATGAAGCATGTGTCCCAGACTAACCTTGTATGCCACACATTGGAGTGGGACCAGCATGTGCCATATGCAGCGTGTGGGGCTGAACCACACATATACATTGCATATAGCACATGGAGCCAGCCCAGGCCACTGGCTCCAGTGCACAGAACTGGTCTGTGGACCTCATTTGGCCCGCGGATTGGCCAGGTGCCCCTCATCCAGCCTGTTGGGTCAGATAACTTTCATAATCTTGAATTAGAGGATCCAAATTAAGCAGGGGGAACCATAGAAGTTTCTTAGTCAGAACAAATCACTGGGCATGTCTACACATGCCCCTACAGAGCCGTTGTTACTGCGCTGTCATTTAGTACTTCCTTTATGATGGCGCAGTAACAGCCATTACCGTGCCATGCCAGGGCACATGGTTATTTTTAGCCACTATGTCATAGCAACATGCTATAGCAAGGCAATGTGTTGCTACAGTGCCATAGCATCTCATCTAGATGCACCATTTTGCCCACTGAAACCGAACTGGAGAAAAATATACCTGTAAAACTGAAAACCAGGTGCTATAAAAAAAGGGAGGAGAAAGGAAGCTGATGAGGAGCAAATCAAGCAAGAAGGCAATAGTCTCTCTCACTTTGTGTTACCTAATCTAACTATAATATCAAAAGCTCCCTCTGTGAGAGACTATAGCATTTTTATAGAGATTATTCTGTTGCTTTCTTCCTTCCAAGACACTGAATCACTTATTTGCTTTTCCTCTTCAGTGGCCACATCTACACGAGATACTGAACAAGCACTAAACGACTGCGCAGTAACCTGCATTACTGTGCAGTAGCACTGATGGATGACTTTTTTTGTGACACTGACTGGGAAGTAGCCCAAGACTACTGCACAGTAGTGCTGTGTCACAGTTTCTGCCATGCAATGCTACTGCACAGTAGTCTCAGGTTAATGCGCAGCCAACATCTCATGTAGATGCGGGCAGTTGAAAAGGTGACTTTCTATACTGGCCAATAGTATATGCTACCTATATTTTATTTTGAAAATTTATTCTTTTGGGTATTTCCTGTGTCACAGAATGTATCATCAGTCTCTATACACTGTTCTGAATCCAGCTCAATATGAAATAGGACCAAGTGAAACAGGTAGTAATCTTAAATTCAATAGACACAACAAGCAGGACAATTTTACCTGTTTTTGCAGAGGCCGGATGTTAAGTCAACAAGTAACACAAACTACGCAGTGCTCATCTAGTGACTATATATTGTGAATACCTGACTACTCATTTGTGCTTCTTATTTATCCTAGGTATTTCTGTGGCCCCCGTTACCATACCTGAGTGCACCATAGCCTTCAATGCATTTAGTCTCACAATCTCTCAGTAAGGAAGCGCAGTACAGGCAACCCCTGCTTAATGCTGTTTCACTTAGCACTATTTTGCTATAACGCTCATTTTAAATTGATACCTGATTTCACTTAGTGCTCAGCGACTTTCGTTATAATGCTCACAGTCACCATCTTGGGTCATTAAAAACATCTGCAGTCACCGTCTTGGGTCATCAAATACTTTCAGTTTCACTTAACGCTAGTTTTGCTTAATGCTCAGTTTTTCAGGAGACGAGCGCTAAGTGGGGGTTGCCTGTACTCTTATTTCCATTTCACAAGTGGGGAACAGAGAGACTAGATAACTTGTTCAAAATGACATGGGAAGTCTAGTAATACATCACACAGAATCTAAGGATCCCAAGCCCCAGGCTAGTACCCTATCCTTTGAGCAATGCTCCCTTTTTCTTCCATTAACAGAGGACTTCAGTTCCCAGAATTGTCAATTCTAGCCCATTCCATGTCCATTATGTTATTTTATCATTCACAAGTCTTATTTTTCTTCATATTACTATATTGCTTAATAACTTGCTTGTAATTCTTTGAAGCCATGTAGGAGATGCTCATACAGTGCAATCTATGGATATTAATTAACTCACATTTTTTTCTAGTGGTGAGGAAAGCATTGAGATAACAGATTCATAAGGCAGGAATTGTTTACATAGCATTATCTAAACACTTTATATGTTATGAACCTATTATCTCAACACTTTTTAAGTTGTCACCAACCAATCCTCTTGCTAGAACTAATTTCTTCACTCTAGAGATTCCCTCAATTATTGATGTTATCTTTAACAGTCTCCTTCTATTCTCACTACATAAAATGTATGCATAGGATGATCTGGTAGTCTGTGAGGGAGATTAGACTTTGGGTCCCAAGAGTGCATTTATCACTCTCTAGGCTGACAGAACATGGAAAGCTACAGTGACAATAAGAGCACCTGTATGATGGCAAGGGGAATGCCTTAGGTTCCACTTGAGCTAATATATTTTGAGCAGTGTTCATACTGTAGACTGTCTTTCAGGATTAACTTTCAGTCTTTGCTGGAGGAAAGGTCATTTACAACATATGTAACCTTTAATGTGAACACATTACATATACTGCTCTGCATTTTCTACACTGGCTGCTCATAAAGCTATGGATAAAATGATCCTGTTTCCTTTAATGCATTTAATGGACATGGATCAGGCCATACCCACAACACGTTAATTCAGACTCTTCGCTGCACGTGCACCACACAATGCTGCTAAGCATACAAGGAGGGGTTTTAATGCATGTGTTTGAGGACAACAGGTGACCAAGCTTTAGCTCCTTCAGTGCTAATGTCTAACTAGTACCAGACCAGTATGTGATCCGATGAGAATTCTGATAAATTATTTGTCTTTGTAACAGGACATAAAATGTGGACCAATGTAAATGCAGTTCAAACAGCACTGCTAAGAGCTCCTAAAGAACTTGATTTATAGACTCATTCAATTCCTTGTCATTCCTCAGTACCTAGTTTTAATAATATATTGTGACTCTGTTTTAGAATTTTGCTTCTTTTTTACTGGGACAGAGACAGAGGAAGTCTTAAATTATTACTTACTATATTGAAATTGTCTGGGTGGTTCTGCAATCTTCTTAGCATTGTTGGGTCAACATGCATACTACTGAAATGGTAATGTCAGCCTTTTTATTTTGCTTTATTCTTCTGCTACAGTATCATACTTAAAGTCAGATAAAAAAAGCTTGTGTGAAGGCTTCACCTTCTATAGATCCTCTCTCCATATATTTACTCATATTAAAATTCTGATATTGCAGTCTTTATGAATTTCACGTGTTTATATTGTAAGGTGGTAAAAATATGTAGATTCTCCCCTAGCTGCATATATGCATACCATGTGGGCTATCAAAATACGCTGCCATGATTGAAAATTTAAATTCTTGGAATACCAGCTGACAGTATTTGGCTGTCTTAGTGACAGTTACTAAGGAAAACATCTTGATGCTAGAGCAGTGGTTTCCAAACTACTAAACATCCCATTAGACTCCCATATCTGATATTATATGTACTTCCTTTCCCAGGTTCAGGAACAAGCATGCTTCCCCTGCAGTAGATGCCAGAAAAAGAATGAAGGAGGGAAGAGGAAGGAAAGGAAAGTCTCTCAACAAAGGGGTATGTGGCCCTAAAAAGTACAGTAACTTTGAAAAATGACAGATGGTCAAAGATCTGCAAAAAAATGATTCACTAATTAAATATCATCCCCTTATCAGAGTGCAGCAACACTACTTATGTAGGCTAGCACAGTCTGAACACTTGCACTTCTTGGTCAGAGGAAGACTGCAACCCAATCTGAGCAGCTCTATTCAAAGCTTGGCAAAGGGAACAGGAGTTAGCACGAGGTGTCTAAGGCGATTCTTAATTTTGGTCTCCACTCTATTACAATAATCTCCTCTCTTTGTGCAGCCTCTCATGAAGAAGGAACACCTGCAATTCTGTTGCAGTAGTGATAGCTCCAAATCCATTCCAAGACATCAAATGCACAGGTGGGATAAGGCAGGAAGTTTCTGATTTAATGAGAACTTCGATGAGCATGGATAGCTAAGCCTGAATTATTTTTTTTGGCAACAGGCCGCAAAATGCAGACCAATAAAAATGGAGTTCAAACTGCACTGCTACCTTGATTAGAATAATATTATGTCTTGGGGATGTTTAAAATACATGAACTTTAAGATAGTGTTTCCAAAATTCCGAATCATAGTAGTTTCTCCCATCAGACAATGAAGACTAAATAAACTGATATGCAGAGAAAAACGGCACTAGAAAAAAATTAAGTGGATTAAAATGGAGACTTTTTTTTTAATCATACCTGGTTATCCTGGCATTTAATGTCATCTCTCTGCTGCTAATATACTAACCAATTCCAGATGCCTTGACTTTGTATTTTGTTAACTATCTTAAGCAATCTATGAAATAAAGGTTCACAATGAGGAATCAGAATGGAAAATTTCTATCCCATAGCAATGTGTAATTCATTTAGACAGCATTTTATTTTCAGACTCTCCAAAATATGATGTTGGCTTGAAGCACTAATGATTTTGAAGGCACTTATTTTTTACTCATATTACTACGTTTCAGAATACTACTGATTTAGAACTGCAATAAACATGAAACATCAGGAAAGTTTATTGTACTCATTATGAATACAAATTCATACTCTAGGAATCTTTATTTTGCTCATTTACTGACCCAAAAAGTGACTACCAGCACATTTCTATTGTAATTCACAATGAAGAATTATGCTATGTTATAAACAGCAGAGTAGTTACTGCAGACAAAAAAGAAAGAATGAAGTACGTTCCAGGCTTATTCTGAGAGGAGAAATCATCTGTTTTTCTCATGGGAAATTCTAAGATCCTTCAAATAAAAATCTGTATTTCCCTTACATATGTCTAGAAACTCATTCATCTCTGTATCAGTATATATTAATTAATTTTATTACCAGTGTATACCAACTATTAATATTACAGAATGGTCTCAGCTACTATTATAACCTTCCTTGTTGCAGAATACCCAGAGCTAACTACAAAGGACTAAAAACCTACAAAAAAGAGTATAGTATCATCACACTGCAATCCTGTGCAGGCAGTCTGTTCCTAAGGGCTAGGGACAGAATTTACACATAAACTAGCTTAAGTGACCAGAAACTGATTTAAACCTGTAACAGAACATAAGTGCAGTGTACATAAACCAGTTTCAAAATGGCTGAAACCAGTTTGAGATCAACCTGGTTGAATGTAGTATCAGACTTAACTCATTGAGCTCAAGCCGGTTTATGGAACTTCTGCTCCAGACTCCTTCCTGGTTTAATTTAAACCAGAGTCCTGCAGCATCCCAGCATGCTCTGCAGTCCTGGGCGGGGCTGTGCTGTTTGCTGCAGTGGAGCAGGGCTAGTCCCACCCCTCTGCTCCCTAGCCAAAGGAGTGGGCAAAGGCTGGGTGTGGCCAGACACCAGCCCCCACTAAGGTGAAGGGGGAAGGGAAGAGGTTTATTCCCTCCATCCCTCCCCTGTGCCACCAGTATGGACCTGCCAGGCATTCATCAACTCACTGCTCCAGCAGCGGGGGCATAGCCAGCCCTGGCAGTAGCCTCAAGTGAACTGGATCTGCATGGCCTCTCCCTGTCTCACCAGCATGGCCTCGAGCTAGGGTCCCCCTGGCGCCCCCCGCTTGCTGCTGCAGGGATAGGGGGCGTGGCCAAAGGCTGGCAGGCATGGCCCCCTGAGGCAGAGGGGGCAGGGAGAGGGTTTATTACCCCCTCCACCTCCAGGGGACTGCAAATGAGGTCTGCCAGCCCCAACTGCCATCTCTGCCAATCACTCCCTGTGCAGGGCAAGCAGTGGGATAAAGAAATAACCCCCCTCCATACTCCCTCCCTCACATTGGCCAACCTCTGGCTGCGCCCCTGCCCCTGCTGTTGGAGTAGCAAGGAGGCAGGGACCATGACAAGGCAGCAGCCCCTCTCATGATGTCCCAGGACCAGAAGCCTCTTCCCAGTGTGGAGGTGCACTGCAGGTGGGAGCGGGGTGAGGTGGGGTGGGGTGGGGCGCGGCAGGCAAAGCTGCTGCAGACTGTGTGGGGCAAGCAGCGGTGGCACTAGGGGCAGGGGCTTGGGAGGCTATGGTCACCCCTCCAAGCCCTGGTGGCGCCTCTTGCCCTGTGCAGTCTCTGCCAGCTCTGACTGCCCCACCCCGCCTGTGCCCGCAGCGCAGCTCCCCTGCTGAGAAGAGACTTGTGCTCCCTGGGAAACCATGACAGGGGCTGCTGCCATCACGGTCCCTCCCCCCTCACTGTTCCAGCGGCAGGGGCAGGGGCGCGACCAGAGTCTGGAAGGGAGGCAGGTTATTTCTCCCCTCCCTCTGGCATCTGGCAGTGGGGGCAGGTAGGAAATTTATTCTGCTGCTCCCCTCATGCAGGGAGCAATTGGAACAGATGGAGGTTGGGGCTGGCAGACCCCAACTGCAGTTACCAGGAGACGGGGGACGATGGGGGAAATAAACCCCCTCCCTGCCCCTTCTGCCTCAGGGGGCCATGCCAGCCAGCGTCTAGCCATTCTCCTGCCCCTGTCACTGCTGCAGCGAGGGGGGAGCACCAGCGGACCCTGGCTTGGGTCCATGCCAGTGGGACAGGAAGGGGAAAATTAAACCCCCTCCCTGGCCGGCTCACTTGAGGCTACTGCCAGGGCTTGGCCATGCCCTGCCCTCTCCCACACCCTCCCCACAGCACAGCTTCCCTGCAGTCAGGGGCATGCTCTAGCATCTCCTGGCTTCTGGCCTGAGCCACTGCAGGCATGTGCCTGCATTTCCTGAGTGAAAAGAGATTGTCTATTCACTTGCAAATTGATTCAAGCTAGGCAGGTTAGACTAACCTGCAATGGTTGAATCAATTCAAGCTCCAGCCTTTTGAATGTCTGTCCCCAGCCTAAGATTTGCACAAGCTGCTTCCAACAAGAAAAAGCCCTCTCTCCTTGTGCTCTTATCTTAGTACTTCCCTGGATATTACACAGGAACAAAATCACCATGGAACTGGCAGAAGCAGTTTCTTTCCTGAGACCAGCATTAAAAAAAATCCTTTTGAATATTAATACTCTAAAAGTCAAGAATAAACCTGACTAACACTGATGGCATTCTGCCAACCTAGCATTTGATTCTTTAGCCTAAGGCATAAACTGACCTTTTCTTAACAGCTCACTACTACAAAGTTTAAGCCCTGTTTCTTCTCAAATTAGGCATTTCATAGTAATTGCATTGTGGATCTTACAGTGATCAACTACTGTTTCTATTTCACAAACTTGGCCTTGATCTGAATTTTTCAATAGCATTATTGTTTATTGATTTATCTACAGTTGTGGACAAAACCATGGAAAAGCAGCCTTTTTTTTTTTTTTTTAACTGGGCATTGCTTTTGACAGTAATCAAGTTAATAAAATGTTCCTCTTTCTATCATACTCTTCCAGAACTACCAGCTGTCATTTTCTGTGGTTTGGCAAGGTACACAGAATCCAGTATTTGGCACTATACTGGCAATGTACTGTGCCATACACTTTCACAAAATTCTCACCCATCAAAATCAAAAGGAAATCGTCATTGTTCTCCAACAAAAAACAGGGAACTCAAATCCATTTAGTTGCTCACAATTGCTGCTATGCACAGATCATACCAGGAGTCTGCCAGGATCAGTGATTCTCAGCCAGGGTGTCTTGAGACTCTTTCAAGGGTGCAACAAAGTGCCACACAATGTTAACAATGTTAAGTGAGTAAACATGATTCCCAATATAAACCCAGAGATTTCAAATAGGAGTTTGTCTGTAGCATTAAAAACTTTCTAAACTGTTGGGGTTCAAGTTGTTTGCAACAGCAAATTCCTCTCTCATTTTCCTGTAAGTGAAAAAACTAAGAGCTAGAGGTGCACTGATACATTGGTCTGATATTGAATTGGCATCAACATAAAGAAAATATTCTGTATCCGAAATTGGCCTGATGCAGCCAATAATCTGTCCAATAAATGCCGTGCATGTGCACAGCTGCAGTGTTGCATGCAGTGTGAGAAGCAGAGCCCACAGCATGGAGTGCTGGGTGTGGCTGGTAAGTCTTGTGTGCTGTAAGGGGAAGGGGAGAGGGGCACGGGGGGGGG
>NW_017729001.1:1321647-1321914 GCF_001723915.1 Gavialis gangeticus | reverse complement strand
GTGGGGTTGAGGCCTGGGCAGGGACTGCCCGGCTGGGGCTGGGGCAGGGCAGGGCAGAGGCGCAGCTCACTGGGGGTGAGGAAAACGCAAGATGGGAGTGGGGTGTGACTCCTACCACTGCACATGGCTCATCTGGCGGCTCTAGGCTGATGCACCTGCTGCTCATCCAGGAGCAAAGGGGGGGGCATGGCGTGTGCCCCCGGATCTGCACAGGGCAGGGCAGGGTGGGCTGGGACCAGGCTCTTCCCAGACACACAGATCCGGGGG
>NW_017729001.1:1319985-1320635 GCF_001723915.1 Gavialis gangeticus | reverse complement strand
GTGGGGTTGAGGCCTGGGCAGGGACTGCCCGGCTGGGGCTGGGGCAGGGCAGGGCAGAGGCGCAGCTCACTGGGGGTGAGGAAAACGCAAGATGGGAGTGGGGTGTGACTCCTACCACTGCACATGGCTCATCTGGCGGCTCTAGGCTGATGCACCTGCTGCTCATCCAGGAGCAAAGGGGGGGGCATGGCGTGTGCCCCCGGATCTGCACAGGGCAGGGCAGGGTGGGCTGGGACCAGGCTCTTCCCAGACACACAGATCCGGGGGCACCCCCCCCCATGCCCTCCCAGACGAGCGGTGGGAGCAGCAGTGGGAGCCACCAGATAAGCAATGGGCGAGCCACGCGCAGCAGCGGAAGCCACCCCCTCCTCTCTTCCCGTGCTTCCGAGCCATGCCTCTGTCCTGCGCCTACCTTGGACTCATCCCGCAGCTGAACCCTGCCCCATGCCATACAGATCCAGCGGGTGTACGCCCCCCCACCCCACCCCAGATAAGCCACTTGCAGCTCTGTCCTGTGTCCCTCCCCATCCCGGCTGGTCAGTGCCTGCCCCCCTACCCCAGCCCTATTCCCTCCCTCCACACAGGGGCCTTGATCTGCCCACCCCCACTCCCCTTCCACCACACCAGACTCACCAGCTGGACACAGCTCT
>NW_017729001.1:1311806-1319708 GCF_001723915.1 Gavialis gangeticus | reverse complement strand
GTGGGGTTGAGGCCTGGGCAGGGACTGCCCGGCTGGGGCTGGGGCAGGGCAGGGCAGAGGCGCAGCTCACTGGGGGTGAGGAAAACGCAAGATGGGAGTGGGGTGTGACTCCTACCACTGCACATGGCTCATCTGGCGGCTCTAGGCTGATGCACCTGCTGCTCATCCAGGAGCAAAGGGGGGGGCATGGCGTGTGCCCCCGGATCTGCACAGGGCAGGGCAGGGTGGGCTGGGACCAGGCTCTTCCCAGACACACAGATCCGGGGGCACCCCCCCCCATGCCCTCCCAGACGAGCGGTGGGAGCAGCAGTGGGAGCCACCAGATAAGCAATGGGCGAGCCACGCGCAGCAGCGGAAGCCACCCCCTCCTCTCTTCCCGTGCTTCCGAGCCATGCCTCTGTCCTGCGCCTACCTTGGACTCATCCCGCAGCTGAACCCTGCCCCATGCCATACAGATCCAGCGGGTGTACGCCCCCCCACCCCACCCCAGATAAGCCACTTGCAGCTCTGTCCTGTGTCCCTCCCCATCCCGGCTGGTCAGTGCCTGCCCCCCTACCCCAGCCCTATTCCCTCCCTCCACACAGGGGCCTTGATCTGCCCACCCCCACTCCCCTTCCACCACACCAGACTCACCAGCTGGACACAGCTCTTCAAGCTGATGAACTGTGTATTGGAAATCAGATTGGTTTTGGCTGAGATGCCTCCTTAAAAATCAGATATCAGTATCAGCCCCAAAATTCTCTATCAGTGCACCCCTACTAAGAGTTGGCTTTTTAGAAGGAAAGCCTAGAATCTAAAAAGGTTGAGAACCACTGGCCTAGTTGGTGGAAGAACTACTTTTTAAAAATCAAAATTAGTTCATATAACTTCAAGCACTCTTTAATGAATAATCACTACTGTTACACCTTTAAAGTTGTGTTAGCTGGTCATGTTGTAAACTAAAGGTATAAGTAAGCTATAATGCAAAAATCTAACATAATTTTAAGTGTTATAGTGTATCTTCACTTGGGACTTTATTTTCATTTATTCCGAGCCATTTATACCACAATGGCCAAGTAGAAAAGGCTTCCAATGGAATCAGTCCTTGACAGTACAAGGTTTTGCAGTTAACAGTTGCCAATTTTTCTAAAGTAGTTTTGCAACAGGGTACATGAGCTAGATCTGCTTTTCCATACACAAAAGCAGTCTTTGCTCTGAATACCAAATACAAAGTTTGTGACACACAAAATACATAACAAATACATATTCTGATAAAGGAAATAAGCATAAAAAGGAACAGATTTTATCCAGATAGTCCTAAGAAGAACAATGCAGAATTTCATTTATAGTCAGGAGTTATCAAAGAATTCTCCAAAAATAGCATGATGACAATGTCAGCTGTTGAAAGCCAAGAAGAAAACGCACAGTTAAGTCACAGTTAAGACAAAACCAAATATATATGCCAATAGCACTCTGCTGCAGCGCAGTAGAAGGATAGATGTCCTTTGTCTTGTTGACCTTCATTAATTCTTCAAACTGGGAGCAGCTGAAAGTTTTGTGGATGAAGCTTGCTCAATCCTAGTTATTTGGGAGGTGGGAGTTAGGGAGGGGCCCAAAATAAAGACCCAACACCCACTCCCAACCCAAAACAACAAAATCCCTTTGCACTTTATAGCACTGGTTCCTGAAATTTTGCGTACCACAACTCCCATTCATTAGATGCTGGAATGGATTGTAGTATTTGATAAAACAGCTGATGAAGGAGAATGTGGCCTACAAAAATTCATGTTTCTATGAACCTGTTAGTTTCTAAGGGCCTTTCTACACATGCAGGTAAAGGCATGATGGGATGTAATGCAAGATGTACAAAATCATGCTTCCTACTATGCCATGTGTGCATTGCAGGAGGAGTGACTGTGGGATTGTGCATTAGATCCTATTGCACCTTGTACTGTTGGTGCAGGAGGAGCCCAATCCTGGGCTTCCTCTGAACCAGTATGAAGCAAGTTGCTGAAGCTGGAAATCCCCTCAGCTGATGGAAATACATCTGTGCAATGAGCAAATCTGTTAATTTTACTGATAGTTAAATATAGTTAAATTGAGGTGAAAACTACTACAAAGGCTCTTAGAAACAACTAAAAATGTAAGGCAGACAAACCAGAAAACAGAGAGAGAAAAACTGTTTATGGTACCATGCAACTGCAAAGATTTAGCAAATTAGCAACTATGAAAATAAAAAAGTTGTAACTGCTGCATACTAAAACTAATTAGAAGAATGAGATTGAGTCACAAATAAACAAGAGGTTTTGAGACTGCTAGCCATTAATAAGAGAAAAGGAGCCAATGTGGGTTGAGAGCCATCATCTATTACATACTTGTTGCATCAAATATTTAAATCTAGAGAGAATGCTTGTAGCCCTGATGCTACAGTTTTCCGAATTTCTTTAAGATCATTACAGTAAAGTGCATAAGCCTAAGAAAGAAAATCTGCAAAGGGGAATTTATGTCCTCAAACATAAAAAGACAAAAACAAGCATAATATTTCCTAACAATGTTTTGCCAGAAAGAAAGATGTCTTCTCCTGTTCGTTTTTTGACCAGTTATATATTTTTAAATTAAATTACACTGGTAAGGTAAAAATAATCCATAGGTTTTTTTTCAAAAGTCAATAGACAGTAGAACTAATTTGATATTTGTAAATTTATGTTTTTCAAGCAGTAGATCACAAAAATGCTGATACACACATGCAGTAACAGAGCATAAATTAGAACAAAGCAAACAAAATACTAACAATATTCCTTAAATAGAATTTATATAAAAAAGAAAAAAAGATTGGATATCACTCCTCTTTTCAGCAAAATGTTTGAAGACATTCATTTCTGCTATCTGACAACACAAGCTAACGCATCCTTTTTCCTAATGAAAGCTAAATGCTATTATCCTATTAGATTAAGCCTATTAAAATGTCTGTCTTCTGAAGAAATGTTTTAGGATGGGGGTGGAGAAAAAGGAGTAAATCCCACACCTTTTCATTAAAATTGTATGAGATCTGAAGTCTTATTTATTTGTTAATATACTTTCCTTGTGACATAAATGGCACATTTGATTAATATAATTACTTAAAAATAGAAAAATAAGGATAATAGCCATTCTGAGAGTCTAAATACTGCACTTTTGGTTTCTGCTTTCAAGTAGTGACTTACAATGTGAACATGGTGTGAGCCCCTCAAGCCTGAAAGTGGTAAATACAATACATTTTATAGAATCACTAGGCATCTACTTAATCGCACAGGCTGCTGATTACTTTCAGGTGGCCATCAATTTCAGATGCTTTTCCCACCGGCAGCTGCCTTTTTTTTTCACTCCCCCCTCACACTGCTCATTGACTGAGAGCCCGGTGGTGCCCCAGTCCCTCATCTACTTTTTTCCCCCTCCCAAGAGCTGCAGGAGTGTTCAGCACCCAAAAACAGCCACTGAAAAGAAAAAAAAAATCCTGCTAGATTGGGGGACTAACCTGAAGTGGCAGGAGCTGGCAGAGGGACGGGAGATTGGGAATGGGAGTGGGGATGCCTGTGAGATGGGTAACCAGTATAGAAGGAGCACCAGGCTCAACTGAATCACAACTGTTGCTGCTTTCCCTTTATGATCCAGAGACTATTTTTACTAGCAGTTGTTAATACTTCTGTGTACTTCACACCCCTATACTGCTGGTTACATAAACTGGCAATAGAACCCAGTTTTCTAACACTCCAAGTATAAATATAATCAATTTATTTACACACCGGGCACATCTACATGTGCATATTAATGCAGTGCAATAAACTCCGGTGCGAGTTTATTGCTCCGGGACGCACACTTACACATGTACCTGGCATCACAGCACACTGAGCTGCGTTAGAGCTAGGATTGCCAATTCTGTTTGGCCAGGAACAAACATTACACACAAACTAGTTGAAATAATCAGAAACCAGCTTAAACCTGTAACAGAACAGATGTTCGCTGCACATAAACCAGTTTGAGAATGGCTGAAGCTGGTTTGAGATAAACCTGATTGAATGCAGTATCAGACTTAACTGATTTGGTCAAACCGGTTTATGCAATGTCTGTCTCAGACCTCTTCCTGGTTTAACTCAAACCAGAGTCCCCCAGCATCCCAGATGCTTTGCAGCCCCAAGCAGGGCTCTCTGCTCCAGAGAAAAAGGCTGGCTCCACCCCGGCTGGAGCTCTGGCAGAGACAGCAAGCACAGCAGCATCTGCCTGGCTTCCCCATGCCCTTCCCCTACCCACTGCTCACTGCTCAAGCAGGAATTCCCCCCTCCCCTCTCCCAGAGCACAGACTGCAGCCAGCATGTAGTATGTAGCTAAAGCTGAGAGGTGTCTGTGTAAGGCAGACAGGAAAAAGGCAGACAGGGTAGTGTCCACTTAGGGCTTTTTGGACCTAATCAACAGGTCAACTGGCTCCTTCCTTCGAAAAAGTTGTTTAAGAAAAGCCTGAACTAATGAGAAAGGCTTTTGTTTTCTGGATGGACTGATAAATGCTATCAACTCCCTGTGTAACTCCCTGCCGTGTAACTAAATGCTGTGCAACTTCCTGCTGGCTCCCTCACTGGTCTGAAGCAGCAAAAGGGGGAACCCCTCCCCAGCCAAAGTGTCCTGTCAGGGCCTCGCCATGCCCCCCTCAGCTCAGCACTGTGGAAGGGTGGGAAGGGAGGGCTGCTCTAGCACCCTCGACTTCTAGCCTGAGCCACTGCAGGCATGTGCCTGCATTTCCTCAGTCCAGGGGGGATGTCTGTACAGTTACAATTTGGTTCAGCCTAGCCAGGTTAGACTAACCTGCAAAGACTGAATTAATTTAGTCTCAGGCTTTTTGAATGTCTGTCCCTAGCCTTTCAGTCTATTCTGGAAGGTTTTATCACATGACGTAATGACATTAATTACAGTGCACAGCCTTTACGTCAGGAAGGCAAATGCATCTTACTATTACATTTTAAAAACCCTCAGGAGTACCACATAAATTGGATTCAACGTTTAATGATTATTTTAATGAATGTCCTATCATTTATCTCCTGGGTGACTCAGCAATCTCCTGGAGATTTATATCCAATTCCTGGAGACTCCAAGGCAAACCTGGAGGGTTGGCAACCCTACTCGGAGCAGCCCCGGTTGGCAGGGGAACCAAGGGATCAGCCTGCCAGCCTGGGGCTGCTGTCCCCAGCTCACCGTGTTGTGGAAGGGCTGGCTGAGGCACAAAGGTGCTTCAGCATGGTGCTAGCCAGCAGGCAGCCCCTGCACTGAAGTACCCTCATGCCCCAGCCAGCCAGGGCAGCATCTACATGTGCACTGCCGAAGAGTTTATTACTCCACAGCAAGACAGAACTTGTATTTACAAGCACTATCCCGCTGTGAAATAAATTAATTTACTCCAGCATAATAGGGGTGCTCATGTAGATGTACGACGTTTACTGCACAGTTAATTAGTCTACTATGCAGTAAACTTCTCAGTAGACATGCCTACTATCTCTCAGAAAGAACCTGTAAAACTTGTCTTTAACTCTGCTGTCTGTAAAATGGAGCTGCTCTGGCACAGTTAAAGCACTATTTAAGGGTGCTTTGGTCCTTCATAAGACAGTCTATGGGAAATTTTAAAAAAGAAGCAAAACTAGTACTAAATCACATCACACGAGCATATAATTACACTCACACATGACTTGTGCTTCCGTAATACTACCTGCAATATGCAATTTATTTAAAAGCTAAACTTCAGAGTCACTTGATCATAAAGGGCTGAACACATCACGGAGATAAGAAAATCTTGATTTCCTGGTAAAGGAGACTGAGAACCTGACAGTCCCAAATGGAAGCACCCAGATGCAGTAGTCAGAAAGTCCAAATGGGAGCCTGTATTCTGAGAGAACAGATTATTAACAGAGTGAACAAAGCCGTTCAGTACATGGAATCATTATAACACTTGTTAATACTATTCGAAGCCTTTTTCATATTAAATTAAGAGACAAAATCACCTGAAAGGTCAAATCAGTACTAATCAGTGAACTGTTCTTAAGGCAGGCAAATTGTTTAAAAATTTTGTAAAATAGGAACATTTTCATTTTTTGAGCACAAGGCTGACTCCTTTATATTTTTCATGCTGAATATATATTAGTCAATTGGAAATAACCAATAACGCTCAACGCAACCTATTTGGGTGGATCAGAGAACACAGCAAAGTTTTTATTATTATGCACTGCACCCCTTGCACACTGAGATCCCAATACATGGAGTACATCACAAGACACAGAACCTTAATAAGAAAAATGTAGAGAAGAGGTTTAAGGACATAAAAATGTGATTAATTTATTTAGTGTTATGCATTTGTGATTCTCCCCCTTTCAGTCAAGATCACAGTAAAGTTGAACAGGGTGGTTCAGGGATCAATTAATCCTTTCATATTTAAATCAATCACTGACTCCTCTCCAAATAATTTACCTTCCACATGCTGACTTCCATTTCATGTCCTTCGGGAGCAAGTACAGTTAAAGCCATGTGGCACGTTAATCATGTTTAGTAATACAAAAAGAACTACATTATCACAAAAATCGAATACCAAAACCAAATAATGCAATTAAGGTAATCATATTCCCTGGCTGAATAACCAAGGTATATTCCCATTTTCTCCCAGCTCCCACGCTATAGTGTATTTAAACCTTAATTTCCTGTGTGCTTTCTTCTTTAACTCCCACTTTGTGGATCCTATGGTATTCTTAATCTTTATTCACCTCCACAGCCCACCTTATCAATTGTTCCTCTCATACCTAAACACTCGTTTTTCCACTAGAATTACTGTTCTGTTCTCTTTCATTTTTCACCTAGTCTTCAACTCTGTTCTTTTCTTCTTGTTCCAATCTAATGCTAAGGTAACTACCCTATGTCATAACCACCTTTGGACTCATCTGTTTCTATTTCACATGCTGTTTTTTTTCTGACCATGGGGTCACAACTAGCTTGAAGACCTTTCGCAAGCTATGTTCATTTGCAACTTTTCACTGTGGGTTTAGAAGGCAACTGCTCTCATTTCACTTCTTGGTGAGATGCTGACAAGGGATTTGGGAACTTAGATGAGGAAAGGTATTCCAACCTATTAGTCAGGAAGATCATTACTGTGTACACAGTTGGATAGCAAAATATGGTACCTGACCACAAACCCGAGGTAAAAAATGGAGACTCCCGAAATCAATGGTAAAAATTACACTGACATTGAGGGAGGATTCTATTCCATATTCTGATGGTCTACTAAAGCTAGTACAAAATAGCATTATCAACCAATATGGACAGGACACAAAATACTACCCCTCAAAATAGGACATCTGGTGATACTACAGTAGGTTATTTCTTTATTAAGAGAGATGAGTATAACCAACTCTGAATCAAAGACTTAACTTGTCCACCTGAACAAATAACACACATCTGAAAGAAAGTGCTAGCCCAAAGAAATCTGATAATTAAAACCAAGAATGTTTCAGTCCTAAATCTTCAAACCACTCAAAAAATGCCAGATCATAAAGAAAAACCTTTTCCTTCATAGTTTCATAGTTGGTAGGGTCGGAAGGGACCTGAGCAGATCATCTAGTCCGACCCCCTGCCATGACAGGAAAGAGTACTGGGGTCAAACAACCCCAGCAAGGTGTACATCTAGCCTCCTCTTAAAGACCCCCAGGGTAGGAGCCAGCACCACTTCGCTTGGAAGTTGGTTCCAGATCCTAGCCACCCTGACAGTGAAGTAGCGCCTCCTGATGTCTAGTCTGAATTTACCCTCTGCTAGCTTGTGACCGTTATTTCTAGTCACTCCTGGTAGTGTTCAGGGGAACAGGGACTCCCCCAATGCCTGCTGGTCCCTTTTGACTAGTTTGTAACAGGCCACTAGATCCC
>NW_017729001.1:1284001-1311796 GCF_001723915.1 Gavialis gangeticus | reverse complement strand
TGAATTTACCCTCTGCTAGCTTGTGACCGTTATTCCTGGTCACTCCTGGCAGTGCTCGGGGGAACAGGGACTTCCCCAGTGCCTGCTGGTCCCCCCTGACTTCAACAAATTCAAAATCTAACTGTTCTACCCTTATACAGGCATCAAGAAATAGAGTTTCTGAAACCTGAACCAAATACATCTTGAGAAGACAATTCAAGAAAACAGCATGGGAATCTTCCTCTATTGCACTGTACTGAGTCCATGATTTTTGCTTTCCATCTCATCATTTCTTATAAAATAGCAGACAGGACTATCAAAAATGCTTCTGCTTTTCTCTACAGCAGTCAGAGCAGATAAATGGCTAATCACAAAAAAGCACAAAAACAATTTTTATGGTAAGAAACTTTCTTTTAAAAAGTCTGGCAAAAGCAAATGCATGTCCTTTTAGGAAAATGAAATGATTAGTAATTTTAGGAATTAAGTACTCTCACCCAGAGACTACTTTCTTTTCTCAATGAAGTAAAATAGCACTGCTACAGAATATGGCATTTAGAAATCAAATGCCCCTGGAGAAGAAAAAGCGAGCATTATTTACTCATATTTAATCTACATTAGTTGTGCAGCTTCAAAAATAAACTAATTAAAACGATGACTGAATTCTACAGTTCTTCTGAAACTGTCAGCAGTTAAAAGCAGGCTAAGCCCCTGTAAAAACAGAGTCTGTGTCTTGGCATATATTCCTGAGAGCATTGCTGACTCAGGATCTTTGCCAGTTCAAACAATTCCACAGGAAGGAATGTCCTGTGAGTGTTAGCTGTGTGTTGAATTCTCACCCACATAGAGAAATGAAACGCTTGAAGCTTAAGGTCAAGTCCTGTGACACTAGCTGCTGTGATACTGTGTGCGTTTGTTTGCAGGTGGGGCTCATAAGCTGTTTTAGCTGACTGCAATCTAAAATAACAACAAAACTGAAGATTAGACCTCTAACAGCTGGCCAAGTGCATAAATTACCACACTAAAAGCACATTTTCCTACGCATGAACACACAGACTTGCATAACCTTTGATCTTAGGCTGAAGAAAACTGACCCAAGAATGATCAATGAGAGAGACGTTACTGCTTCCCTTTGATCCTCATACCAGCCACACCAGGCAAAACATTGAGTCATTGTCGTAGCACGATGAAAAGCTAAACTTTATGAACTACATTTTTTAAATTTTATTTACGTATATTTTTTACAGCCAGCACGGGTACCTACCCCAGGATTTAGTTTTTATAAGATACAGGCAAATTTTTTTGAGACGCACTAACAACTTTACTGTTTCTGGCAGACCTCTGAAATTCAGCAAGGGAATTGAACAAAGCCAGGGATGTGTAATGATCACAAGGTTCAATAAACAGACATACATTAATAGGAAAAACTAACTAAAAACTCTAATTGTGGAGCAGCAGGCATCCTCTGTAAACCCTTTATCAAACTCTCTAACTAGCTAGCTGCTCCCTGAAACACTATTTCCCAATTTACTTCTTCATTCTCCTGTTCGGGAGCATCTAAATTATAACTTCTATCACTACAGGATGTTCCCTCTGCTCATCTAATTAAAGTTTCATAAGATTTGACTGAGCTGTAGTCTGTCAAATAACCCACCATCTCCCATATCTGCCTTAAACTGCTTAGCACAGTAATGCTCAAGCTTTTGGCCCAAGGGACCAGATGAGAGGTGTGGGACAAGTTCACAGGCCGGATCAGACCCCACATATGCAAATCTGGCTTTGGGGCTCGTCATCATCCCTGCACCCCACCAGGATTGGGCTCTGAGGTCTGCCACCACCCCCACCTGGCCCTGGGTACTGGAATTTGGCACCCAATCTAGTGCATACGGCCCAGGGCTCCTCATAGGGCGGGAAATTTGGCAGCAGGAGAGCAGTGCCATTGCCCCTCTGCTGCCAAATTCCTTTCTGGACCCATGAAGAGCCCCATGGACAAGATGACAGTGCTGGGAGCTGAGCACCCCAGGTTTAGTACAAACCCTAAATATATAAAACTGCACCCCTGCCACCACCACCTGCATCCCAACATTAGCTACTTTAGAAAAAACATTGAGAGCTGAGAAAGCCCAGAGGTTAATGAAGCAAACATAGTGGGGGTGGGGGAGGAACTTGAGCCAGGTCAAAGTCCTGCTCAGATCCCTGAAATCTAGCACATGACTCTTGCATCCAATTCTCCCATCTAAACTAAGTAAGAGACTCTGAAGAAGAATCAACAACTCAGAATCAAGTGAGCAAGGGTTTCTGAGTTGTTCTTTCTAGATTTAGCTTTTCTACAGGTAGGTATTAATGCTTCTAACTTACCTTATTAAATATGGTCTAAACTTCCATTCAGACTGTATACAAGCTATCATTAAAACCCACATCTAAACACTATCTACTCAGCTAAACTGCCTCTCTGAGAGAGGCTGCCATTGTTTTGTTCATGATTGTCATTTGTTTAAATTGACCTATTTATTCTTAAGTTACCTACTGTCCCAGCATGTTACGCTTCCTCTGCCAGAGGTGGGTTGGTTCACTGGGACCAGACACATACAGGTTTGATCTATGCAGATAAGTGTGTGTGTGTGTGGGGGGGGGGGGGGGCAGGTACATGCAAGCCTGTTGACACCTTTTTTGACTGGGAGTGCAAAATTCGTATAACTTTTGGGTAGGGAAGAATTCACCAAGGAATCACTCCCACGATCTATTCCACAACTTTTATTAGTCTGTAAAGAAACCATCACTACAGAAAAGAACCATTAATGGAGTATAACATAAATCTGAGATATTCAACAGAATGTGAAGGGTAACAGCCAGGGTTTCTACAAGTACGTTAGCAACAAGAGGAAGGTCAGGGAAAGTGTAGGTTCCTTACTGAATGGAGGAGGCAACCTAGTGACAGATGAGGAGGAAAAAAGTGAAGTACTCAATGCCTTTTTTACCTTGGTCTTCACAGGCAAGGTCAGCTCCCAGACTGCTGCATTAGGCAGCAGAGTTTCATGACGTGAGCAGCCTTCAGTGGTGAAAACAGGTTAGCGACTGTTTAGAAAAGCTGGATGTGTACAAGTCCATGAGGCTGGATGCAATGCATCTGAGAGTGCTGAGGGAGTTGGCTGATGTGACTGCAGAGCTGCTGGCCATTATCTTTGAAAATTCATGGTGAATGGGGGAGGTTCCAGACAACTGGAAAAGGGCAAGTATAATGCCCACCTTTAAGGAAGGGAAGAAGAAGGATCCAGGAAACTGCAGACCAGTCAGCCTCACCTCAGTCCCCAGAAAAGTTGTGGAGCAGGTGTTCAAGGAATCCATTTCTAAGCACTTGGAGGAGAATAAGGTAATCAGAAACAGTCGGTATGGATTCACCAAGGGCAAGTCATGCCTGACCAACCTGATTGCCTTCTATAATGAGATGACTGTCTCCGTGGG
The DNA here is from genome assembly GCF_001723915.1 of Gavialis gangeticus. NCBI lineage: Eukaryota > Metazoa > Chordata > Crocodylia > Gavialidae > Gavialis > Gavialis gangeticus. Next base: position 1,308,358 of record NW_017729001.1, on the reverse strand, counting down.
TACGAGGAGACCAGTGGATGCGATATACCTTGACTTTAGCAAGGCATTTGATATCATTTCCTACAGCATTTTTGCAAGCAAGCTAAAGAAGTATGGGTTGGATGAATAGACTGTAAGGTGGATTGTCGTGCTTACTGGATCGGACTGGCTGGATTGTTGGGCTCAACGGGTAGTGATCAATGGCTTGAGGTGTTGTTGGCAGCTTGTATCAAGTGGAGTGCCCCAGGAGTTGGTCCTGGAGCCAGTTTTGTTCAATATCTTCATCAATAACCTAAAAGATGGGATGGACTGCACCCTCAGCATGTTAATGGATAACACCAAGCTGGAGAGAGTAGTAGATATGCTGGAAGGTAGAGGTGATTCAGAGTGACCTTGATAAATTGGAGGATTAGGCCAAAAAAAATCTCATGAGGTTGAGCACGACAAGTACAAAGTACTGCACTTAGGACAGAACAATCCCATACAGTGCTACAGGTGGCAGAAACTCCATCCTTGGAGGTTTTTAAGGCTCAGCTTGACAAAGCCTGGCAGGAATGATCTGGTTGGGGATGATTCTGCTTCGAGCAGCAGGTTGGACTAGATGATCTCCTGAGGTCCCTTCCAACCTCAACTTTCTCTGATACTATGTTTGAAGTTTAAGGTCAATCCTATGATACTAGCTGGTCCATTCAGTATAACTTCAACAGTAACAGTCTCTGTTGTCTCTCCAACTTTGCTCCCCTCAATAAAGCACCTCTCTCCCTCTGGACAGTGGCTAATTTTTACATATGGTGTGCGTGCTCATAAGGACCACACACTTAAGATGGTCCCTGAGTCTGTTTTCCAGTCCTGCTATGTCCATGTAGTTACATTTTGTGGTCTCTCCTGCAACCCACAAGGTCTCTTAGTGAACAGCGTTCTCATCCTCCAGTGAAGGAAGAACTGGCACCAGAAAAATATGCAAAAGACTTCTGGCCAGCTCGCTTGTCAACCAGGACCTTGGAAAATATGGAGATACCAAATCACCCTATTTGCTCATCCCCTAAATCAGGCCTCTTAAATTACAAGCCAGCCTTGTCAGCAGTGCTGCTAACAAAAGTCTCCATGACTGTTTTAAGGATATTGTGGTGATACACACTGCTCACAAATCTGGTAACTGAGTGGGGCTGGGTGGGGAGGGGAAAGGGGGAGATAAGGGAGGTTTGAGATGTAGGCATGTACTAATGGAGGTGTGGGCACCAGAAGACTGTACCTGAATCTTAACATTGCCCCTGTAAGGATGACAAACTTTTATCAGCCACTTTATCTGCTTTTCAGATTTACAAGATATATTAAGAAAATTTAAAAAATTTAAAATCTTTACATGATATGGGAGGAGAGGAGCAGTACCCCACACATGGTAACTACATTGGTACACAGCTGTAGGGTGTTGAAGCAGTTTTAGTCATTCTGTTAAGCATGTGGTCTACATTTTCCCAAGATAAAGCAATTACATTTTTTTGCATGAGATGCTATGGTTTCATGCAAAGAGAGACACGACCTCATGCATGGTAACCACTTTAGTACATAGTTACAGGATGGTAAAGCTCTCTTAGGTATCGTCTTTAGCATGCAGTCTACATTTGCCTGGGGCGAAGAACTGTCCGTACCATTTGTAATCTTTATTAGAGTCAATGGAATAAAGGGGCGGGGGGGGGCAATGTCTTTTTCCGTTCATCCTCCTACTCTCGCTTCTGGCAGGTAGTCTTGGCTAGCTCTCTTTATACCAGCAATGGCTCAACATAAATGTACCATGAGCATCTGATGGTGTCTGATACTATGAAGTGCCTCATCAATTTGTGGTGCTGAGGTAGTTTGCAGGCTCTCATCACTTGGATCTCATGGGCTACGTGCCCTAATGACTAGAGCAGGAGTGGGCAAAATGTGGCCCGTTGGCCTCATGCGGCCCCCCCAGGCCATTCTATCTGCCCCGCGGGGCCCCTAAAAATTTAGAAAATTAAGATTTATCTGCCCCGGCTGCCTGTCACGCGGCCCTTGATGGCTTGCCAAAACTCAGTAAGCGGCCCTCTGCCCGAAATAATTACCCGCCCCTGGATTAGAGCCTGCACCATTACATCATATCCATTCTCCCTTAACCTGCCAGCCAGTGGGCTTATGTAGACAGCTTTCACTTCTGGCTTCAGCAAAAGTCTGCCCACAGCTCTCCAAGGGGATGGTCACATCAATTCTCAGGATCTTTTAATTGTTTTCATTCATTACAACATCCAGATATAGTAGCCGGGTATTATGTTGTTTATGTCCACTCTCCCTACTGTTGCTGAGATTGCCTTGACCAGCCAATCCTGTACAGTTTCGGGCTGAGCTGCTACACTCATATAGGGTTTTCAGCAACACAGGATGTGGGATAAGGTCTCATTTTCACAGATACATCTGTGGAATTTCTTCTCCCAGTTGCCACAGCAGATGACACCACTGAGTGGGAGGCAGTTGAGAGAGGGCAAGCAGGTATAACGCTAGTATACAAAGAGTGTGAAATTGCCTGGAGGTAGAAAGTGGTTGCAAGCATCCAACTTAAGGACTTTGCCCTGGTTGGTTTTCCCCTTCAAGTCACTGATATCACCCACATGGTATCCTTCAGGAACCTCTCCAGACAGGTCCTTAATTTGGGGGTGAGAGTGATCTGGTTGGCAGTTGGGGCTGGGAGCAATGAGACTCCCTCAAATCTTGCTGCTCCTCCACCATATCCAGAAGCAGCTGCTGCACTTCCCAAAGCATTGTGTGGTATGGCTGACATGGGTCCATAGTGAGCTAAAGCCCCTGCCATGTTGCCTGAACTCTCCAGCAACCTGCTAAAGAATGTGGCCAGGTCCTCGCTGCATGGTAGCTTGGCAAACCTCCTTTTGATGGCTCCTTTGAGGGTGCTTGCAGCAAAGCTGCTCACCAGTTCACTGGGGCAGGTCAGGAGCTGATGTTGCAGAGGTCTCTTCTGGAAGGGACACTGGTACTCCTTGCCAGTATGGGATGTAAGGATCTAATTCCTGGCCCATAAAGGCAGTTTCATCTGCTTCTTCAGAGCCATGTAATCTCACTGTCTGCTTTCTTGAGAAACACCTTTGGGGCTCCTGAGTCTCTCAGGACAAACAGGATGTGGGGATGCAAAAGGGGTGTTTAAGGAGTCAGTCTTGTACCAGGGTTCGTCAGGAAGGACTCAAGTGTGTAGGCATCCTGTACAATTCCCATGATGGCGTCCTCCAGTGTCTGTCTCGCACAGAGCCTATGAATGTGTTTAGATGGAGGAACAGTTAGAAGCCTCATTTAACTGATTACCTCCTTCAGTTACAGAACCAGAGGTCTATGTTTTTGCAGCATCAGGAAGTCCTGCTCAGGAATGATTATCATTGTGTTTTTGAAGACTATGGACACATCAGCAAGATAAGATTTTGAAAAAAAGTAGGCTTAGCTGCATGCTTAATGAGCTAGGATCCTCCAGACCAGTGGGAGCAAATCTTTTTGGCAGGTCTGCCACAAATTAGCCCTGCACCCTCTCCAAATGCCACTCCATTCCCTTTCCCCCGCTTGATCTGTACTCTGCCTTCTGCTTCCTGCCCTGTCTGCTGCTGTGCTGCCAAATCTACTGCAGGCCATATACGGAGGCTGTCCATGCTACTTGTGGCAGGCCTCCCACAGGTTGGTCATTCCTGCTCCAGACAATCTGCTTCCTAAAGGTCTTATCCTGGATCTTGATGGTGGTAGCCATGAAACACACTTTCATCAAACTATTTTCTCATCCCAACTAACTACTGCATCAGACCTCTACCACTATTAGTGCTGAAGGAGAGAAGTTGGGTTTGCTGAAGGACTGTATGTAGGGAAAATAGAGAGCAGAGTTAAGGTTGCAAAGTTTAGTCTGTTGTGTATGGTAGGTACTTAAGGTAATGGTCAGATGTGTGCTTGTGCTAGAGGGAAAGTGAAGAGGATATGGAAAGGATTTAAGACGTTTTAATTTTTCCTTCCTCTCCCTTCTTGCAAATAACACTGCTCAACACCCAGGCACCCACACAATATTAAATGGCTGACAAAGACTGTTTTAAAGTGAACTATTTAGCTGTTTCATAGTAAAGCGAAATTGCTTTCAATATTTATGCAAGATTTAAAGAAACATAACATAATTTGGGGGGAATGTATATAAAAACCTACAAAAGATACTTTAACACGTTTCTTTCTGTCTTCATAGCTTTTTTGCGCGTATTGTCATGTGAATGCTAGAGTTAAATCACTGGATGACTCCTTTAAAATAAAAAGAATAAATCTGCATTTCTATATTATTTTGGGGCATACAAACTAAAAGAAAAGAAAAATAATTTGCATTGAAATTTGGAAACTTGCTGTTATTTCAAAATTCCAAGAACTGAAGAAAACTTTGCAACACTATTGCCACTATTTATGAAAAATCTGACACTTTACAAGAAACACCATATATAGGTCTTGAATCTGGTTAAAAAACGGAGTTTGGATTTTTGTGGCACAAAGAAATGTTCTTCTAATGGAAGGTACCCATTATATACTTAAAAGAAAATACATTTAATGGCATATATCACCTAATGAAAAAAACCCTTATACCAAAGAAGAGCTTAAGTTGCCCACTTTAAACTTGAGGTCCCTTTCAACCCTATTATTCTATAACATTTTTTGGGTAACTCAAAATAGCATGTGCTGTAGAGCAGACAACAAAATGTTGCAGAGAAGGGAAAGAGAAAAAAATACAAAGTTCAAAATTGCTCACTTTAAACTTCAATATCAAAATGGAGAAGGAAACACCAAGTAATACTGGAAAGAAAGCTTAAGATCTTGTCACAATCCTTATGCCTAAAATATCTGTAAATTCAGCCTGTTCACAACTCAAGGGAAAAACACAAGGCAATGTTTCCTAGTGACATCATGCCCGCATCTTCCCTACTTAAGGCCTGTTACCATGGCAACAGCTAATGTCTCAATGTCACTCTATGCATAATTACTGACTGAAAATGAAGTGTGTCACAATCAGAACAATTATATATTCAGAGAGGAAAGTAGTCTTATTTTACCTTGTTATGAAACAAAAGACCTCTACTCTCTCTCAGTCTTTTTTTTGTTAAAACACACCAACAAGAGAAATCTATAAATTCAATATATTATAAAGATGCAGATTTACTATTTACAGCCACATGCTAATCTAGGTAAAGAACAAAATATTCATGGATAGAAGCACCTTTATATCTAGGAAGGGTGCCTACTGCATCTTAGGGAACATCTTAGGCTTTGAAAGCATTCGTACTGAACAACAAAGAAGAACCCACTGGGTTGAATGCAGTATTTTCACATCTTTGAGAGCTATAAAAAATGTCATACATACAAAAGCTTGGAGTTATCAGTGATTCTTATTATAGAACTGCTTTTATCCTGCATATTTTGAAGGGTATACTTATTCTGCAAATGCTTATCCTGTATATGCTCAATACCCAGCAGCCTTAATAAGAGATTCATAAGCATGCTGAGGAGAAAACAGCCTACCAAGTCTGGCTCTCCACAATCACTGGTCTCCATTCACTCCAACCAGGGACAAAAACATGCTTTCATCATAAAACATTCAGTTCGGGGCTGACAAGGAGAATGTATGTGGGATAATGTTTTTAAAATAATAATTATTTACAGAGGAGCGTGGCCTAATGCTTAGCATAAAGAATGAGGAGACAAGATACCAACAGCCTATTTCTACCCCTACTGCTAATTTGCATGATAAGCTTGAGCAACTCAATTTGGCAAACTTTTTTTTCAGTATATTGCAATTATTATAGCCTCAGTTTCTGGGTGTCTAACCTGAAACGGCTTCAGTTCTCACAGAATGCAAGTGCAGCTACAGGTGTTCGATCTCTCTGAAAATCAGCCCTGAAGTATCTACGTTAGGCATGCAAAGTGACAAATACTTCTGAAGAAGCTGATTCTTAATACACATTTGCTTTTAACTTGCTGATATGTAAAATGCGGGTAACGATACTAACTTTACGCAGGGAAGGCTTCATTTTTGAAAAATAAACAATCAACTATTATGAATTAAAAGCAGGAACCTTCAGAGGACAACACATTTGAATCAGATTTTACTGACCAGTATCAATGAAAAAAGGCTATGAAATACTTCCTAGGAACACTTCTGTATAACTTCAAAGAAAAAATACCTTTCTGCTGAATTTACTGAAGCCCCCCACCTCTGCCCTCCCCCAAACTCTCAGTGTGATGGACTTTTAGAGGAGGCTAGACAAGCATTTGGCTGGCATGGTGAAAGGGCCTCAACTAGTTGATCCTTGACATCTCTTCCAACCCTATGATTCTGTAACTTTTGTTTTCAAGCAACTCAAAATAACATGTGTTGCAGAGCAGCCCATAACAGATTTGCAGAGAGAGGGAAAAGAGAAAATACAAGATTATAAGACAGCTTTCTCCCTTCTTTCCTCTGAGAAAAGGAGCCTGCTGGGTTCCTTGTTTCCTCAGAGTCCTTTTTTAACCCTTTTCTCCAATGGGCTCTAGCCAAGGACTTATCCTTACCTAATCTTTTCCATGTCACCTGCACCCCAGCAAGTCAAACAGTCTGACCACATCATATTTTTCTCTGCTTGCCTAATAATGGAATTCACCTCTGTGTAACGCACCACGAAAGGCCTACATAGCCATTTTAGATCTCAACTACAGAGTGTAGGCTGGACTACAAGCAGTACACAAGCCCCAAGCTCGTTCAAATTTTACCTAAAGCAAAACTAGAAAATTGCTATTCAAGATTTTTCAAAGGATGAAAAGTAGAAGATATGTATTGGAAGATAGTTGTATTAGTAGTTAAAGAGCTTTAAAATCTTTAGATGACAACTTGAACTACTACCACTATTTTTGCGCTGACAATACAGATTGGCTTCCCTCACTGCTCAGAATAATAAACCCAATTACTGGCAGACCTGGTAACTATGGGCTTTCAGACCATCCTAGAGGACAAAGTTCTACAAGGCAGCGTGGTTCCAAATGACTGATATGGAAGTGGGACACCGTGGAAGTGGGGGAGTACATAACAGACTGACAGGGCATTGCTAGATGTGCACAATTTTGCAAGGGGCTGAGAGACATGCAGACATGATGCAAGTAAGTATAAAACCGACTGGTATTTAAGAGTCAGGGAGAAGCTGCAAGTCCTCTGCGCAATCAGGCTGGAATTTATATAAATTTGCGTAATTTTATATCACTTTCTGTTGCTTTATGCAAATTAAATATAGGTTTTTTTACCACAAGATGCTGTTGGCAGGCATGCTTTTGGGTTACATTTTTATCCATGAATAATATGTATGCAGATTCAAAGTATATCTAGTGTTTGCTAGCAACATGTTTGCAAGCCTAATATACATGGACATGTTATTATGTCCAAGAGTAGGGAACAGATAAGATGTCAGAAACTATAAAACATTTTGCTGCATTGCTGCTGGAAACCCAGCTTCTGAGACACTGCATTTATGCACTCTCTGTAATATTTATTTGGCTACCTCTCTAACATGGAGACGGAAATAAGCATGTACTTAATTACTTTTTTTTGTTTAGCATGCTATGTAATAAGCCATGGCATTTTAGTACTTATTAAATATGTAAGAAAATACGTTTTTGATATCTTTTGAAGAATATAACAAGGAAGAGAAAAGAATAAAGTTTCACCTTAACCAGAATGATTTTTCTTCCCTAAAACTTTAACTAATATTATTTTGCAATAAAAGTGTTTTTATAGGTTCAATCTATATTTAACAGCAAAGCAACTTCCTCATTTGTGTTTTCCAAGAAAAAAAAAATAACAATTCACACTTACAAGCTGCCTTCATACATATATAGGAAACAGTACCCTGAGTTAGTTTACAGCCATGCTACTCTTGTGAAGTGCAACAGACCCACCGATGGGAAACAATGAGCAAAAATAACAGTTTACAATATCTTAACAGTAAGTAGAACAAGCCCAAACAAGAAAAACAATAGCGTAACTGGTGAAGAAATGTTTTCACATAGATAACATATTCTCATCTGAGGTAGAAAAGAACTGATTGTTCTCTATGTTTAAAATTTCCTTCCATTTCTGTCATTTTTCTTCCTTCAGGGTGAGACGGTTTTTCTCAAAGTAAGATGCTCACAAGGCATCACCATGTAGCCCTGCCCCAAGCTAGTTTTTCCCAGTTTGTGGTACCAATACCACGCTTCTTCATGTTTATATTGAGGTTATCCTTGAAGTATTTTCTCTGGCCCCTGCATGATCTTTGTCCTTGGCTGAGTTGGGAGTATAGCAGTTGTTTTGGTACGTGTACATCAGGCATGTGCACACAACGTCAACTACAGCTGATATTGAATATAATAATACTTCCGTGTTGGTATCAATAAGGACACTGATATTTGTGCAATGATCCTCCCACTTTATGCCAAGGATCTTCCGGAGGTAGCGCTGGTGAAGGTGTTTCAGGCTTTCCAGGTGGTCCCTGCAGGTCACCCAAGATTCACAGCCATAGGGAAGAGTTGGGATTACCACAACCTTACATAATAAGAGCTTTGTTCAACCCCGGATGTCATGATCAGCAAACACACAATGATACAGTCTCCTAAAGACAGAGCTGGCACATCGGATCCTATACTGGATCTCCTTGTTGATATTGGCCTTCATTGAGAGAGAGCTGCTGAGGTATGCAAAGTAGTTCCTGTCCTTGCCAGGGGAGTGAATTGGTCCAGAACAGGCTGGTGAAGCACCTTTGTTTTTCCAATATTAAAGGTCAGTTCCTGGTACTGGTATGCTTGAGAGAAGCAATTAAGGGCTGTTTGTAGGTCCTCCTCAGTACGTGCAATAGCAGCACAATCATTGGCAATCATCCACAATTGAGGCCAATGTAACTTTGGTTTTGGCACGGAGGTGGGAAAGATATAAAAGTTTCCCATCCATCCTGTACATGATGCCGATGCCATGTGGACGATGGTCATGGATGAGCATCTTGATGACAAGAAAGATGGAAAACAGAATTGGCGTAATTATGCAGCCCTTCTGGACAAAGGGCTCTGTAGTGGAGCCACTATGTAGGATGGAGCAGTCATCTGGTCATGAAGCAGTCTTAGGATGGTGATAAATTTTCCTGGGAAGCCAAATGTCAATAAGATCCTCCACAGAGCCTCATAGTTAACAGAGTCAAAGGCTTTGGTCAAATTGGTGAGATAAACCTTGTTGAATGTAGTATCAGACTTAACTGATTTGGCTCAAACCAGTTTATGCATTGTCTGTCCCAGACCCCTTGCTGGTTTAAGATAAGCCAGACACCCCTAGCATCCCAGCATGCTCTCTGGGCTGGGTGGGGCTATCTGCTCCACAGCAAAGCTGGCCCCTCCCCTCTGATCTCTAGCCAGAGCAGAGACCAGCTCTAGCAGAGACACTGGGGGGAATGGCCCCATTAAGGCAACTGGGCAGGGAGGGAGTTAATTCTTCCCTCCTTCCCCTCTTCCCCCACTGCAGCTGGTGTCAGCCTATCTGCCAGGGAGCAGAGGGCTTCCTGCCCCCTTCACCTTAAGGGGGCCGTGCTCAGTTGGTTGTCCCGCGGGGTGGGGAGGGCATCTTTCCCCTCCTCCTAGGGTGAGGAGTGGGACTCTGTTTGGTGCAGGATAGGGACTCTTCCTCCTCCTCCCCTGCCCCGCTGTCCTGGGGCTGTGGGGAGGGGTGCTACATGCGAGGCTGCCCAGCCCCAGAGCAGGAGTAGGGGGCAGGGCAAGGCTCTGTTCCATGCTGAGGGGAACTCTTCCCCCTCCACCTCCTCCCCCTGGAGGGGCAGCGGGAGCACAGACCTCAGCTGGGCAGGGTGTGGGGAGTGTAGGGACCCCCACACACTCCCCCCATGCTGTGCAGCTCCCACTGCCAGGCAGCAGCAGCAGCAGGCCAGGATGTCAGAGTGCTCATGCCTAATGCAGGTGCTGTTCCGGCCAGCGCTGCATGAAGGAGGCAGCGGAACTTGCCTTATCTCCAAGAGTATGCTCCCTGAGCCTGAGCCTGCAGCAGGGGAAGCCCTGAATTGGAGCCTGCTGTCTCCCCCGGTCTCGGCTGTGCAGTCCCCACACTCTGCCAGAAGTCCAGCACGGGGCTTCCCCTCTGTGAGTGCAGAGCTGAAGGCATGCAGCATGCAGCCCCGGGAATAGAGGCAGCCAGCACTGTGCTGGGAGTGAGGAGCACAGCCCCGCGCAGCCTGCCCGGTCACCTCTATACCCATGCTGCTGGAGCAGTGCCTGCGTCAGGCACAAATGCCTGATGTCCCCACCTGCTACTGCTGCCAGGCAGCGGGGGCTGCACACCATAGGGGGGGAGCATGTGAGGGTCCCTACACTACCACCCCCTGGCCAGCTGAGCTCTGCACTCCCGCTGCACCTCTGGGGGGAGGAGGAGGAGAGGGAAAAGTTCCCCTCAGCATGGAACAGAGCCTCCCCCTTCCTTGGGTGGGTGGGGGGGGGGAAAGAGTCCCCCTCTGGGACCAGGCAGCCTCACAGAGCCCCCCTCCCCACCCTATGGTGGTGGAAGGGAGAGGAAGAGGGAGAAGAGCCCTCCAGCACCAAGTAGGGGCCCCCTCCCAGCCCCACAGTGGTAGGGGAGAGGGAGGAGGGGGTATAAGTATTGGTCAGACAGGGACAAGTCTGAGCCTGTGCTTCCCTGCTTATCTCCTCACATATCAGGGCACCCTTCAAAGGATCTGGCAGCACATGAGGATGCCATGACACCCTGGTTGAGGATCACTAGTCTAATATTTCAATGTAAATCCATCACTTTACTCTTAATATTGGCACATCTTAAAATCTTACTTGAAAAATTAAAGCTAACTTGTCTGGCTATAAAAAAAAAAAAATCTCATACAGGTTGAAAAAACATGAATGGTTATAAACAAAGTCTGATGATGAATTTTAATATATTGTATTTTGGGGGTGTGGGTAAGGAAGTGTCATGGAAATCAGGCTTAAGAGCATATCTATTAACAAAAAGGACAAATTATGTATTTATCAGCCTCCTGGATGGTACTAAACTAGAAGGTGCTGGGTACCAAAGACAGAGGGGCAAAGCTATCTAAAGAGGCTAACATGTAAAAGAAAGGAAAAGTTAAATTAGTTTCAGATCTTGAATGCATCTATACTGAAAGAAATATAAGAGTATCCTCCACATAAAGTTACATATTTGTCTGCAGTGCAACATGGCTGCACAAAAGCATATTAATTATATCACAAACCAGGTGATATAATATGCTATACCCTAAAAACTGTAAATCATATAAAGGCATATCAGTGCCACTGGGATGCACATACTTGGATAGAGTTCAAAGTAGAACTGCAAATGCATTTAAAAGACTGGAAGTATTTGCCTGTGCAGAATTAATAAAAGAACTAAACTTGCTCAGGTTAGTCAAAAACAGAGTAATAGAGGATTACTGATGACACATATCCAGGAAGTGTGAAACCCTTGGAGAATGCAGAAATGCCAAATCAGATCCTCAGCCAGCCACTGTGTACAACTCCATAAGTATAAGGGGCTGCACAGGTAGATTATCTTGCTTTCTGAATAGAAGAGACCTCCAGGAACTGTGGAGTAGTCATAACAACTCTTCACAACCCTCTCACACAAACACAACGAATGCGGCTGTGATAAAGGGAAACTGTCCAGAATGCTGCTGTTCTCTGCTTATCTCTTGATGTCAGAATAATTCCTAAGTGACAGAACGACCGGGCACAGATTCAGGTCTACTCTAGGTTGCACTCAGATGAATTAGCCCCTGGCTCTCTCCAAGATCAGGCTAATCCAAAGATGGGCACCAAGCACAGCTCACTGAATAACAGAATCCAGATCACAGAACTCACATTCAGTTTTTATCCCCCCTGTAACATAGGGCACAAAGATAATTGGTATGTCAGCAAGCCAAGAATAAACAAAAAAAATCCACAAACATAAACCAACATGAGAGGTACAATCATGTTGTTTTCTTCCACTCATTACCAGTTCTAGGAGGAGGGAAATTTATGGTGGGGGGGTTACCATTGTTTTTGTAACCCCCTTCAAACAATACATGTGCTAGTTCCAGAGAATGGGTTCAGTTTCAGAGGCACAGGATTTGGTTTTGGGTTTTTTTTCTCTCTGCTGAACTTGCTCTTTCAGCTTTGGGTCATGTAATACAGAAAAAGCGTAAAAGTGGGAAACAGCTGGCTAAATGATATGCATTAAAGAACAATTCCACATTGCTTGGAAGACAGACCAGATGACTTAAACAGATCTCTTGTATCCCAGCTGTTTTCTACCTCAACTGGTTAGTTCAGCAGTAGTATCCACATGATCAACAAGGCTACCTTGCTTGAAGCATCAATCACCTTGGTTTTGTTAAAAGGTAATAATTATGTTTGCAATGTTTGTCTGCTTTTTATTACTTCTGTGAATCTGAATTGGTAGCAAAATCCTTTCACCAGTTAAAGGAAAGCAGCAACAGCATAATCTGACAGCTTCTGGCACCACTGTTAAAATCCTGTATTTTGTGGACATTTTATCACACTTGTTGACTATACTGACTAAATGACATCACAATCAATACATTCCAAGTTGCAGCTTTCTTGAAGTGACAGGACTACATTTTAAAAAGTGATCAATTATTTTAGTGTCATGATTTTAAACAAGTTAGAATAGGTCTGATTTTCAGGAAGTGCTCAGCATGAAACAAAACAAAACAAAACATCACACCCCTTCTACAGGTATCTCAAACTAGGTACCTAAAATGCTAGTAATTTTTCAAAGCAGAAACAGCAGTCCTAAAAGAGTTTCTTTCCCATGTAAGCTCTGCCGAAAACTTAGTTTTATGTATCCAGAATTAAAGTGCATCCCTCTATGGCTTTCAGTATCAACTAGCAACTTCCCTTTAAACTGCACTATAACTGGTGTAATTTCACAATTTACAGCATTGCTGTAGAAGAATAATGGTTCTTTTTCCCCACTGTGTCATCTAGACATGAATCCAACCAAGGGAAATAACATTTAGATAGAAACATACACATTTTAATGGAGTGGCACTATGGAAGAACAACAACGGAAAGCTTTATGAAAAAACTGCTAGAACAGATGCAGCTCTGGCATTTTTACTAAAATATTAATTAATATTGGCCATGTGATTATGAGAAATGTATATGTTTTGCTGAAGAAATGCATCCAAGGTTATACTTTAAATGTTTGCCCAGTGGTCAGGACTTTAATTTTTCTGTACTGATACAAAAGTATTATAACTACAAATAAATAAAAAATAATAATTTCCTATGGTAGGCTGTTTTCTCCTCAGATCAGACCAGATGAATATGAGAAGTTAAGGCTAGGGAAAACAAAACAAAATATGAATCCTTGAAGTACAGGTTAAGCAAAGATATTACAATACAGGTTAAGCAAAGATATTAAAATTAACAATAAATGTTTAAGCATAGTATGCAATTAAATAACTGAGTCAGTCCACTATGTATGGGTTCAAAGCCATAGTGAATGGTTTCCTATTCCACATCATACTCAGCCTGCCTCCAGAACATGAAATAAAAAGCAGTCCTAGAAAAGATTTTTGTTCAGATACACTCATAAAAATGTTTACATCTGTGTCTGTTTTCATACAATACTAGCATTAATGCAGATATTTCTTTAAGACAAAGCAAGTCTTGCATATGTGTTTATTGCTTGTTCTTTCCACTTCTGCATGACAGACTTTGTTGTGACTTCACTCCTATTTTTTCCAGTATGCTTGTACCATTAGCTGCCAGTACTCGAGGCCAGATCAAGGCAAGCGTCTCTCCTCTTACAAACAGCCTGTATTCTCAACACTTTCTACAAAGTGTAAGTGGTTTTGTTAAGTAACAGCCTGTCCCATCACTTGGAAATATCAAGCAAATAACTGCAGTGTCAGCCAAACACAAACCTATCCTACAACACAAATTAGCATACCATGGTACTTGTGTACTCAGACAATTTCATCTATTGACTTCACGGCCTTTGCCTGTACTATGATCTAGTTTCCACCAGCACAGAACTCTTAGTTTGATTTTTTTCTAAAACCAAAAATTATTTCATCTTTAAAAATATTTGCAGCATACTAGTCATTGTCACAATTCATAATGAAACCACATTTGCTGCTACTGTAGCACTAGATAATTTACAAATGTCTTCCACTGTGGTCTGTGCAGCAGGCCAGTTCCTAGAATGAACCGAAACAGATGCACAAAAGAGACTTCTATCCAAGGCATAACTGGAAGTATGACAACTACTGTGACACTTAGTGCCAACTGAAGAAAATCCAAACTAGCATTCATTTTGCATGCACTGGGTTTAACTCCACTGCAATGACTTGGAACTCTGTGCTGTAAGACTGCAACGACCTTTTACTTTCACTTTTAATTAATTTAAAGTTGATGGGGAATCAAGTGTCCATACGTAATCAAAAAAATATTTAAAAAGAAAAATCAGTAACAACTGTAACCCACAGATTGTTAACTGTAACCATTTAGGCTAGGGACAGACATTACACATAAACCAGTTTAAGTGATCAGAAACTGGTTTAAACCTGTAACAGAACAGATATTCAGTGCACAAAGACCAGTTTGAGATAAACCTGGTTGAATGCAGTATCAGGCAAAATGGATTTGACTCAAACTGGTGTATGCAATGCCAGTCCCAGACCCCTTGCTGGTTTAAATTAAATCAGACTCCCCCAGCATGCTGTCTGGGCCGGGCGGGGATCTCTGCTCCACAACAGGGTTAGCCCCTCCTCTCTGCTGCCTGGCTGCAGCTCCGTCAGTCTCTGCAGCTCTCCGCCTGGCTTCTGCTCCTGTCCCCCACATCTGCTAAGCAGACATTCCCCCATGCCTCACAGACACCTCTCAGCATTAGCTAGCAGACCACATGCTGACTATGCCTGTGCCGTGGCACACGGGACAAAGGCAGAATCAACAGGTAGCCCGTAATGTCCCTCTACTTTCTTAATGGGGTGATAAACACCGAGTTAGGGGTGGTAAACATTCTCTGCTGGGCTGTTGGGGGCAGGGGGGGAACCCCTCCCTAACCACAGAGTCCTGCCAGGGCCGGGCCTGGCCACGCTCCCCCTCATCTCTGCTCTGTGCAAGGGAAGGGAGGGCTGCTCTAGTGCCCCACCCCCTGCTTCTAGCCTGAGCCACTGCAGATATGTGCCTGCACTTCTGGGATGTCTGTCTGGTTACAAAACTGATTTAGCCTAGCCAGGTTAGACTAACCTGCAAAGATTGAATCAATTCAGGCTTAGGCTTTCTGAATGTCTGTTCCTAGCCCTAGAGACTTTCCTCGGACGTGGCAGTAATAACAACATATATATTGTTGAAAATCTAGAAGATGGAACCTAAGCATTTAAATCCAAAGGGAAACTGCAAAAAGGTAATAAAAATATGGACTAAATGAGTGAGGATAAATGAATTCAAGGATTTTCTGCTGAGAGAAAGTACTGATGGCTATGATAGAAAAATAGGAAGTGCCACACAGCGGCAAAAGAATCTAGGATTACAGCAAAACATTAGTAATCCTGAATTGTACTCCCATGTCAACACTGAAACTTTAGATGACCCAGGCCAAATCACTTAATCTCACCTGGTCAACCTTTCCGATCTGTCAAAATGTTGACGATACTTATGAACTTCTTAAAGGCCTTTGAGGACTCAGAGGAAAGATAGTAAATTCAAGTACAAAATGTGATGATGGTCAGGCGGAAGCAAAAGAGCAATACACCACATTTGCATTTCACAACATGAATTCACAACACAAAAACTGATGCTTTGATGCATTTAAGCTGTGGTTAAATTCTGTTTCAATCAGTCATATGTCACAGAAGTCAACAGAAGTCTTTCAGATTTCTCAATATTTCCCAGTTAATTTATCAAATTAACTGATGATCTAAACCTGAGGAGAATATTTAATTATTCAGGCTCTATATTATGTTGGTACTGTACTACTCTACAAGGATCCACACGTCATCACTTCTCACCGTGGCATCCTAATTTTTAACTCATCGTGCTAATCTCAGCCCTTATCTGGCAGATGTACTTACAAAGGTTTTTTGAGAGGTGACAGAAAATAAAGCCTCCATAGAAAAACTTTTCCACACAATTCAGTAATGTTGAGATAATTAGGTTTGTTTTTATGCAACACAGTAAGGCTCCTAGGACGAAATTCTTAATCTTTTACATTTACTATGTCTGTGACAAATGTAAATAAAGTGAGAATTTGACTCTGAGAAGGTTACCTATAGAGAAAATACTTGTATATTTAATAAGTATTAAATTCAGGAAGTACTAGAAAATCTATTGGGAGATAAATTATATATATTAGATGATATACAATATATCTCCTGATCGGTATCTCTCACACACACACATGCACACACAGACACACACGTGTCAGAGTCTCAAAACTAGAACAGCACTGAAAGGCTGGCATGTGTCTATCATCAGCTTATCCTGGTAGAAGCACCCTAGATAAACCTCTGCAGATCTTAGAAGCTACATAATAGCTAGCAACTGTCAGCAACTGAAGGGGTTATGCACAGTCTTATCATAGGAAAGTTACAGTACCTGGGTGATGAAATATTGTATTCTTCCATCTTCAGCCCAAATGTAATCTGCTACCAAACTTAAAGCAGCACTGGAAAGAATAATTTCCATTTAACATGCTGCAGTTGGTGAACATCTTGACTGGAGATAAGAAAAGCATAAATTGCTCATTTCATCTAAGGTATATATAATCACTTCTGCTGCTCCTATTTCACCACTTTCTTACAAAAGGAAAGTCTTCCAAACAGAACCCAACAGAGCACATATAACTACTACTCTTAGATTATGTATTTATCTACACATTAAAGTGCATTAGACTCTAAAATAGCATGGAGCACTTAGATATGACTTTCAGGTACAGGAAAAACTTACTAAAACCTGGTCTAGTCATAAAAGTTTCACTGGCATGGTATAGCTTGTTTGGTCAGGGGGCTTGTTACTAGTTTAAAAAAAAAAAACTGACTGCATCTCCACTAAGAGAGGCTACTGGTACAGTTATAACAGCAAACATTTTCTAGCAGTGGTAAGTCCCCAAGCAGCGCTGGCTCTTGGTCTTCAACCCCAAGTTACTGGTGCCACTATGGCCCACATATCAAGGTGTGGAAATTCAGCAAATCCAACCCTCTGTTAATTCATCCTACAAGTTGGAAACTCAAGAACTGAGGCACCTAAAATAATGTCACTTGAAAACACTTCTACATGTGTTAGTTTTTTGAAAAGCCTTTTGGTTTTGAAATATTTTTTAATCACTTTTAAAATTTAGAATGAAGGGACTAGGATATATAATCAGATATTAATTTAAAGGAAGGAGTTTTACCACAAATCACTAGCAATGGCTCTTGTACAGTCTTGCCTCACTAGAAGTACAGCTGACAAGACAAAAATACTTTTTACACACCTAAGCTACCACAGCTATGTATACAAGAACAGAGTGATCTGGCAGGCTGGGGGAGTGGGCAGAGGATGGGGCCAGCAACGGTCCACCCATGGTTCCCTCCCCCCTCCCATCCCCTACTTACCAGCTCAGAGCCCAGGTCCAGCTCCCTGCTGCTGGTACTCTGCCTGCCCTGCACGAGCAGGCAGCATGCTTCAGCACTGAGGTGAGGGCCAGCCACAGACATGCTCTAGCAGCCAGGCTGCCAACAGTCAAGCTCCAAATTTTGACCTAGCTTAATTGTTCAAGCCTGTGTTTGTGGCTCTACCATCAGGCAAGTATCTTCCTTCCCAGACCCATCAGTCTTGGGCTTTGGGTGTTCCCCAAATCCATGGCAGGCATCCTACATGCAAGCCCCAAACCTGGAGGCCTCAGGGTTCAGATGCCCCCTCGTCTTGTTTGCTCCTAGCCAAAAGGCCAAGGAGCAACCCATGGAGGAAGCATGAACACAGTCCCCATTGTCACAAAATTGTGCAGTTGAGTTTCCCGCATTCAGGGGAAGCAGAGCGCAAAGGACAACCTGATCCCCCAGATTTATTTTTCCTGCTGTAGCAATGGGAAGGGGACAAACTGAAGGCAAACCTCCAGTAATTAGATTCTATACCTGGTAAATTGCAACAAATTCATAAATTTTCCATATATAAAATCTAATTATTGAGGGGTCATTTTATAATCAGGGTCACCTTCTATTTTGAGTAAATACAGTATTTATCATCTCAACAAATGGTAGTTTACTCAGAAAAAAAGTCAATATTTTCTCGTTTCCACTGGGAAGGGATCCTAAGTAGTAGGTTTTTAAAAAAACTAGGGAGAAGCAGCAATTACAAGGCAAATTTTATCAGATACAATGGAATTATAGTCATAGCTTTCATAAATAAAAAGGTATTGCTCCTCTGCAATATAACAGAAGCTAACCATTAGATCATTAGTAGCAATGTTTGCCTGAAATAACCAAAAACTTTTTTAAGTTCTTTTTTTTTTAATTTCTGAACCTCTACCCACAAAGTGGAAAGGATTCAATTTCTTCTCATAACCGTGAAACCTCAAGAAATGATTACAGAAACAGCCACGAACTTTTGCAGAGCACTGTGAGAGACATTTTAATAAAAATAATTTAGTCAACTGCATATAAACCCTGGGCTTACGACTGTATGGACCTAGCTGATGAAAGGCATGACTTTCATAGCCCTGATGACTGGTACTTTCTTTATCTACAAGCCAACAGCAGGGTCCCCTTGTATATTGGTAAGTCTTAATTCTAACACTGAGTAACAGGGATACTTTAGTTTCTATGCCTCATTCATTTCTTGGTCTTTTTTTCAAATCTGTCAATTTGTGTGAAGTGTGGTAATGGCTCTGACTTGGGAACTCAAATTGAAAACTGCCAAACACATCACATGTGGGTTGTAAATATCCATTAGACAGGAACAAGTTTTAAACCATTCTGAACTGGGCCAGATTTACACTGGTGACTCATGCAGGCAAGTCTCAGGATTTACTTCTAAATAAAACATTTGGCAATACAAAATCATTTAAATCAATTGTTCAAGGATCCTTAAAGTATTATATTGTTACCTCTAACATCTTGTTGATAATCAGTGTTTGAATCAACAACCTGCAGCTCCCCAGCAGATCACTTCTACTGTACAAGTGACAGAAGGTGAAGGTAGGCTGTTATTCTCCATCACAGGGTTACTCACCCAACTGTGATACAGTATTAAACTGTTCAATTCCTGGGTTCTATTCATGGCTGTGCAAGGGTTGCAGACTACACAGTCTACCATAATGACAACTATTTGAGTCACCCACAAGTGTAATTTCTCTGGTTCTAAAGAGCAAAAGTCCCTCTATTTCACCTAAAGGACCCCATCTGTTAAGGTGGAGGCACTACCTTCAATAAGCACCTGGTCACTGGAGAGGAAGGAAGAACTACAGTGTATTGGTGTGGGTTTCACAAGAACATAATTTGGCTTTTTTTGTTCTGAAAGGAACTATGGAAAAACGGCAGGGTCTTGGCTCTATTATATAAGAGACAGAGATTTTATTTTCAGGTCTGCCTACAGCAACTTTCTCCAACTTCTCAATTGTCTTATCTGTAAAACAGGTAACTGATAGCTGTCTCCTGCTTTGCCTTGACTAGAAAGCCTGAGTTAATGACAGCTGTACAGAAAATAGCATAAAGTATTTAAGAGAAGTGAGAGGCAGATGAAGGATTCAAATCCATGGTCTCTTGGCTTGCAGCTAGCTTAGTGCATGGCCCTTTGATCTCCCTAAATATGTGAAACTTCACCAGTTGCGTAGAAATAGCAAAGACCTGCAAAATGTGCAACTGTCACATGAGTTTCATGACATTTGACAGGTCTGTATGTAGAACAGTCAAATTTCTGTTATCCAGTCAGTTTTTAAACCTGATTTCAAATATGTAGGCATGTTTTGCTGACAATAAAGAATGCTGAGAAGGCAGCACTCCCCTCCTACTCCAAATAAAACTTTACATATGTTCTATGAACCTTAAACTTAACCTCTTTCTGAAACAGGAAAAGAAAATGAGTTTTTTTCCCCAGTCCTCCATTTCTTTCTTCAGGTTTTCCTCCTTTTTTCTAGCCCTAGTTCTCACTGATGCTGATGGAGTTAACAAGCAGCATCTGCTGCAGTGGGTCAGCATAAGTGACTCAGTTTATACAATGTTCTAACTCCTGCTAACAAAGGGGGTCAACAGAACAGCCCCTTACACAGGGCTGTACATTCTGCTGCCCTTTTACAGAACAGATTTTCTTTCAGCAGCAGAATAAACTCACTGGGACTGCTATTTTCTTTTAACCAAGTACCTCATAACAGTCTCTTATTGATGGAGGGGAAAAGTCTTATAATAAAATGCACCTTGCCACCCGAATACAGCAATAGCTCTATTAATCACTGGACTAGACCAAGTAGTGCCAGCTATTTAGTACTGCAGTCACTCACAAAGCAGGCTTTTAGAAGTCACACAAAGTGAGGTATTACAGAAGCAAAATAGAAAATGCAGTAAAAACAAACAAACAAACAAGGGACTTGCGTATAAATGTACTTATTAGCTCCGTCCATTACTGTTAGTCTTTTTATTTTCAGTCTGAGACCTGAAAATTCTGTTCTTGACAAATGGTATGCTGCTGTTGAGCTCGGGCCATCGCCTATCATGCTGGTGTACAGTATATATTCACAAAAACTGAACACATACAAAGTGTACAGGGTAAAGTACACAATGCTTGGGGTGGTAGCATTCCTAGTAAGAGTAGAGATTAGGACTGAATTAAGCAGACTATTTTAAACGGTGCCAATAAAACATTTATTACTATACCAGGGAACACTGCACTCCCCACGAAGTGCGTAATGTATTTTAAGAATACCTGTTTGGATTCTACATTCAGAAAAAAAAGAAAACTGGAAGCGTATCATTGGCAGGTTATCTGCAAGGAAATAGCATCTCTTTGAAGTTGCTGCTGGGTTTGGAAAGCTGGAAGGAGGATTAAGCCTTTCTTCAGCCAGGGCACTGAAGAAAAAGCATAAGTACAAACAGTCAAGTGATTTCACTGACTTCAACAGAATTCTTGGCCTTAAAGAGATGTACATATTTAAGCATCTGTTGCAGGTGAAGTTGTCAAAACAAACAGTAAGTGGCAATGCTAAGGGATACATTACAACAGGAAATTAACCGTTATTTATGTGATATTATTTTAATACTGTATTATACAGTATTGCATACAACATGTCTCAGAATAAGATGCACCTTGTTTTTGAAAGGCAGGATAAAGGAAAAGATCATGTTTCTTGTAACAAGTAATGGAGTAGCAGCAGCTAAGGAGCTTAGCCTGCCCACTGCTCTGCTCCCATCCATGGTGTGGAAGTTATTTTTGCTTTCACCCAACAGAACCTTAAAAGCTGTTATCATAGCTTCTTGCTTATAATGCACACCTCAATTTCCAGCAGCTGCTTTTTTAAAACAGATGCATGCATAAGCAAGAAAATACAATATATAATGTATTCATTCAAAATTAAGATCTAATCTCACCATTCACCCCCATTCATTACATACACCTATTATATATACTCTCCTACATTACAAAATGCTTGCTCCCTCACTAAAATGCACCACCATAAGATGGTACTCCACACAAAATGAACAAATCAATTCCATATACTATGTACTCTTTATACAGAAACTATGCTAAATTTAATTAGCTAACATATTTTTAAAACAAGGTATTTTTATGCCTCTCTCACCCACTAACCTGCAAATTATAAATTGCCACAATTGCTACCTTCTCTTATAAGCACTGAGAAAAGAAAGAGATGATGATTCATAACTTTTTAAAAACAACCACGCTTATGTCATGATGTGTAAATTAACTTATGCCACATACAATATTAAATATGTTTGTGACTGGTTGAACAGCGCTATCTTCTAACATTAATTTATATAACAGACTGGAAAATGGGAAGTTCCTCATTGGTATCAATGAATGAAATTCATTTTCATGCAAAAATGTATTTTCCACCACCTCAGATTCTAGCTGTAGAAATTTTACAGGCTGTGATTGGTAGTCTATCCTCTGATGAAATGAAAAATTGGGGAAGCACAGACATTACTTACCCTATAGTGGGCAGGTCTACATGTGCAAATGCTGCTGGATGGGTTTGCTACAGAGTAATTTACTCTGGAGTAAACCCACCCTGGGCAGGCATCTACATGAGTGCCCATTTGGGAGCAGATCTGCTGCTCCTGGTAGCACTCTGCTGCCACCACCTCCAGCTGTGCACCAACCGCCTGCAGCAGCCAGGGGCTGGCAGGGAGCACAGGGCCAGGAGACAGCTGTCTCCTGGTAGGGGCTGAGATATTGCTCCTTGCCCCTGGGAACTGCCTGCTGCCTGGGCAGGCTCCAGTGGTAGAGCCTAGGCAGGGACAATGTCCCCCTGCCTGAGCTGCAGGGAGCTCCCGGCTCCAGCTCCCCAACTGGGGGCAGGAGGCTTGGAAAGAGCTCCCAATCAGTCAAAGGCAGCTAGCAGTGAGCTCCCAGACGGATTCCCCACCTAACTGAGGGCTCACTGCTAGCTGGCCACTAGCAGATCGAGGCAGGGGGCTGGGACCTGCCCCTCCCCTATAACTCTTTCCAAGCCCCGTGCCTCAACTGCAAGATTGGAACATAGGACTGGGAAAAAGAGGCAGGGCTGGGATCTGCCCCTGACAGGGAGAGTTCCCAGCCAGCTCCAAGCTGCATGTGTGGATTTCCATGCACAGCACAAGGCTGGTTGGGAGTTGTCCTGGTCTGAGGCAGGTCCCAGCCAGCTCCAGGCTGGGCAGGGAACTCTCCCCATACAAGGAGCTCCCTGCCCCAGCCCGGTAATCATGGAGCAAGGGATGGAAGCTCCCTGCTGCTGGGGCAGGGGGTCACTATCCCCATCGGGGCTCTGGTGGCAGACTCTGCCCTGGTAGCAGACAGCTCCCAGAGGCAGGGAGCAATCTCCCACCCCCTGCTGCCCAGAAGCAAATTTGCTCCCAGTGATACTTGGCAGTTAATTTGCTACTTGCATAATTCGCTCTACTAAGCAAACTAACTGCTGAGTAGAGCAGATTACTGTGCAGTAATAGTCTCCCTGTGTAGATGGTGACACTATGCAGTAATTTGCTCTACTGCACAGTAAAGCATTTTGTGTAGATGCACTGAGTATCATGTATTTATTTATATGCAACACTTCCCAACAAAAGCTCAGTAACTGTGGTTCTTTGGGATGCAGTAGTCAGTGACAGTCACACTAAAGATGTACATGCATCTCAAGCATGCAAGACTGAAGTCTTTTGAATGGCAGTGTCAAAGACGGATCCTGAGCCTTCCTGTGCTCCAATAGAAAGGCTATGGCAACAATAAGGGACTGCAACTGTCCTTCCATTCCCTATCACAATTCAAATTCCAAAGTTCAATTCAAAGGACTCTGAAAAGTAGAGAAGGATCTATGGCTTGTGGGAACTATGCTGAAATCATCTTTTTAGAGTCCTAGTTACTCCAAGTACCACAGTTGTTATAAAGATAAGGTGCTTTTCTTTTTGAGTATGTCAGTGTGGATGATCACTCCATAGATGAGGCAAGTAGAGCGTTTATACACGTGCTTCAGGGTGGAGGCACAGGCACTTTAATTACAGGGGCTCTGACAGATGCTCTAATTAAAGCACCTGCAGCATCATGTGTATTCAATGTCCTGGGCTTCAAAATGGCAGCAGGGGCTCTTTAAGTAAAGCTCATTTGACAAGCTTTCTTTAAAGCACCACCTGCTGCCACTCTGAAACATGGGGATGCTGAATACATGTGACACAGAGACTGCTGGAGCGTGCTAATTAGTAAACTCCATCAGACTCTCAGCAGACTCGATTGAAGCTGCTCCAGTGCATGCTAATTAGCAGACATTGGAGCAGAGGTCTGTCACATGTATAGGTGCCCACAGTGTCCACTGATAGTCTGAAACAAAAGTTCAGATGAATTAGTCAAATAAGCACTGCTCAATAAACTCCATTCACAAATCTAAGAGCAACACAACATATCAAATTCACACTTTTCTTTATAAAGTTTTTATCATAGCAAAAATGTTTTGAAAAACTCCATTATACCTATTTTCTGTTCTCTGTACTCTTGGTGGCTTCTTCATTCTTAGAAACTGAAATACATGAAGATTTTACTGACAGCAATTTGGTTACAAGATTTATAATACATTATGGTTGCCTTTTTCAAGAAGCATGGCTAGAACTGTCATATCAAATTTCTGGCTTGTGACTG
>NW_017729001.1:1277194-1279001 GCF_001723915.1 Gavialis gangeticus | reverse complement strand
ATACATGAAGATTTTACTGACAGCAATTTGGTTACAAGATTTATAATACATTATGGTTGCCTTTTTCAAGAAGCATGGCTAGAACTGTCATATCAAATTTCTGGCTTGTGACTGTGAAACTCATTGATAAAATGAGTTTTTCCTAACAATTTTAATCTTTTGTTATGGTGTTCTTATAACTATCCCACTTTCCCTGCATAAAATGAGTTCCTGAAGTATGAGACTTCAACTGCCTATTATCATTTTATCATTTTATTTCACAAAATAACGAATTCTAAGAGAAGTTACTAAATTATTGTTTCATTGTTTCTTGTACTCCCCTCTTTTTCTGTGGTATCCGCAATATCTTGCATCTCACATTTAGAGTCCAAGTTCTTTAGGGCAGATATTGTTTTCTTGTTTTCCTTCTACAATTCCCAGCAAAAAGCAATCTTGAATTCATTACTGGACTTCCATAGTGCAAATGCAATATATGTAAATAATAATAAATTCACAGATTTATGTATGTGCTCAACTTTCACTCTTCTGAATAGCATCTTTGCAGGCAATGGAACTAATCACATAAGAAAAGTCAAACACCTGTAAAAGTGTTTGCCAGACCTTGGTCACAGACAGGCTCAGTCACATTTTCATTAGGCTTTTGCCAGAATTTCCCTCATGCTTTTACAATAAAGACATTGTAACAATAAAATACAATTATTTTTTCAATACGTTTACTGGATTGTATTTTATCAAAGCAACTTTGTGTGTGCACTTCATTTTTTCCATCAGAAGCATTCCACAAATAAATTGCTCTTTTTAAACATTAGCTATTCAAAGGCATCTGGCTATAAAGAACAGTCCAAGTAAAAAATAAATAAAACCTCTTTCTTATATTTATTTCTACAGCAATTCTATGTGGCTTAAAGAAACCACAAAGAAAGCATGCAGGCATTACTTGATATATTTTTTCAGTCTGATAGGCTCTTATAAAAACTCCTGTGAACTACAAGTTAACAAGACACTCAAGTACAAAAAGGTGCCATAAGTGAAATCTATAGAGCTTTAATGCCATTTCTGTATCTTGTACACAGAAGGAGCTATCTGCGATCTGGACAAAATCATTACAGCAAACTCTCTCCATTCCCACCAACAATTTAGTTAAAAGCCTGCCCCAATAAGATGCGGTTTGCATGGTCAGCAGAACAGAAAGTGAAAGTTCTCCACTACTCTGCTTCTCTAGGGAAGGAAGTATATTAGGCTATTAAGCAGTCAGATACATTATTTTATAGCTGAAAAAGCCCCTGGGTAATAGAGAATGAGCAAAATTGCCACAGGCAGCTTAACAGGAAAAACAGAACTGTGCAAAATAATGACAGATGCTCCAGTGTTGTCTCAGTACTAATGCAGCCAAGTGCAGTGCATCAACTGAGCCATTTCTGTTCATCAGCTGCATCTCCTAGCATGTTAATGGAAGCTGTGCATGCAAAAAAAATTATGCATAGATATAGAAAAAGACAGAGACAGAGAGAAAAAGAATAGAAATAGGACTTTTATGCAATGCTAACACTTTATTACATTTTCCATCTGTATAGACCCATGCTCATTTGACAGACAGAAATAGCTTTCACATAACAGAAAGTCTGAGAAAAGACTCTAGACAAACTTACATTAATAATGCAACACCCCCCCAAAAAACCCAAAAACAAACAAAAAACAGAGACCAAGGGTAAACTTTTCAGAAGTAAATTAGGCACTTACAAACCTAAACCCACTGAAAGTCTATGAGGCGACGACCTGGTGAGGGGGCTGCGGGTGCTCGACCACC
>NW_017729001.1:1272448-1275056 GCF_001723915.1 Gavialis gangeticus | reverse complement strand
TCTACTCAGGTCCCTTCCAACCCTACTAACTATGAAACTAAGATTAGGCTCCCAAATTCCTTCTGAAAGCAGGATTCAGGCTCCAGACTTAGTTAGGGCAAGTTTATTTTTAAAAATATTTAGGTGTGTAAGGATGGAACAACACATCAAAAAGGATCTTCAAAGACCATTTGGCACCCAAACACACCTGCCATCAATGAAAATCCCATTTGCTGATTATATGCATCTTATAGTGCTTAGTAACCTTTAAAAAAATCTGTCCTTTGGCCACTCCTGAAAATTTAATGTTAGATTTATCATGATAACTTTTAAAAAGTGATTTACACCCAATCAAAATGAGATGCTGCTTAGCTAATTGCTTTTTATATATTACCCTAATATTATTCTGTATGGCTAACAGACAGATTTTCATATTTTTTAACTTTTAATAAATGTAATTGAACACATTCTTATTCTTGCTCAGTAAACTTTTATCTATTTGTTAATTCCCCTGCTTCAAACAGATATCATGGCAATAAAATCAGTCAAGTACTTATTTTTTTTAACTATTTCACTAAAGATAAACAGAGATTTTGACATGCAAAGTACAGAGTGATTTAAAATTGCAAGAGCTTTACAAATTTGGGTAAGGATTTGAGTTTCCATGCGATTCCACACTTCACTTAAAGCTTATAAAAAGGCTGCACTCTTTCAAAAATGAAATACATATCTGTAATATTTCATTTCTTCAAATAATCCACTTTTCCCAATTTAAAAGTAATACCTTTTTACATAGTATTCAGCATCTTCAGTCTTCAGCCCTTGAACTAATTAAACCTCATACATCATTCCTGTGAGGTTGGATGGTGAGAGAAATATTGTTACCATTCCCATCTCTAAGATAGGAAACACATGTTAAGTCATTGCCCAAGGTTTGTTTATTTATTATTAGATTTTCAGCTGCACTTCCCAAAAATGCTCAGGGCAGCTTACAATAATAGAAATTAACTGTTACAGAAATGGAATAAAATATGAAAATAAAACTCCCCTCCCTCCCCCAAGAGGGGGGAAAAACCCAACCACATTCAAAAGCAATCCACTCCACCACCTTCCCTGCCACAACTAACCTTCCCAACCCACATTCAATACCTCCATAAAATCAAAGAATAACGAATCCTACCCATATTCCCCTCCCATGCCTACCCATGCCCACTCCCTTGCCTCTCACTCAGGGGAGTCCCTCTGCCCTCTTACTTTTCCTTTAAAGCCATATTCCCCTCTTTCAAAGCTGGGCCATGGCTGCCTCCAATACCCATGTGGTATGGTCTCTGGAAAAGGAAGACACATTGTTCAATTAAAGCAAAAAGCCAAAAACAAAACAAATAACTTCTGCATACTTCTTCACCCCACCAAAGGGTTAAAGAGAACAAGTCATAGAGTTTTAAAATAAAAGTGCTATAATTAGCCTATTAAGTCATGCCACTTTACTATAATACTGGATATCAAAGTACCTTAACCTTTTTATTCATCAGCTTACAAACATTTATTCTGCAATTCTTATATTCATTCAACCGGCATAAAAAGAACAGCACTGTCCATCTCAAGAATACAAAAAGATAACTATCGGATATAACCACAATATCTACAATGATACTCTACCTCCACCACAATTTTACTCTCCTTCTGATGCTTCTACTTCTAAGGAAAGCTGCCCAACTTCAGTTTGTGTTTGATCACAACATTTACAATTCAACACATGCACAAAAATGCAAGGCTCTCTTTTTGTTTCTCAGAGGGCACTTGCACTTACCCATACCTACTTTCTGGGCTGTATGGAGCTGCTATTCTATCCCTATCAATCCCACTGCCTTCAAGGCAGTCTAGATAGATTTTTCTCTCCAGATTACCGTGACATTCATTCTCCTGTCACTTCCCTTACTATTTGTTACCCATCACATTCTCCCTATTATCCCACATTCATCATGCTCCCTCCATCTGCCTCCTGTTCCCCACATTCTTCTGTATCCATTCTCCAAACTCCTTTGCTCTGTCAATTTTTCCTGACCATTTTCTTTAACCTTTATTAATGAATCTAAACTAAAGTAACAGATCCAAGATTCAGAAGCATATCCAAGTCCTGAAAATATACACAAAGACAGATACCAATCTTACACTAACTTCTTGACTGGTTTCTTAACATATTCTTCCTCTCTTGTTAGCAGTCATCAGGTCAATCTCCTTTTTAGCCTAAGAAACCACTATCTTCCTTGAAGGCTGCCTGACTTGAGCCCCTTTGGAAGCAATAGCAGATGGCTCCCAACTCTGGTGGGTCAAAAAGACATCTGCAAGGGTTAAAGAGACTTGAACACTGACAGTAATGCATGATAAAGGATATTCTGGACAATGGTAAACATAAATCTATTTAGGAAATTTGAAAACCATAAGAAGCCTTAAAAACCCACAAATATTATGAAAACTGGCAATCCTGTAAGAGCTGTGTGAGTTCGTGCCGAATTATATAAGGACTGAATTAAGCACAGGCTCAGACCTGGATGTTCAATTTAAAACTTTTATTGTTTCACATTTCACAAAGTTATAAACTAAGGAGGTCTGTTGGTTCACGAGGTTC
>NW_017729001.1:1257917-1267448 GCF_001723915.1 Gavialis gangeticus | reverse complement strand
GATTCAGTAGTCTCAGAACTGGTCAACAGCTCATTTAAAAGGAGTTCCTTATCTTTTTTTAGACAAAAGATACAAAACTGTCCGCACTGTGCTCTGAGTGAGGCATCTAACATAACTTTTCTATTACTTATATATGATCACACAAATACATATGCGTTTCTAATTCTTACTTCTATTGGTTACTAGTTAACTCATCTATATTATAATATCAGGTGACACGTTCTTTATTATAATTTTTACGCTTCTTATGTTAATTCTTAATGACCTAACTTATAATATTTTCCAGACTGCTTTAATGATAAGCGGTTATTTTTCGTCATTGCGGTTTAGCCATGCGGTTTCCTTGGTTCGCGATAGAAGCTGCTTGCTTGCAATTTTTATCCTATTGTCAGCATTTCTATTCAAAGGTCAGATAGTGATCACCAGAATGTCAGTCGCTTACTTCTCAACCTCCTTGAAGCATTCTGGGAGTTTTAGTGTGTTGCTAATTATGCTAGGCCTTGCTTAGCATGAGCACTCTCTCACAAGAGCATATTATTTGTGTATGGCCAAAGCATATTAGATAGTGGCAAATGTTTTCAAATACCAAGAAAGCATGCTCCATGGTGCCTGATTTGAAATATGTTCTTGCTCCTGCCTGTTATAATAAAAATGTTTGTACGGCATTATTAAAAATGTAGTTAAACTTCAACTTGAAGTAAGAGGAAGGTAGAAATCTATTATGCACTAGAGGCTGTCTGTACAAGAGCTCCCACCAGTATAACTGAACCAGCAGTAAAAAAAAGAAAAAAAAAGGGGGGGGTGATGGCCAGAACCAAAAGGGTTAATGAGCAACTTACAGCAGAAAAGAAATCTGCTTTTTGAAAGTATCTAATAAAGGCACAGTAAAAATAAAAGGGGGGGTGTCTTTTGAGCTATTCAATGATAACTTAAGTTAATGACAGTTTAATCAGCACAAAAAGGGCAGTATTCCATTCTCAAAGTTTAATACAACACTGGACAACTACATCTTCATACTATCAGTTAAAAGTACTTAGAAGAATTAGACACAAAGGTCATATTTACTTCTCATAACACTATACAGATAGGCTGATGCAATTTAAGTCATGCAGTTTTGCTAATTACAGACAATCAAAAAGTCTGAGGTAGAATCGATCCAATTTATGCAGGTTTCTCTAAGCTGCATAAATTGTACCGTTAATGAGCAGAACAAATGTTCAATCTTCCACTAGACAAGAAAGGCAGATGCTTGCACTGGCCAAGGCTGGAAGGCAGGGGGTGCTGCCACATACCTCCCAGCTGCATTGGGCTCTGATTACCCTAGCTCTGCCCCCTTGCCAGACCCCTGAGAGGCAGGGGTGGAAATGAACCCCTACTCTGGCCCCAGCTGGCCAGGAGTCCATTCCTCCCTGCTTCACCTGGCTGGTGAGGGGCTGGAACTGGAGTATTCACAGCCTGGCAGAGCCACGCTGGGGGTGGGGGACTTGGGGGGGGGCAGAAGCCCCTGCCTTGGGGGCATCCCCCCACCCACTTTGCATACCCCAGTTCAAGCGGAGCCTGGGACAGCAGGGGGGGGGAGGACTCCATTACCCTGTTGCCACTTTACCAGGCTGACAGGTGAAAGCAGGACACAGGCTAGGGAGGAAAGGCTTTGCTGCCTCAGCTCTGTGACCAGCACTCTAAATCAGGAGGAAGCAACAGTAAGCATTGTGCTGGTACCATGGGTGTTACAGTTCCTCCCTGGCATTTAGTCTCATGGTCCTTCCTCACAATTCCTGCCATGCCTTAATGGAAAAATAGGTATATTAAGAAAGAACACAGA
Organism: Gavialis gangeticus; assembly: GCF_001723915.1. NCBI lineage: Eukaryota > Metazoa > Chordata > Crocodylia > Gavialidae > Gavialis > Gavialis gangeticus. The sequence goes on along the minus strand of NW_017729001.1, from coordinate 1,265,626 downwards.
GCTTGGGAGGTGGTCTTCCAAATATACCTTGTGGAATTGACCAGAGTTTCTTCCCAGGGCTTCTACCTCCCCTTCACCCTGTCCTGACCACACATGAGATGTCCCAGACTTTGGTGTTGCTCAGGGTGTTCTGCCACTCTTTCTTCTTCGGACGGGCCTCGTGGTTACAAGCATCCCTCCTCCCATCCCTTTCTTGTCCAGTCTCGACTATCCCTAGGGAGATGGCATTCCTCTGCCCTCCCTAGGATGGGAGCTGTTCTAGTCACAGCCCCCCTGAGAATTCAATAGCAGTCCGTGGCCTGTTGGCCCAGGAGAGCTGGCCCTTAGATCCTCAGGAAAGAGCCTCCATGATTCTCTAGCACTTTAGGTAGATGCCTGCAGTTTTACTGTTGTCCCAGTTCCCTTTCCCACAAATTCCCTCCGGGTAACAAGGGTGGAGAAGCTTGTCTGACTCCCTGCTTGTGTTCTCCTCACCCCACCTATGGTGCTTACTGCCGCACTAGGACCTGTGACTGCTCTGGAGAGCCCAGAGGAGCAACTCCAAAAAAAAAAAAAAAAAATTTTTAACATTTTCTTCAGCCCACCTCCTGGCGTGCCAAGAAAAAATGTCTCTGCATGCCACTAACTGGCATGTGTGCCAGGGTTTGCCTATCTCTGCTCTAGACATACTCTCAACTTCTCCTGCAATATAAGCAAGTATCATTATCTCCTTAATACACCTGGGTAAACTGAGGTGCACAGTGTTTACAATGACATGGAGGAAATAGAGATCAAAATTAAATACTCTTTGCCATTGCTGACATGGACAGATGTAGGAAGATCATATATGAAATACTCCCAGGACAGATAACGTGTGTGTGTAAAATAATTGCTTTTGTATCCATAATGAAGAAAAAGAAATGAAGTTTCATACACAACTACTTCAAACACTCTGAAATTGCATTAATACGGAACACGTACTTTTGTGAATTTAAGATCCAATCTTCTTGTAAATTTTTTTGCCAACCTGATATGTACATATAGATATTTCTAACAGTATAGCTCAATATTTTCTAAATGGAAGGAAAATCATAAATATGAATTGGTTGCTAGCTATGATGTGTTAAGACTGGGGTTTTTTTGTGTTACAGACTAGTTGGCACAGTGGTGTCTATAGATTAGTTGGCACAGTGGAGTCTCACAGGGTTTTTAAAGTAATAACATTTAGAGGGTTAAAGACGGGTTTATTTTGTGTTATAGATTAGTTGGTACAGTGATGTCTTGGACTAAAATCAGGGCTCCTATGTTTTATTATTACTATTATTCCTATTCATAATACTAAATGAATGGTTTGTGGACACACCCATAGAGTAAAGGTATTTTATCATCTGTATTCATTCATTCATCATCTCAATTTATTAGGTTATTACAAATATTATGCAGTAAATTAAGAAGCATTGCAAGTGTGTATTCAATAGGTCTTTTCAAATACATTACACATTATTCAATGACTAATTACATTGAACTGAACAGCATGTTTATTCTTGAGGCAAATTACAACGACAATTACATGATCATACTTCTATCTGCCACTTATAATCTTGTTCTCTTGTACACTGCACCATCCCTTTAAAATGGGGAGTAGAAAATGCCTTCTACCCCATGAAAACTATTAACTTAGAGCAGTTATGGCTTAGGATGTCTTGAAAAAGAAAGTAAGCAAATATGTGCAAGTGAACATTATGTCACTTTCTCTTAAGGTTGATGTGCACAAGAACAAATTCTACTCTATAACAGATGTACTTAAATGATGTACTTAAGATGAAATTACATAGAAATCAGTGGAGTTATGCAGATGTAAGTTTGGGCAGAATCTGTCCCCCCCAAATTTCACTGCCATTACACATATTTTGTCACTATTGGCGTATTCTGTTCTCTTGGTACTACTGGCTTCTTTATCAGAAGAAACCAGTAAGATTCAGGGAAGTACTGATTTTTTACTTATTTTCTCAATATCAAAATTCTAGAAATTGACTATTATGAATTATTTGATTAGCTGAAGCAACTACAAAATTCAAGCAACATTAAGGCTCTATTTTTCTACGCACTACACAAGAAGATATAAGGCCAGCTCCTACTACAAAAACCTTACAGTCTAAATCGGTGGTCTCCAACCTTTTTACGGTGAAGATCACTTTTAGTAAATAAAGGGCATCCCAGGATCTACCACCCCGCAGCCCACATCCCCCACCTCCCAGACGAGCCACCTGGCCTCTGACCCCACTCACCCAGCCCGGCCCAGGCAGCAGAGGGCGTGGTTCAGCCCAGCCGTGCACACCCTGCCACTCCCAATCATGGACCAGTTGATTGAGATCGACTGGTTGGTGACCACTGGTCTCAATATACAAGACAGACTCTGAAAATTGGAAGAATCTGTTTATCTACAGCTTAAGAATTCCAGTTTGATTTAATGAACTGTCTATATTCTGATGATTTATAACAGTTTTTTATTGTCCTCTAGCTCATGCTTCTTGGCTAAAGAGAGGGGATTGGCACCAATATATCTATTCATGAATATCAAGCATTTAAGAATAACAGCACCTGAACAGATCTTACTTGGGAGAAGCAAGAAACTCCACTCTAGAGAAAGTCAGCTTTGTCAAACTTTTCTGCAGTGCTATTTAAAGGGAAAAAAAATTCCCAGAAACAGGACAATAAAAATAGGTGTTATGTTAGGATTTAGTAACTCAAATGGCTCGGCCATGTTTAGACGGTGATCTTACCCAGCCCAGCACTGGTAACCTCAAACACATCCAATTGCTCTATGGGGGCTACTTCCTCAACCCAAAGCAGTATAGCTGCCTCTTCAGAGGTCTTCAGGCAGGTTAAATAGCACTACTGAGTGATAGTGCCAATTAGTTCACTGGCAGAGGTACAAAGATGTAGTTACACTGCTTCCAGTTCAGGAGACAGACTGGATAGAGCAGCTGGGAATGGGCGATGACATTACTGCCAGACATGGTAAGTTTGTGGTCCAAATAAGGCCTCACAGATGCAAAAGCAGCTGGGCGTGCTTTCAGTAGTGCTGAGGAAATTACAGCAGGGAGAGTATACAGGTGTTTTAATGTTTCATTTAGATCTGTGCAATTCTTGTGCCATTTAAACATTTTTAAAAAGCGATTGGTTTAAAAAATCTTTGCCAAGCCAGTATGTTATATACTTCAAATATCTTTTGGCTCTAAAGAGGTAAAGTATAAACCAAGTTACCTATGAAGTGGAATATGCTTAACCTACTGGAGCAGATAAAGGAATGTAGCACTAGTCTCAGGGTCTCAGTTCTCCAAAAGGAGGAGATTGGCATTCCAAGAAATATCTAGTGATCAGCATTGCCAATACTCTGCTCAGACTCAGAAAACTTAAAACTAGGAGTGTTAGGACCCAAATACAACACCCTGGTGAGCATCTCAGAGCTTTACCAGAGCTGTGACATACAGGACAGGAGAAAGTTAGTATCATCATCCTAATTTTACAAATGGGAATTGTACAGAGCGATTAAATGACTTGTTCAAGGTTAGACAGGGAATCTGTTGCAGAAATAGACCTTTCAGTACCTTCAAACACAAGGGACTAACCTTTCACTAATGGAAGAATAGAGCAAGTTCTGAATTAGTGGATGAGCAAACCGTGAGCAAGAATACAAAAGGAAAATAAAGACTTTTCACAGGAAGTCTGTAAACATCACAGGAGAGTGACTTGCATTCCAGGAACCTCTCATATGGTATCTCTATTAATAATCATTAAAATGTAACCTTCTCAAATGAGTTAATATAATTCTCCTACTGCATATAATTAGACTATTTTCTACAATAGGGACTGAACTCGAAGTGCTTCTGACAATTACCAGGAGCTGTCAGTCTGAGTATATTTCAGCCAGCTGGCTGGGCCAGCAGCCATCACCCTTAACATTTTGTGTCATCTCCCATCAACTCTTCAGATCATACAAGTCAACAGCACATTCTCATTAATATACTTGACAATCTAGTTACACTGCTATTCTGTGTGAAGAGGTTAGTCACAGGGAGCCAAATCCAAACAAAGATATCAGAGGCAGTTTTATTCTTAGAACTTTCTTAAGGTCCCTTGTTCTTCATCTATCTCCTGTATCTGCCTATCTCCCTACCCACACCACAACGATCTGGAGATATCATTCAACGAAAAATTCCTTTGTTTCTACACCTGTAGAAACCACTGAGCTTCTCTCTGTATATTTAGTCTCGATATTGGTACTATGGCTGTCATTATCTTTTGTGTGAGCATCTGCTGACCTCCTGCGGTCAGAGGTTACATAGCCCAGCCTAGGAACATGGATTTAGTAATGCATTGTGGTTTTTAGGCCTTATATTCTATTATCACTATTGGTGGGACTAGCTCCTGCCTCTTGCAACTTTGATTTTGTTGAATGATGTCCTGTTGGCTCCTATATCACTCATATGCCTCATTGCTTCTTTTTTTCCTAAGTCAGTCAACCTGATGGCTGAAGCTCTAAGTCAGTAGTTCCCAACCTTTACAAGACTCAAGGCACCCCTCAGAAAATGCCAGGTCCTAGCTTTCATTCATTTTTTTGACTAAAGAAACATAACAGAGCAATTCTTTCATTGCAAGGAACTTGCAATAGATGAGAATGTTTTTAACACTATGGATTCCTATTTGAAATCTCTTGGTTTATCTTGTGAATTATATAGGTGTTTGCACACCTGATAGTACCAATATTGTATGCACGCCATGGCACCCTAAAAAATCTGGGATGCCATAGCACCATGGTTGAGAATCACTGCTCCATGTTCTCTTTCTCTTAACCTTATCTTCTTTTATCTACTATTATGCCATCGTTTTCTTCAGTTTCATCTCCACTGTCATCCAGTCTGTGGCTATCTCCTATGCATCAGGTTTCACTATAGCCTGGTCTATAGCCTTTGCCATTGCACTACCTGTTGCCTTTTCATTCGCCCTAAACTAGTGGCTGTCATTGTTTTGACCCTTTTCTGAGGCAGGATTGGGCAGTACCAGGGGATTTCAACTGTGCAGTTTCTCACCAGAAAGACATTACTTCAGGACACAGACTGTCCATCAAATGTGGACAGGTGGAGGAACCTACTTGGGGAGCAGCTACTTTAGAGCTGGTTCTGATTAGTAGAAGAACTGAGAATCCAAAGGCAGTAGGTAATTTTGGTAACAATGACAGAAAATGAGAGAGAGCATTACTGTAAGGAAGGGAATGTGTGAAAGCATCAAAATAAGGATAACCGGCTTCAGAAAAGAAGGTTTCAATACATTCTGGTAGGCAAGAGCTCTCAATAAGATAATCTCAGAGATAAAGGAGTGCAAGTGACCTGACAATTACTGAAAGAAATTATATTAAATGTATAATGGCAACCTGTCTGGCTGTATGAGAAGTTCTTCAATCAGAAGTGGCACACAACTAAGGATGAACATAAAAATTAGCACAAGTGTGCAAGGGTAAAATCAGGAAGGCTAAGTCACAAAGAATTTCATTTAGCAAGAAGAAAAGTTTTATACATATATTGGAAGTCATAAAGGTCTATAACTAAATGGGAAAGAGAGAAAATAATGCAGGAGCTGGAGAAGAGTATTCACTTCTTTTTTTGCTTCAGTCTTCATAAAAAGGATAAACTAGCACCAAACACTTGACAAAATGAGTTGTAACAAGGAGTTAGGAGTACAGGCCAGAGTAAAGAGCAGATTAAAGATTATTTAGGTAAAATTGATATGTTCAGATTAACAGGGTCTGATTAAATTCCCTAGCTAGTCTCACAATATGGCTTTGTACAAAACAGACTGTGTCAGTCCAATTTAGTTGTTTTACTTCCTTGACAGAGCAACTGGTTTGCTGAATAAAGAGGAGTACAGATAAAGCATATCAGATGCAACACACCTTGACTTGGGTAGTGCTTCTGACACTGTATTATGTGACACACTCATAATCAAAGTAGAGAAATATGGTCTAAATGTAATCTCCATCAGGTGGGGCACTACTGATTATTATACCACTCTGATGCAGTATATTTATCAATGGTCTGCTGTTCAGCTGGGAGGGCATATCAAGCAGGAGTCTCACAAGGGTTTTCCTTTGCCTAATTCTATTCAATAGTTTAATTAACAACCTGAATTAAGGAGTCACAGTATATTTATTCAATCTGTTGATGTCAGCAAACTATACCCAAGAGGCAGAGAGGGAATGGGCAAACATTTTGGAGGACAGAATGGGCATGTCTACATGTGTATTTAAGCATGACTAAATTTAATGTACATTATGTTAATGAGCATTAAGCGATTTTTGGCAGGTGTCTACATGTGCAGAGACGGGACTAAAGTTAGTCCCAAGTCCCTGCAGCCCTGCCATATTCCCCTGTGGTCACTGGGGGGAGCTCTAGCCTCTGGCCACATGGCTGCCAGCACTTGGCAGCCATAGCGAAGCCAGAGCCAACTGCAAGAACCTGGTAGCCACCGGGAAAATTCTGATCCCTGACTAGCCCCTTCTCTGCCCAGAAGCCACATGCCCAACACAGGAACAGCACACATCTCCCTCCTTGTCCACCCTGCCTCCTCGGACCAGGGCTGCTTCTGCCCCTGCCACTGCCAGCGATGCCCAGCAACCCGCAGCTCTAGCCCAGCCCCTGCCAGTGATGACCAGCACCCTGCACTCCTCCTGGCTATGGTGCTGGCCCTACTAGCCCTAGCAGACCCTCTCCTAGGCCCCAGGACAACCATGCACTTGCAGGTATCAAATTTAAGCCTGATTAGCCTATGTTAATGCACATTAAGGGCATGCATATGTAGACATATACCCGTAATGCACATTAACTTAGGCTAATGCACATTAATGCATCTTGTGTGGACACGCCCAATCAGAATTAAAAATGAACTTGAGAACTGGAGAGAGGATCTAAAAAAGTCAACAAAATGAAATTCAATAAACACAAGCAGAAAGTACTATTCTCATGGAAGAGAAATTCAAGAGCACAAATAGAAAACAGTGGCAGTCTGGATAAGAAGGCAGGGAGAAGAGAATCCAAGAGAACAAGAATGATCAGGTTTCAGGAAACATGTCCTAGGAAAAACAGGAGTTAGATTCGGTTACTATTAAAATAGAAAACTGAGTACAAGCAACATGGCAACAATCTTAAAATACATTAAATGTTGTTAAAAATGAGATAGTAATCAATAGGTCTTATCCCATCCCAGTTGCCATGGAGAAGAAATCTGTTCGGTTTGCAGCAGAGACTTAGGCTGGAAATCAGGGGAAAACTTTATTAGAATGCTCAAATTCTGGGAATTCTGGAACACCTACTTAGGAAGGTGGTGGAATCTTTTTCAATAAAGTTTTATAAAAGCAAGTTAAACAATCACATGTTGGGAGCCATCAAACTATACTTCATCCTGCCTATTGCAGGTGGCTGGACCATCCAATCTCTCTAACAAAAGGGTGCCTGGGGCAACAGTCTTAGCTGCCAACCTAGGGCTGGGAGGGGGCAGTAAAAACAGCAGCTGCTGTGCTGCTGGCCCACATGCCACTTCCAACTAGGGAACACAGCAGTCCAGTTGTACCTCTGTTTTTAAGGGTCCTTACACCCTTTTACCCCTGCTATCTGGAGGCATTTCTCTTGTGTTTCATAGTAGCTAGGGTCAGGAGTGACCTGAACAGATCATCT
>NW_017729001.1:1254084-1257120 GCF_001723915.1 Gavialis gangeticus | reverse complement strand
CCTCACCCCACATCTTAGTGTCATCAGCAAACTTAGACAGCGTGCTTTCCACTCCCTCATCGAAGTCACTGAGAAGATATTGAACAGTGCAGGCCTGAAGACCAAGCCCTGGGGTATCCCACTGCTCACATCTTGCCAGTTTGAGTACAACCCCTCCACCACTACTCTCTGGGTGTGCCCCATCAGCCAATTTTTTACCCATCCAACTGTGCAAGCATCAAGCGTTGCTCAACCCTTTGTCCTGTCAGCTGGAATCATGCATCTTACAAAAGTTTGCATTTCTAATTAGGGACTCTTTTAAGTCTCCAAAGTTGCATGTGCATTCTAGAGTGCTCTCAGCTCTGTAATTTAAGCTCTCATTTGCACTACGGCACAGGAAACTTGGGAACAATAGTAGTTGGAGTACTGAGATCCTCAACTATGCAACAGTTTAAAACTTTAGAATGCTAGTTCTGACCAGCCATAAGCTTCCAAAAATTAAAACAACAATATTACAAGTTTACAGAAGTAACTATGGTTTTAATTTAGTTCCTTTTATAAATTCATACTATTTTTTGTTACATGTTATTATACTATTACTTAATGTGAAGTGGTGTTTGAAAGAAATGTGAATAGACAAAAATAACAACAGTAAAAATAACTAATTTTGCACCAATAGAGATTTTTGGCACCAATACCAACAGCCGATATTTAAGGAGGTGTATTGGCCGATAGAGATCAAATATCTGATATGGCTGCCTACAGGTGGTAAGTCCAGTGTGATGGAAGGGGAGGGCGGAGGGAAGGGGCATGGGAGGTGCAGATCAACACCCCCCCCGGTGCGGGAGGCGGCAGGGGCAGGCACTGCCCAGCCGGGCCGGGACAGGGGGTGTGGGACAGAAGCGCAGCTCCTGCGGTGGGGGCAGCTCCCACCACTGTTTGCACCCTGGAAGGATGGGGGCTGTGCCCCTGGATCTGTGCAGCACTCAGCAGGCTGCAGCTGCGGGGTAGAGCCAGAGCTGGGGCTGCACATGGCTTTTCTTGCCAAGGGCAGGGTTCAGAGCAGACTCCAGTGGTGCTGGGAGGAGGCTGCAGCCACCCCAAATTTTGCTGCAGCTCTGCTCCCAGCCCTGCACCACCACCAGTTCAACCATGGCTTTTCCTGGTGCTTGGGTGGAAGCAGGGCATTCAGCCAGGGCTGCACCAGGCAATGGTGTGGGGCTAGGAGCGGAACTGCGGCAAAATCTGGGATGGCTGCAGCCTCCTCCCAGTGCTGCTGGAGACCATTCCGAGCCCAGCCCCCGGTGTGAAGAACAGCACAGTGCCGGCTCCAGCTCCACCCTGCAGCTGCAGCTTGCCCAGCACTGCGCAGATCCACGGACACACGCCCTCCCTATCACCGCCCTCTGGGGGTGTAAGCAGTGGTGGGAGCCACCTCCACTCCATGAGCCACACTTCAGTCCCACACCATGGCCCCCACCCGCCCCGGCTGGGCAGCACCTGCCCCTGCTGCCTCCCTCACTGCAGAGGGTGTTGATCTGTTCCCCCATGCCTCTTCCTTCCCCACTTACCAGCTAGAGACAGCTCTCCATGCTGCCAGTGCTGCTCCATGCTGCGCTGCAGCTGCACGCAGCATAGGCATTTATCAGCCAAATTCTCAGTCCCATAGGACCGATATTCAATATAGACAATTTTCTTCATATCAGCACCAATCCGATATCAGACCGATGTATTGGTGCACCTCTACTAATTTATCTGCAGGAAAACTGAGACTTTCAGTTATCCAAAGTTAGGCAATTTACTTGGGGTCCTACAAGACAGATTTCATAATTAAATTCTAGGTACCAAACATTGAAAAAATGTCTGACCATGCTTATGGCATATTTAATAATTTTATTTATTTTTTAAAGGTACACTGAGAGTCATGCACATCAACACAAATACGTATTCATGCTACTTCAAAGTCCATCAGCCCTGCATGGGATTTTCCTCCCCTACAAGGTAAACTCACTTTTTCTATTGAATCCCTTATGTTATTCCATCAAATTTTATCAGCAGTATGGACTACAGATCTATATACTGGACTTCTATAAAAAATATATACATATTTATTTTGGCTGAATATGACCACCACTAAACCATACTACTACAACTAGAGAATAAGTTATACAATACAAATAGCACTCTGGTTCTGCACATTTCAGCAGTACCTGAACAATGACAAGTGCCACTATTGCATTTTCAACAACCACTTCAAAAATAATATATGATGATTTGTTAATTAATATGTTGTTTTGTAACTAAAAGAAAATGCCAAAGTAAAATAAAATAAAATTTATTGTATCCAGGATTGTTTTATCCTGTGGAAAATTCTAAGAAAATGATTAATTAACACAGTAAAGCAATAAAACTGTTAAAAAGGCTTTGACTGAGAGACGAACACAGTGTTCCTTCAGAGGAAGGATTATATCTGATGACTGCATTTAAGCTAAGGAAAATGAATCCTTTTGGTCTGTGAAATGACCTACTTGTAAGATATGATGCAATAAAGAAGAGCTATTTTTGTGCATAAGTAAAACTGCATGAAGTAGGAGGGTGTCTATACCCATGCTCCAGAGTGGGGGTGGGCGGGATTAATCAGAGCGGCTCTTAGGATTTTCCCCATCAAAGGAAAAAAAACCCAGGAAACCACAGGTTTCCCCTTGCAGGCTGGTGAAGTTCCAGCCTACAAGGGGCTGCTTAGGGCAGAGGAGAGCAGGGGAAGGGTGATCAGAGGCAGGGAGCCACATGCATATGTGTGCGCACACATGCACATTGTCATCAGTGCAGCCAGGCAGCATGGTGAACAGCTCCTAGAGCTCCCTGCAGGTAACTCTATGGTGGGGGTAACAAGGGCGCAGGTGATATGTGGAGTGTAAGGGGGATACGTGTGCCCTGGATTTCTGTACCCACAGTGGTGGACAGGACTGCAGCCTGACCAGGCTGGCACCAGGCAAGAGCTGCCTCTGTGACCCAGCAGGTGGGACCCGGTGCAGCAAGGCAGAGTGAAGTGAGGAG
>NW_017729001.1:1236830-1249084 GCF_001723915.1 Gavialis gangeticus | reverse complement strand
ACCCACAGTGGTGGACAGGACTGCAGCCTGACCAGGCTGGCACCAGGCAAGAGCTGCCTCTGTGACCCAGCAGGTGGGACCCGGTGCAGCAAGGCAGAGTGAAGTGAGGAGGCTCAGTGCTGCTGAGCGCGCGCGCACGCGCACCCCCCCCCCGTGGTGTTCCATTTTAATTGCGGAAAAAAAAACACAGATTTGGAAGAGGGGGGGTTAATCAGAGAATTTATTATTATTTATCAGATTTTGGGATTTTTCGAAAGAAAAAACCAGGATCCCTGCCAATCACAGTCATGGTAGTGTGTAACTAATATAAAGCATGGTGTCAACAACAGACAGCCAGTGTTCTCTCAAAAATAGAGTAACACTTAAAAAAAATTGCTAGCAATGCGCCTGAAATAGTTTCTAACATAAGTAAATAGATTTAGTCAAGAGTTTATTCGTCCATCTGTTCCATGGGATTACACTGGGCTCTTTCTACAATATTACATGAATGACAAAGCCACAGTGTTTAAAACTGTTCTCTAAAAACAAAAACATCCAGCAATTGTTCAAAAGAATCTCAAAACATACCACTAAACAAAGCCACTACAGCCCAGTCTTAGAACAAAATGGTTTAGAGTATTTATTTTAAGCAGGACAATGAGGTCATTGGCCTAAATAAATTTATTTGTTAGCCTTTGTTATCTTAGTATGTTAGACAAGGATTGGCTAGTGCATTTCAAATTTGAGGACAGTGAATTGTCTCTAGGAGAGATGTCTTTTCAAATTTGAAACATTAACTGTTCTTTTATAACCCTGAATTAGTAATTTACATTCCAAACAACTTTTCTAAACCTGTAACTGTTATATTAAAGTAAAATAATAACAGAACCAGAAGTACCAAGCATAGATTGTGTATGATGTTAGCAGAACAGGACCCACAATGAACACAGCACCAATATAAGATGAAATATTATGGGCAGGACCAAACGTTAATGAAGTATAACAAACTTGGCCCCAAATTATCTCCTGAACTCTCTGTTTTAGTCTAAAGAAACACCAAAGCAACAGAAAACAGAAGATTTAAATGTACTGTTGTGATAATTGAATATGCTATAAGAATGTGCTATATGAACGTACTGTTGTAATATTTACTTCTACCACACATAAAAATCAAAGGTATTAACAATAACTGAAGGATTACAAAAACTACCTAGTGACGTTCATTATCAGAGTCCAGAAGTTCCAGCTGTCATTTCCATTTGTACTATTATTCAGAAGATAGTTTATTGCGTATAAGTCTCACAAACCAAAAATGGTTAACTACTGAATTTTATGAGAAATATAGGACAAAAATAACAGCTTTTGTAGGTCAGGATTGAACTATATTAAGCAGAACTGCATGGGAAGTTTACCTGCACCTGGGTTAGTCAGGGTACAGCCTCAGGAAAAAACAATGACAGAGGTTGAGTCCTAGCACCCACCCTCTGGGCACCAATCCACCACTGAACTGGATCAATCCAGCTGCTGGAGCCCCACATCTGCAAGCCACATCAAATGGTTCCATGAGTTAGATCTGGCCCATGGGCCACAGGTTTTCAACTCCTGACTTGCACCATATTTACTCAACTATAAGACAAGCCTGAATATAAGGCAACCCCCCTACAATAATTAATTCTATATTGAAAAATGTATACGTTTGTATAATAATCCAAGTATAAAATCTAATTATTGGAGATTTGTCTTGAATTCATTCCCTTCCCATTGCCAAAGCAGGAAAAATACATCTAGGGATGGAGGGGAAGCAGGTAGCCCCCTTGCCCTCTGCACCCCACAACTTCTTCCCCCTCCCCTTACTGTCAGACCCTGCTTTCCTGGAGCACATGGAAGTGGTAATAAATCTGAATACACTGATTTTGAAATAAACATGCCTGTAGTAATGTGAATTCTTTCAGAATCAATCCATTTTACCTTTTTTTAACACAGGTACTCAATAAGGAAACTTTTAAGCAGCACTTTTGCACCTACTTATATATAGTACAAACTATGCATGCTATTAGTCCAAAGCCAAAAGGCTCATGATTTACCATACTGTTCACAGGGCTGGACCCCAGCAGTCAACAGCGTTTCAAACCATGGTGACCCCACAACTCAGCACTGCTCAGTATGCGCATGTATTCCAGTTACCTCCAGAAAGGATCTATGTGCTAATTAGCTCCCTGCTCATGACTAGAACCGAGTGTTCTTGTCACAAGTCCTGCCATCTACCAAAAGTGTACATAAAGATGAAGCACAGGGCAACCTGGTCCAGCTCTTCCTCATGAAGGAAGGGGCCATACTAATTGTATGCAACAGGTTGAGAGAGAGGCAGCAGAGACCGTGGGTGAACTCTCTGGGGCCCCATTTGGTGTTTGCCAGACATTTAAGGCTGGTGAAGAAACAGAAATCATTGGAAATGGGAAAGAAACGCACAGCTCAGCTGTGAGAGTGAAGAGGAAGTAGAAATGTATTCAATGTAGTGACTCACCATGACTTGAAAGAGTCAGCTCTGAATGGGCACTATCATATATCTTATTCAAATGGGCTGCACTAATTTATCCTTGTAGTAGGTTCTCATCAGTATGTTTCCCCAAAACGGAGTTTTCAGCAAATCGAATGTGACATTGTTTCATATGTGAATATTCTGGAATTTCTTGTAATTCTTTTTGTATTAACTTTGTGAAGCCCTAGGTGGGATCCTTTTTTAAATGTGTTTGATAGTGTCTGTTTTTCCAATTAACGTTTAAAAAAAAAAATGTTTCCCCAAAATGAGTCATGCGTTTTGTAGTTATGCCCAGTGTTGCCAACATTTAATCAACTTCATCAGCGATCTGGATGATGGGGTGGAAAGTAACCTGTTTAAATTCGCTGATGACACCAAAATCTGGGGGGAGGTGAGCACGCTAGCAGGGAGGGAGAGATTGCAGAGGGATCTGGATAGGTTACAGGGGTGGGCTAACAGGAACAGGATGCGTTTTAACACGGACAAGTGCAGGGTGCTGCATTTGGGCAGTAGGAACCAGCAGCACACTTACACAATGGGGAACTCCTTACTCGAGAGCACGGAGGCAGAAAGGGATCTTGGAGTCATTATTGACTCCAAGATGAACATGGGCCGACAATGCGAGGTCATCGTTGGCAGGGCTAACCGGACCTTGTCGTGCATCCACAGGTGCATCTCGAGTAGAGCCAAGGAGGTGATCCTCCCCCTCTACGCGACGCTGGTCAGGCCACAGCTGGAGTATTGTGTCCAGTTCTGTGCGCCCCATTTCAAGAGGGATGTGGACAACATGGAGAGGGTCCAGAGGAGGGCCACCCGCATGATCCGGGGACAACAGGGCAGACCCTACAGTGAGAGACTGCGGGACCTGAACCTATTCAGCCTCCACAAGAGAAGGCTGAGGGGGGACCTGGTGACCGTCTATAAACTCACTAGGGGGGACCAGAAGGGTTTGGGGGAGACGCTGTTTCCCCTAGCGCCCGCTGGCATAACAAGGAGTAATGGGCACAAGTTGATGGAGAGGAGGTATAGATTGGACATCCACAAGAACTACTTCACAGTTAGGGCGGCTAGGAGCTGGAACCAACTTCCAAGGGAAGTGGTGCTGGCCCCTACCCTGGGGGTCTTTAAGAAGAGGCTGGATGCCTACCTGGCTGGACTCGTTTGAGTCCCATTTCCTTTTTGGGGTTTTTTGTTGTTCTCCCGCCCTGGCGGGGGGTCGGGCTAGAAGATCTACTAGGTCCTTTCCGACCCTTAATCTATGAATCTATGAATCTATAGTTGGTTTCCATTAGCAAGCACATACTGCTTTTGGCAGCAGTTTAAGGATAGACAATATATTTTAATGAAATGTCCTTGTACACAAGGATGAGATGAGGAGCGTTTTTCTCCCTTTGCTGACTGGGGGATAAAAACCTTACCTTATATGCGAGTAAATATGGTAATATATACCATATGTATAACCTTGGGTGACAAGGCCATTGCCAATGCCCTGCCAGTACAACAAACGGAAGCAGCTACCTCATATATACTCAGAAGATTCTAGAAAAGGAAACATGCTCCATACTATGGAGGAAGACAAATTCAGTCTGTGCCAACCTCAGCTGTTCTTAGAGAATATGAGAATAAGTGCGTTTATGTCTGTATGGTTAAAACAAATTTTCTACAGACTCACAAGATAGAAAAAAATCAGATAGATATATTGGGTAACAAGCTTTCCTGCTTCTCTTCCCAGAAGAGGGAACATTTTTATTAAATTAAATTAAATTAATGCTCTTATCCATCTGATTTTTCCATCTTGTGGTTCTGTAGAAACTTTGTTTTAACCATACACACATAAACGCACTTATTCTCATATTCACGTAGTATAGCTTCTTCCCACCAGCAGATGGAGATTATACAATTAATTGTACAATACAATCATATAATCTTTTGATAATGGCACTGAAATATTATTTGCTGTCCACAAGGTGTCTAACAACCACAGTACTGAAGAGATCAAGGTGGGTGAGATCTCTTTAACAAACACTCATAGCTTGCCTTCCTTCAAAATTACGGTTGACAGGAAATCCCCTTCTGTAATTTGAAGTCCACCTTCCATGCCTTCTGGATTTTCTTCCTCTTCCTTCCTAAGGAAGAGTCTTCTCCCAACATGCTTTCATCCTTCTTGTCTGACTAGGGGCTGTCAGTGTTGCTCTGTTCTCCCACCTGAGCTGGTGAAACGTAAGAGGATATATATAGGGAACTGCCTAAATGGTGCACATAGTCAAGCCTGGGTCTCTATCACTACTATCCTATGGAATGAATGCTCCTTCCTTGGAGAAAAGTTGTCTGAACATTACCATAGTGTCTTCTATACCAAACCTTCCTTCCCCCAACATAAGGTGCACATTCTGTTTTGGAAAGGCAGAATGAAGAAAAAAAGATTTTTCCAGTCATGGGTGAATGGTGACCACAGGGGATCCTGACTGCAGTGGCTGTGAAAGGAATAACACTGTAGCCTTGACCCTAAAGAATGAACTCCAAGGCTCCCCTTCCCTGAGGCTGAGAGAGAGAAAAGCATGGCAACCACTCCGTAGCAGTGTTTCCCCAATTATACTCCTCCGTGTTTCTTTTTCAACAAAGAAACATCAGTTTGCCGACTTAAGACATGCCCTAATTTTGGAGATCTGAGTTTTGGGGAAGAGGTGCATGTGGTATGCAAGTAAATATGGCAACTTCAGAGATCTAAAAGAAACTGCCATTACAACATTCAGAGAATAATACAAGTAACATGAAAGGATAAGTAGGTTCCTCATAACTTGTTCACAGCTTGCAGGATTACTGGTTTATCTGACTGATGGGCCAACAGAGAGATAATCTACTGCAGCAATGAGTTTTGTAACAGTTGTAGAACATACCTTAACAGAACTGGGCTCAAAAGCAGGCTGGTTTCAACAGCAAACCAGGCTATTTATCATTCTTGCAGCAAAAGAAAAAAATTGCAGCCAAGGCTGCTGATGTCCTAAAGAGGTTCAGAGCAAGACAGTTTACATGACTGCTAGGATAGTAGCTTTAAGTACAAACAAATTCAACAAGGTTATAAGTTTTGCAAGGAACTCCTATTCTTTTAAAAACCGCTCTGCAAGGACAGAAAAGGAAGAAGGGTTACAAAAGTTGCTCACAGAATGACCTGAGAGCAGAGCTTACTGACATGTTTTGGGCTTGCCTACATCAGTAAATTTACCCACACATGTATGCCAGTAGGCAGTCCTTGGACTTCTGACACAATTGGTTCCTGAAAACCATGTCTTAAGTCGAAATGTTGTAACTCAGAACCGATTTTCCCATAGGAAACAATGTTAAAAATGGGGATTGGTTCCTGAACCAAGGTCTGATATCCTATTTTCACCAGAAATAACCCAGAATTTTGTACTCAATCAATTATAGATGAGTAATATAGCTACATTAATGTATTTATATTGTAAATAGAAATCATATTGATTTGGAAGGACTTCTTTGAGGTGACTTTGCTGGACTTTTTGAAGGGCTCTTGGTTGGACTTTTTGAAGGGTTCTTGTCTGCAGTCTTCTCAGGAGTCTTGGCTGCAGGTTTTTCTGGAGTCTTGTCTGCTTTCTTAAAGAAAGCGTCCAAGCAAGTTTGGACAGATGTTCTCCAGGGAGATGGGTAACGAAGCAAGCCTGTTCATTGGCATAGCGTGGCATCAGATCAAGTGTTGTAAAGTCCAAACTGACATCAGAAAGTTGAAACAGAGTGTCAATTTATAAACGCTGTAAGTGCGAAATGTTGTAACTTGAAACGTTGTAAGTCGAGGACTGCCTATATAACATTACAGCTATGCTGTTAACTTGCCATGCACATGCTGTCAGAATTTAAACTGCCTTTTCCAGTTTAGTTTCTGGCTTAGCTAAAGTGATATTATACCATTCAAGTTCTGCCAGTACATTTCCTCATGTAGACATATCCTCAGCTTGGTCTCAAGTACCAGAATGCCAAATCAGATCCTCTGTTGTGATGCCAGCATCTGACATCAGTATATGACAGCATGAAGCTGGTTACTGGTAAAGGAAAAGATCTGCCTGGCATTGCTCATAGTTAGGCTCTCCACTTTGAGGAGGAAGGGTTCCAAGTGGGGACAGCTTTTACGCTTCAGGGTTCACTGTGATTCTCAGCTTCCCATAGTGTTAGACAAATGGAGCCTGTGATGCCTGCTGAGATGGGAAACATCTACAGCAAACAGGCCAATTCTGATAGCAACGTTAAGTATATAAGCCACTTAGCCCTAATACATCATTGATATAACCAAAATGTTTAACTGCAAAGTCTCCATCTGCTTGTGAGGAACCATTGTGAGAAAGTACACAAGTGGCTCTGATGATGAACCAAAAGGACTTTACAACCAGGAACAGGCATTACACAGTATAAGTGAGCAGAAACTGGTCTATACCTGTAAAAGAAGCTTGGTTCACATAGACTGGTTTACAAAAGGAAGAACCTGGTCTAAGATTTGCACCCCCTTCTCCCCCCACCAAAGAGTGATGTGTGTTCTGTTTGCTACTGATTTAAACTATGCTGCTTACAGAAAACCACATAATTTAGATCAAGTCTGCCTTGGGCTTTTTGAATGTCTGTACCTAGCCTGCATTGCTTTTTTAAGGCTGATTAAGCCAACTGTTTCTTTAATTCTAAGCTCTTTACTCACAATAATTTAAATAACATTTCTGGAGCTGTACATTTGTGCAATTAATCAATTATTATGCAATCTAAGGAAGAAAATGTGACTCCTAACTCAACTATTGCCTATGTAGTTCCAGCTGCACTTTGTGCACTCAAGTAAAAAATACAAATCTTCAGTTAGGACTATATATATAAAAATATATGTCTGAATATTTATTTTTCAATTATCATTTAATAGCTTGTGAATACTGGGTTTTTTTAACAAAAATATTAAGGAACATGTACTCTTGAACATGTACCGTTAATTTTATGCAGATCAAATAATTTTTCTTTTTTTAACACACTGAAAATAAGCTTGTTAATTTTTTTAAAGTTCAAGACTACATGTTTTTGAGATGTTTCTTTATTTTTATTTTTGACATGGTTTATATAACACTCTGAAAGTACATGTGTGTATGTGTGTGTGTGTATTTATATATAGATAAACATATATCAATTTGATAAAGCAAAATTAATTATTCAGACACTAATTTATCTATGAATAAATTTGTATTATCTATATGAAACAAGTATTCAGTGTATTTCCCTAGGCACTATATACAGGTAGAACATAATCAAATAAAAATTGATTATTTGTATTCAATTAGCGGTCATTACAATAAAAACAATCCTTGCTATTAATAACAATAAAACACTACTCAATATTAAAAAAAATAAAAAGTTCAATTAACCAAATTAACTCCTTTAGCTCCATTTGTAATAACTCAATGACAGTATCAAGGGAATTAAAAAAACCCTAAATTTCAGCTACAGGTTTTCCTTAGAAAGGCATTGATTTATAATAATTTTTTTCTGATTTAAAAATGAAACAAGAGGAAAAAATTGGTAATACTCTTTTAAATATATATTTTACTGACACTCAAAAGTTTGATTCTCCCTCAGGGCTGTAAAGGGAATCTCACACAATCATCAGTTAATGTTCCCCTCATATAAGCTCTTAACAACTGATGTGAAGAACAAATGAAAGTAATGAAAATATGTATTAAAAACACACCCTAAACATTGCACTTTTGTCTTTGAGTCCATAAAGCAATTAAAATGCAGTTTTAATTTATTCCTTCCATTTGCGATAGTAACGTGACACTTAATTTTCTGTTGATGACAGCTTCTTTCTTTAAAGGCTGAAAATAGTATTGACGTTTCTACTTACATACATGTTATTTCCTAGTAAACAGAATAAATTATAGTTAATGCCCCTTAATAAGATGAGAGTTGTAAAGACAGAAATTTATTTTATAACTGTTTTTTAAAAGTGTTCGTGAAGAGTTTTAAATAATAATTCAGGATATTTAAAGTCACTGAAATTGCTAAACTCCAAATATATTTTTTCTTAGAATTAAGTTTCCTTCTTATATTTCCTCATTCTAACTTTGACACTGAGAAACTGTGCACATATCTACTGTACAAATGTAGATAAGGTAGCTGCAAATGTGTAACTGTTGTACCAGTAGATACTCAAGTTAGCTTTAATGTAGATAGCTCGGGTACTAACAGCACAGTTAGGACTGTGTCGGCCTCCACACAAGTGCATATCCAGAGTCCTAGGTGGAAGAGCAACATTTAACAAAGGATCTTGAAGAAGAAATTCCAGTTTATAGCTTTTTTTAAAAAAAAGACCCTCCCCCCCTTTTTTCACCTTTTCAGCTGCAGTATATATACATATGGTCAGTCTAAGATGGTAGAGAAAGGAAGGAAGAAATAGCTGTTTCTGTATAACTAGCATGGTTTTTTTTTTTTTGCATTCCGCACAACCAAATAAATACAAGACGAGCCCCTTGTTTTTGGAAGGCAGAACGTTAAAAAAAAGATATTCCAGAGTCATGGCTAACTGGGTGATATCAAGTAAGTTCTCCTGGAAACAAAGAACATCCAGAAAGCGTGGCATTTAAGGAGATAGTCTGGGTGTGGCATCAGAAACTTCCTGGTGTGCTGGGGCAGCAACAAGGCTAGGCCCCAGGCCCTTCCAAGGGCAGGAGTAAGACTACTTGTTACTTCTTTACTGTAAATAGTTCTTTCTGCAAGTTCCTGTAAATAATAAAGGTTGTTTCTATGCCACATGCCTCATCAAGATATACAAGCTGCATGTGGCATCTTACTTGCCCTAGGTCAGCTCAGTTTCTCTTTCAAGCACAAGCTACAGTCTCAGCCAGTAGCTACAGCTATAAGACGGTTAACACAGGACTCCACCCTTTTTACTTACTGGGACAGAGAGAAGTGGCAGACATCTTGGCACTTGGCAGCTATCAGAGCACAGTTTCTGTGAATGTTTCCATTCCAGTGACGTAAAATCAGCTCCCCCCTTTAAAATCCACACCCCAATTTTGGAGGCTGATTTTGGGGAAAGGGCCATGTGTGGTATGCAAATAAATATGGTAAATTACATGGAAAACTTAAAGGTCAACCCCAGCTGACAAATACTGTTCAATTTTATTGATTTTCTTCTCATGGGAGAATGGGGCAAAAAGTAACCTGACCCAATTGTGCTCAAGTAATTACCTGGCTCCAGTTCCAGCACCTATGGAAGTGATGGGGCAAGGCTTGGGGTTAGGTTTTTTGGTTTTATTGGAGAGGAAGGATGAAAGGAAGAAGCATCCATATGAGGTGGCCTACAGATGCTGTTTCACCCATAAATAATATCTACACACTGCAGAAAGCCCTTGCTTAACTTGTGGTGTTTTGTTTTGGTTGGGAGAGGGGGCTTATTTTTCTGCTGGTCAATTACCATGTAATACTACTTTTGTCATGTGATTCTACATTTCTTTGGGAGCAATTATACTATTGGAATTTAACCCTGATTTCCTGGCTACAATAGGAAACTGACCTCTTGCTGACAAAGTCTGTAAACAGGCTCACTTAAACCTATTCAGTGCTAGCTCAGGTAAAATCTTTTATAGTCATTACAGATTGATTAACACTTTCTGTATGTAATTTATGTACTGCATACACAAACTGTATGGAAATATATGCCTAATGTAAGTGGAATGACAGAAAAAAACTTGCTTTTAGAATTTTTACCCTCCTTTCTTTGGTTTGGACCTTCTGTAAAGCATCAATTTCTATCCTGTGTACACTTCATATAGCAACACTGTAGAGAAATGTTTGACATGACATTTACAAAGTGGAACTGGCAACACTGGTGAGTTCTCAAGCACATGGATCTACTGTCCAGAATCCATGACCATGTAGTGGTACCCTACTGCAATCTAGTATAATAGTAATCATGGAATTCTAGTACATCCACGCACTAGCAGGGAGGAAGGGGAGAACTCTTGATCACGCATAAAAAGTTCACTTAGGCTTGAGGGGAGGAGAATATGGATACAAGCTTGAGTGAAGAGGTAAGAAGAGAGAGGGGGGTTTTGTTGGTTTTTTAACTTCACCTCAGTTAATATCATTTCTAAAGTTAGGACAACTGATTACAGCCATTCTGTAAGACGTGTTTGGTTTTATCTCCTTGCCAAATATACTAAGGCCAACAGTGTTTATCTTGTATGGCTATGTTTGAAAATGTAGCCATGCTGTAATTACTGTGCATCAACAGATGGACTCTGAAATATTCAGTGTAGTCATGAAAAGGATGGTCTCTGGCTCAATGATTCATTGTTAAAAGGAAGAACATAGCTTTATTTATATTACTAATGCCACATGGAAGGATTGTTTATACAATCTTATTTAACGCTAATTTATGATACAGCCAATGTTCATTCCGAGTTCCCCATCTTCTAAACTAGTAGCAATTAATATTTAATACTAAAGACTAGCCATTTAATACTAAAGACTAACAACTTGGTGTGTTATTATCTTGATCCTATAAATCAAATCAACCAAAGCATTAAAAGCACTCAAACGATACAATAATTCAGTGCTCACATCACCTTTAGAAATGGCTCCCTTTACTTCAGCCAATTAACTTGCAGAAGTTTGCATCTCTGCAACTTATTTGATTTAATGTTAATCAGACTACAGCTGATTTTTATTACATGCTCAAATGATTTTCTAAACAAGTAACCTGACTGTACTGTATAACTGATACTGCTGTGAGCTGCAAAGAATAAGCTATTTTGCAGTATTTTAAACAACCCATTTTACTTTTTCAAATATTTTGGCATGCAAGGTTGCTGGCAAAGACAGGTGGGTATTACTGATGTCTTCGATCCAAGTTCATCAGTGACATCTTGAACGATTTGGTCTGTGTCACACACCTGCACATGAATAAGGTTAAACATGCAGATACCAGACTGCATACTCCTGTCTCTCACACTCAAAAACCAGTTAACATAAGAACTGCTATTTACTGGGTCAGACTATACGTCCATCTTGACCAGTATCCTGTGTCACACAGGGCATGTCTACACATTCATTAATATGCTGCAATTATGGCACGTTAAGTTTAGTACTTGTAATGACAAGTACTAAATTAATGTGCTGTAATCAGTACTACTGCACATTAGTGAAGATGAATAGGGTTTTTTTTAGTGACATTAATGCACATTAGATTAAATCTACTATGCATTAGCATGAGTTTTGCCTGCCATGCTAATACAGAGTAGATTTAGTCCTCTGTGCATTGTCTCGTGTAGACACACCCACAGTGGCAGAGAATGAATAGTGAAAGAAAGAGTATGATCAGGGCCTTTTTCTACTGTTCCTCTCTCACTTGCAGACTCTAGCATTTAAGGTCTAGGAAGTTTTGATTAAGCAGTTATACCCCCAACTCCTATGCTCAATAGCTACTGATGCACCTTTCCTTCAAGAATTTGTCCCATTCCTTTTTGAATCTAGCTAAGCTGTCAACTTCCACAAAATCTGGAGGCAATGAGTTCTGCACATCAATTACATACCGTGTTAGCTTTAAACTTACTGTCTACTAGTTTCATTTTGTTCTTGTATGTATTATGAGTACTGTGACCATATTATTTCTAAGGAAATCCAAGACAATGCCTCCCCCCTGCTTGATCCCTGCCCCAGGCAGGAAGAACAGTGCCCAGCCCAGCCTGTCCCC
>NW_017729001.1:1225228-1231830 GCF_001723915.1 Gavialis gangeticus | reverse complement strand
ACACACACACACACAAGCAGTCTGGACTTACAACAGAGTTCTTCCCCTGCCTTGACCGATCCCCAACCTGGGGAAAGAGGAGCAGTGCCCAGCCCAGCCCGCCCCTGCCTCCAGATGCTACTCAGGAGGAGGCAAGCTAAGCAATGCAGACTGGTGCAGTCCCGGGGTAGTGCCAATCCAAGACTTTTATTTCCATTTGCACCAACCAGCAGGGACAGCCTATG
The DNA here is from genome assembly GCF_001723915.1 of Gavialis gangeticus. NCBI lineage: Eukaryota > Metazoa > Chordata > Crocodylia > Gavialidae > Gavialis > Gavialis gangeticus. Next base: position 1,231,606 of record NW_017729001.1, on the reverse strand, counting down.
GAATCCGGGATTGTCCCAGCCAAACCAGGACATATGGTCATCCTAATTATGACAGACTGTAAATAATCAAATCCCATTTACAATCTCTTTGCCATTTAGTACTTTGTAAACCATTATTATGCTCCCCCTCAAGCATTTCTTTTCTAGGCATAGCCTCTTTAGCCTCTCCTCACATGGAAGCTCCTCCCTACTGCTAATCATTCTTGTCACCCTCCTCTGTACCTTCTTTAGTTTTTCTCTGTCCTTTGAGGTGTGGGGACCAGAACTGGGCAGTATTCAAGGTGTGGATGCACCATTACAAAGGGGCATAAAGATACTTTCAGTTTTGTTTACAATTCCATTCTTAATAATCCCTAACACTTTTGTTTTCCTTTTTGACAGCTGCTGAGCACTGAGCTGATGTTTGTAGTGAGCTGTCTACAATGACTGCCAGATTTCTTTCCTCTGGGATAACAGCTAATGTATAGTCCATCATAGTGTAGGTATATTTTGGGTTATTTTTGTCCAGGTGCATCACTTCACACACATCTACGCTGAACTGCATTACCACTTAGTTGCTCATTAGTTCAACAGTGCCAGATCCTTCTATGGTTCCCTACAGTTCAGCCTGATCCACTTTGAATAATTTTGTGTCACTGGCAAATCTGACGCCTTATCTACTCACCCCCTTTTCCAGATCATTTATGAATATGTTAAAGAGCACTGGTTCCAACAGATAACTGTTTACTTCTTTTCATCCTGAAGACTAACCATTTATACTCACTCTTTGCTTTCTATCTTTGAGCCAATTTCTAATTCATAAATGGACTTTCCCTGTAATTCCACGATTACCTTAGTTAAAAGCCTCCAGTGAGCAACCCTGTCAAAGGCTTTTTGGAAGTCCAATATACAATGTTAACTGAATTGCCCTGATCCAGCTGCTTACTGCCTCTCTAGTAGGTTGGTGAGGCATGATTTCCTTTGACAAAGCCCTATTGATTCCTCCCCAGCAAGTCATGTTCATCCATGTGCTGAACAATTTTTTTTTATTATTGTTTCTATCAGTTTTCCAGGAACAGATGTTAGGTTCGCTGACCTGTAGTTCCTCGCATCTCTTATCCAGACTTTTTTAAATACTGGAGTCACATTGACAACCCTCCAGTCCTCTGGTGCCGTTTTTAGTGACAGGTTGAATACTACTGTTAGGAGTTAAACAATTTCCAATCTTAACTCCTTCAGGACCCTAGGGTGAATGCTATCAGGTCCTGGTGATCTGCTACTGTTTAGTTTATCAATTTCCACTATAACCTCATATTCTGAAACATCGGTTTGAGTCAGTTCCACTAACTTGTCCCTTAGAGAGGAGAGGATCTAGTGATGGAATTTCCCTAACATCTTCCACAGTGAAGACAGATGCAAATAATATTTCTCAGCAATGGCTGGCCCTGTTATCCTCTAGCGCCCCTTTTTCACCTGGATCATGCAAACGTCCAACTGACACCCTGGCAGGTTTTCAGCTAACGGTACATATGGACCCAGAGGTGAAAGAGTGGAAGAAAAAAGTGGGTGGGAAAAGAAAGAACTAAACCTTGATGTGAGGGAAAAGAAGTAAAGCAGCACTGAGACAACCAGCTTAAAAAGAATAAAAAGTATAGTAGCAGTGAATAGGAATGTGTGCTGGGAAACTAACAGGGCTCATAAAAAAAGGATGATTGCATACTGACAGATTCGATGCAGAGCACGGTCCAAAAATTACCATCACTGTTATTCATCACAGAACTTGGAGCAAGGTGCCACCCACATGCTACTTAGGAGTATGTCATATTACCATTTTGCAAACATTTGTACACTTTACAGCAGGGGTGGGCAAAATGCAGCCCGGGGGCTGGATGCGGCCCACCAGGCCATTCTATCCGGCCCACAGGACCCCTAAAACATTTAGAAAATTAATATTAATCTGCCCTGGGCTGCCTGTCATGCAGCCCTCATTGGTTTGCCAAAACTCAGTAAGCAGCCCACTGCCCAAAATAATTGCCTGCCCCTGCTTTACAGTATCCGAACATACACTATACAAATATCCTAGCTGCTCTGTCAATGTTATTCTATGTGAAACATGTTTCTGTGTGCAATGTCTCTCTAGACTTTTAGATTTTTTTTTTTGTCAGCAATTGTTCTTCTTCCATAATTTAATCTAGTTAAAGGGAAAAAATGATTAACTCTATACTGCATATCTTGGCTTTTATAAATTCTTAACTGCATGTGAAGTTTAAAGAAAAAAAGAGAAATGCTGAAACACCCCTAAACAATAGTGATATTAATGAGATTATAGAGACCTGCACTTGAAAAAAGATTGTGTGTCACGTGTCACATTCTACTGATGCAACCAACATCTAAAATTGCCATATTTACTCACACATCACATGCACCTTTTCCCCAAAGATTAACTCTCTAAATTGGGATGCATTTCTTAAACAGGAAAGTCAAGTTCTGCACAGGAATTAAAGCACAGGGATGCCATAATGGCTGCCAGGGATGCCCTTCTCTTCCAGCTGTAGAAGGGCAGAGAGCACTATCCAGTTCACAGTTCAGCAGCAGCTCTGAGGGAGTTAAAAACTTTAGATGTTTCTACAGCACCACAGGTCAAGATTCCCGCAGGACTGGAAAAAACTTTTTTCTTCATTCTGGCTTTCCAAAACAAAATCCATCTCTTTTTTCTTTTTCTTTTTTCTTAGGGGGTTGGGGGGAGGGGGTGACAGTTCACAATACAGCCATGGATCTAAAAAGGATTAGAAGAAAATAAATATTTTCTCTATTTTTTTCCATGTGTTTAACCTGGTGGGTTTAAGAGCACTTTGTCTATATTCCACTGCCGTTGTGTTTCCCCCAAAAAGTAAATTTCTTGTTCTTTAATGTGGAATTTTTATACAGGAAAAAAAGTAAGAGAAAATATTTAAATTAGGAAAATGTTTGTTAAACCAGGGCACATGCAGAGATAAAACTATTTTTAACTCATGTTTTTGCAAATCATTTGGTTTAAAGTTTAAAAAATACAATTACACTCAATAATTAAGATGCATCCTTGGAGAAGTAAATGTGTAAACAATGAAAGGCTGATGGCATGCGTCTATAATACAGGGTTGATTATCTGGAAGCTGATTATTCAAAAAGTCAATTTAACGGGAAGGTTCTATCTTAACAAAACCATCAGCCCACAGTTTGGTTTGATTATCTGGAACAATAATGACATTAGTTTTCCTGGATAATTGACATTTGACTATACTTCAGTAATCAGAAAGTAGGCTGTAGAAGTAACTATAGTACTAAAGGATAGGCTTATATAATCACCTCTCCATTAATATGTTCAGATATTAGAGTATACACCCATCACTCTTTTATGTTGGTAAAAATGGTTATACAATAAGTTGCATGAGAATAAGCATTCAAAACTAAGAGGACTGCTAAATATTTACAAATGCCCTTAAGTCAATTCAATACTGATACACTCAGTGACAACACTGTGTTTGGCAGGCTGTGAAACTCGAAGTCCTGACAAATCTAATTAACAGCACATGAGGGGCACTTAGTTTATACTTTATATACAGTGCGAATAATAAGTGTATAATGAGAAAAGGAACTTAAAAATTATTGGGACTAAGTGGTCACCAAGTTCTGATTAAGCCAACTTTCATATATAATTACTGAATTTCAGTCATTTGTATCCCAAAATATGTTTTAATAGGAACATTAATGATAACTATGACATTTATAAATAATGGAAAAGAATAAAATAGTCAAGTAACAAATTGAAATAAAGAAGAGACTGGAAATTTACAATTCCCACTCCCAGTTGCTGTTTGCACATATCTGATTGTTTTAAGTATATTTTGAATGACTCCATTTAATAAATGTTTCATATGTATTGAATAATTGCAATACTTATGTATACTCTCTATGCTACATAATTTAAATATTTTAAAGCAAAGTAGGTGTACACACCTTACATTCAAAAAGCACCATATAGAAGCATCAAATATAAGATGCCCCTGAATATAAGACAACTCTCATTGATTAGATTCTATGTACGAAAAGTGTATAAATTTGATATAATTTTTCCAGGCATAGAATGTAATTATTGGAGGCATGGGGGAGAGAGAGGTATCAGGTGGCTCTCTTGCCCCTGGCCCCCCTACTTTTTTCCCACTCCATCCCCCTCCTCATCCCTTACTGTCATACTCTGCTCTCCCTGAGCATATGGAAGTGAAGGCCAAATGTGAAAACTCTGACTTTGAAAAAACATGTCTGTAATAATTTACATACAGGCAAATTACTATGGATGCACACAGACTTAGTTCATTCAGAATCAATGCATGCTACTGTTTTTGAAATTGCTGCAAGGTTTAACACAGGCACTCCATAAGGACACTTTTAAGCAGAACTTTTGTACCTACCTATATACAGCACAAACTATCCACAACATTTATCCAAATCCAAAAGGCTCACATTTTACCATACAGTTCACCGGCCTGGGGCAGGGTCAAAAGCATTTCTAGCAATGGTGACCCCCTAGCTCAGTGCTGCTCTACATGTATTCCAAATACCTGCCACAAAAGTTCAAATTAGCTCCCAACTCATGACTGTAACTGGGTGTTCTTGTCACAAGTCCTGGGATCCTGAAAAATGTATATGCAAATGAGGTATAGGGCAGCCTGGTGAAGCTCCACCCTGTGGAGGCCAGGGCCACACTAATCATATGCAACAGGCTGAGAGATGGGGTGACAGAGGGATTCTGGGTGAACTGTTCAGGGCCCTGTTTAGTGATATTTGCCAGACATTTAAAGCTGGTGAAGAAACAGAAATCACTGGAAATGGGAAAGAAAGGAGCAGCTCAGATGTGGTAATGAAGAGGAAGAAAAAATGTATTCAGTGTAGTGGCTCACCATGATTTAAGAGTTGCCACAGGTGGGGGTAGGAACTGAGTACAATGGGTATTACCATATATCTTAATCAGGTGGGCTGCACTAGCCTATATTTGTGGTGTTTCCCCAATATTGGCCATGTGCTTTATAGTTATGCTCAATGTTGGATGCATTTAATTAACTTTGTAGTTGGTTTTCATTACTTAGCACATGCTGCTTTTGGCAGAAGTGTAATGATATACAATATATTTAATGAGGTTTCCTAGTATGCAAAAGTAAGATAGGAAGCTTTTTCCCCCATGTTGATTAGAGGGAAAAAGTCTCATCTTATATTCAAGCAAATATGGTATAGATCTTCCATCTACAGGCAGAACTGGTGTCACTAAATAAGCACAATAAGAGATACGGAACAGAGATGCAATTTTATCTCATTTATTTATATTTGTGGATAAAAGCTGAAATATACGAATATTTTAGACACAGCTGACAGGTATTAAAATATGTATCGCAAGAAAAGCAAGTGAACATGACTTCAACGATTGACTCCTTCCCCCCACCCTATGGTTTCCCAGAAATTCTTGGGGAAAGCTATGGCATTCACAGAATGTCCTGAATATAGATGGATCACAGCTATTTCAGAACTATGGAAAGGAATTCCAAAGTCTCAGACAATTCCAATAAAAACAATCAGCAACTTCCTTTCCAGTAAGCCGATAGGCAATTTGTTGAACACTTCCAATGACTGCACCTTGTTGTCATGTGGCACAGGGAAAAAAATGCTTACTATGAGGTATGTCCAGATGAGCATGTACTAAGAGGCATATCTTAAGCTAACAGGTGTCACCCTTTTTACCAGGCATGTCCTAAGGTAAATCCTGTACTCTCCCCAAGTACCACTCTGATCCTCTTCCTTTGCCTTGTCAGCTATTCTGCTTTCTATTCCCTGCCCAACTTGGGACTCTGCTTTCTGCTCCCTCCATGATCTGCCATACAATACACCAAGGTTGCCCATGCCACTTATGGCGCACACACCACCGTTTGGCTACCCCAGCATTACAAAACTGAACATCAATGCCAGGTTTTAAGTCCATCCAATCCACAATAGATGGACTGAAAATATAATATCTGACGACAGAAGTTTGATGTAAGCATCTAAAGAATAAAAGTTCATTTCAGCATCATTTCACTGAATGGATTTCTTTTAGATACATTTGGCATGTGTCATGCAGCTTGTTTTCAAATGATTCATCAGTGATACGAGTACATGGCATATAGTGATTGTGTATCTACTGTATGATTTTTGCATGATTTTTTTCTTGAAGGAGGTTGTTTTCTAACAAAAAAAACCACAACACAAAGTAAGAGGAACTGCTTTGGTATCAGTGAATGCTATGCAAACGTCAGAAAGTTTTAATGCATAACCAGAGTATTCTTCACTGCCAAAATTGGGGAGGAAATCTATGGTAAATGGACATTTCCATGA
>NW_017729001.1:1214640-1220228 GCF_001723915.1 Gavialis gangeticus | reverse complement strand
GCTTGCTTGTGTTCTTCTTTTTATCCCCCCGCCTCTACCCTTCGCCCGGGGGGGGGGGGGGGGGGGGAGATACAGCCCATGGGCCAGATTCAGGCTGCCAGGCTAACTCCTCCTCCCCCCACACCCGAAGAGGCAGGTAAGGATCTGGCCCCCGCCCTTGTGTACACGCCACAGGGGTTTAGCTTGGTTTAATTCTCCCTAAATTGAACTATTGTTTTTAAAAACCCATCATTTCAATTTAGGGAAAACTAAACTGAATTAAATCCCTGTGGCATGTACAAGCAGCCTTGGGCTACTAATGAGAGGGCCCCATATTGCCACCTCCGCCATCCCCTCCATTTTACTTCAGGCAGGTCTATACTCAGGGTGGTTCTTTTCCACCATAGGTAGAAAGGGAATCTTAGTGTGTATGGCAAAATAAAAATTAGCCCTGGATTGGTAGTAGTTTCTGTGCTATACTCAGGTCTGTATTCAAAGTGATGAGGGTAAAGAAGATTTGAGGAATCTTGATATTCAAATTGTTTTGCCATAATCTTCCCAGTACTTTTGACGGAAAAAATGGAAGATGAAAGCCTGGCTTATCCTTATGCAGTCTGTGAATGCGAAATGATATTTTTTATGAACAAAGGCCTTAATTATGTCTTTGTTACAACAGCTAGCACCCTGCCCTGCCTAAAGGATGCATTTACAAACTCCATCAACATTAGACCAAAATATGAAACTGTTAAGACTGTGGGTTGTATAAAAAGTCTTTCTCAGTAGCAATTTAATAAAACATTCTTAATTTAATAATATATTACTATTCTCACCTTTATCCAAAATAAATACATCAGTAACTAGGACATCCAGCCTTGTAGGTGTTAATATCTGATATAATTCATATTTTTTTCCATTCCTCATGCTAAAATATAAATGTTGACTGAGCTCCTCTAGCCACTTTATCCAATATCCCAAAGTTGCAACTCTGTTCAGCAGTGCCTAAAACTCTTCCCTGCCGGCTTCCCTTCCCCTTATGTACAACCAATTGGAAAATCCTACTTCTTTCAGCATAACATGGTAAGACCACAAATGCGCTGCTGCTGTTTCTGCTAGAAGAGTTGCAATACATGATCCAATAGTGCAGGGAAGAAACTATAGTCTCCCAGGTAAAATGTAGGCTTTCAAGCAAAGCAAACTATATGCAGAATAAGCACTGAAATAGCAGAACTGCTGAAACCTGAATAAATATAAGCCTCTTGACATCTGGAAACACATGAACAGCAGAAAACAAGACTGATCTTTTCAATCACAATGCTGAGAATTAAAATATGCTTCTGAATTAAAACCATGTAAAGTCAGATAATACCAGTAATCTGAGCTTCTTTTAAGGTAACTATTCAAATAAAATTAATTTGTCACTACCATTTGTAACCACTGCCCTTAACATCTGCAAAAATAACTTCTTTCAAATGTCAATTTTGCCCTTATTTTCTTTGCAAACAATGGCACTTTCCTATATGCCAATGGAAACCATAAATTACAGCTATCTACATGAGTAAAATTCTGTAAATAACTTAATAGCCAAAGCATATTTCCTTTCAGTTTTAAGAAAGGTCAAATCTTGGGCCTGAATTGTTTGAAAAAGCGTTTTAGCGCCAAAAATTGGTACTTTAAGTGCCTGTCAATAATAACATTTCAAATAAAGATGCAGCATAATGAGAGCAATTTAAAAAACTGACAAAAACAAACAATCCCTAACAGAATGCATTAGACACCGGGGCACATCCAGATGACCGTGCATATGCATTTCCCTGGGGACCAACAGCAGCAGCACACAGTCATGCTGCTACTACTTGTCCCTGGGGAACACCCATGCATGCATGCTCTGGTGCGCAGCAGGTTGCACTGGGTGATGCAGGGGAAGCTGGGACCAGTACCTGGGCTGGCCCCAGCAGCCTTACCTAGAGTCCTGGGGGCCTCCCGAGGCTCCAGTACTGGTTATCCAGCATGTGGAGCCTGGCCAGCAGCTGGAGGGAGGCTCCAGATGGCCAGGCTCTGGTTTCGGGCAGTGCACACTGCCGCCACATGCACTGTCCCACTTTTTTCAGGTGCGGAGTTGGGGGTTTTTTACACCAGGATCTCCCGGTGTCAAAAAAATGTGCCATGCTGCAAATCAGCAGTGCAAGGAACACCTACATGTCCAGCACGCGCAGTTCACAGCACTGCAGAGAGATCCGTGGAACCGCATACAGCATGCGCACGCTCACCAGGATATGGCCCATGAAACCAACTGTTTTTTCGCCTTTTGTTTTAACTCTTACTATGTCATTATTCTGTAAGCCATTTAATTTGTTTTTAAAGGAACAAAAGAAAACAAATAAGGTCAACCTGATTAAACAGCAAATTGCATTTCTGTTTACAAGTTTTTTTATCTTATAAAAATCACAGTACTCTGGTTTTGTTACTTTTTGGGTGCAGTTAAATTCCTCCATGAACACAGATATCTACTAATTTTTAATCTAGGGTCCACCCTCAGAGGCCCTAAAGAAGAGTTATTATAGCAGACCTCAAATTATTACTAATGCAGAATGAAATACAATTAACTATTTGGCTAAAGACAGGGGGAACTGGGAAGGCACTAAGTGCCAAGCTATGCAGTGTTTTATGCATGCTAGGTAGTGTACTTCATGCCACCAGACCCTTGAAACTGGAACAGAAGAACATTATGAATTGAAAGGAGAGTGTACCATTTGCCTGGGACTCAGATTCTTGCACTGCAAAATAGTCTAGTTGTAAATCATACCTTGAAGAGAAAGGTAGTTAGCTGTATTAGTCTAAAGTCAGGAAGGCAGCAGAACAGAAGTGCACCTTATAGGCTAACTGACCAAAGATGCAACTTTGGTTCAGTAGGTCTATCAGGTGCCTCTTTACCCTGCCATCATACCTGTCAGATAGACAGTAGTATGGACTTCCACCCTTCTTTTCTGACTCAAAACACATCTGGTGTGGTCCACTTGAACCAATATGAAAAAAATGGATTTTATTATTAGAACGGCATATATGGAAGTGTTAACGTGGCTTAAGAATCCAGCCAATAGTATTTTGAAGGTCTGAAATTAAGTGTAAGCAGCAGCATACAAAAACATATTCTGGATTAATAATTAGCATTCTGATCTAGCATTCTAAACCTATTCCAAAAAGCAAATCCTCATAATATATAAATAGACAAATCAGTCTATTGTGTGCAACTGGAATGCAAACATTTCAAACTCTGTCAAGCAAAGGGTATGCTTTGAAATGGACTTTAAAAGACATATTCCAGGGAAACTATTCATGTAGTCAAAGACCAATGCTGTCTGAACTATACCAGTCTTCAAAAAAAAAAAAAAAAAAGTTTTTTTCTAAATCAAGGCTGCAAAACCTCTCTTTTACAAACCATGTAAAAGAAAGATACAGGATGCTGGCCTGAGCTAAAGGGAATGGGAAAATATACCATATATCTCTGACATGTCTCTTGCTATGGGTTGTAAGTCACTGCATACACGAAATCTGTCTCTCTCTCTCCTTCTCTAATTTGTGTAATTAAAGAGGTCCTTATGAATCTCTGGGGGGTTTTGCTACGGAGTCGTAAATATTTGTTTGTTCATTTGTTTTTCAACCAAGGTTTCTGGGTCCAAGAGGCTCAGCCATAATTTCCAAGGTGGTGGGAGAGGGAAAGCAGTTGCAATTTTTATCTCTGGGAGGAACTCATATACAATAGAGCCCAGAACTTTCATATCTGGGTGGGTCACAACCCACTTATTTTGCAATAGATTGCCAAAAATTAAGGACAAACTGATCAGCTGTTTGCTGTGCTTATGGCATCACTTCCCCAATCAACTGGAGATTATCAGTGGTCCTAAGCAGCTGACTGGAGTGCAGCACCCTTTGAAATAAAAGATACAGCGGACAACTGGAGCACCTCCACAATCTCACACAGCCATTTGATCTGGCTCTATACATTCCTAGTTACTTTGTAAACTCTCATCTTCATGGGGTAAGGTATTTACTTCTGTGAAGTATCTGGGTTCTGCTATACTATATTGAATGTTAAGAACCTAGATAAATCTTCTCTCTTTTTCTGCTGTCAGTCTGAAAAAAGGAATTAATATGACAATTAATAACAAGGAATTGTATATTTTGCTCCATACCTAATACAATAGTCGTGAAGTCATGGAATAGGTGTTCAGGGATAGGTTATCGTATTAATTAATATCAATAAGACTTAAAATAACGGAGAAAGAAACTGATAATGTAATTCAACATGAGCCACCTCATCAATAAGCTCTGGGATGTTTAAAAGGTTACAGTAACAAAACATAACAGTTTTAGGATGTAAAAGAGGAATGCAGTTGTTATCGAAACTGCAAGAAAAGTTTCTGTAAACAAAACTCCCTGTTTTGACATTTAGCAGGCACACTAGAATTAATATTCCAACTCTTAAAAAAGTGCTATTGAATTTTCACAGTATACCATGGTCAGAACCTCCATTTTTCAGTCTGTCCAGATTGTAGCACCATGAACATGTTGGGGTATGGGTTTAGTAGAACTACAGTGGAAAAACTTACCAATTAATGAATCACAAAAATGACTTCAGGAAGCATCTAGATCTCCTGAAAGATTTCTACTCCTAAGCAGCCAAAAGCGGCTACAGTTTCCAATAGTATCTGAACTGAAACAGTTCTTAAGGTATCTGGTAGTTCAAATCATCATCCTTACATTGTTCAAAGTCCCTATTTTCATGCTTATAAAGAAATGCATATGGCCATGGACCATGCCTGGACTATCCAAGTAGTGATCAAACTCTAATCAGCTGGTAAAATTTCTTGATTAGAGGAAAGTAGAGTATGGCTGCAGGCATGTATATACAACACCGCATGTCTTAGAAGACATATTCCCTCTGCTCATTTATAGAACGCAGAAAAGAAGTCTAAACCATAAAGTTATGAACTGCAACAGTTAACTATAAATAGTAATTGCAGCTGTGCCTATGCAGTATTTGATAGGACTATGATTTGAAAAATCTTGCTTGAGGCTGAATTAGACAAAGGACTACACTTTCATCCCTGTCTAACTATATCTGCATTCTGGCACCTGCAATTGTTGCAGGTGAAATCAGGGTCTCTTGGATATCTAAGTATCTGATTAATCTCACATTTCAGCAGCCTTTACTAAAAAAAACAGGGGCCAACTTTTAAGAATCTGAACCCAAAATATTTCAGTTGTGGAAAAACTTTTTCTTACACACACTATTTTAGCCCACAGTTTATATAAACCACAAACAAGATTTTTAAGTATTTTGTACACTCAAGCAACTTTAAAACAGCCTAACTATTTAAATTAAGGAGCTGTGCTTATTAGTTCATACCGTAAACTAGCTTCTTTAACATTTTTCTTATTTAAATGCCAAAAAGTATATATTTCACTTTATTTCTCTTCAAAGTCATATAAGTGTTATACAAAAAATTCAGCGATAAGTTTCTAAGAATATTTTATGTTAAAATATATTGGCAATGCTTTAAGAAACCTATATAGTTTCATAGTTTCTAGAGTCGGAAGGGACCTGAGCA
>NW_017729001.1:1211081-1214629 GCF_001723915.1 Gavialis gangeticus | reverse complement strand
ATGTTTCCTCTGCCCTCATCTACCCCTTCCCCCGACAAGGAAGTCGGGGTGAGCCATGGATATAAAATCCAGATGCTCTCCAGAAGCTATTCTAAATAGATTTTATAGTAATTTCTCCACCCCATCTAAGAAGGTAGTAGTAAGGCATTGTATCAGAGTGAAATTCTGGAAACTTTTGATGCTCTGGGTTGGGGGTGTGCTGTGTGTTTACGTGTGTGTGCATGCGCATGTGTGTAAAAATGATACTTAAATATATGCAAGGCAGGCATTATAACAAATACTTATATTCCTACTAATCACAGTAGTCCTAGAACCAAAGACCAGAACATTTCTAATCATTGCTAACTGGTTGCCAAAATAAGTAAGGCAGAAAGGCATATGCTGTTAGATATTGTCTATCCACCTGTCTGCTCCACAAATGGTATTTCTGATACATCCCCTTTTTTCTGTAAAAATAATTTCTGATTTCAGAAATAAAAATTAACCAAACTAAATTCATTGGGGCACTTCCTCTTCCTTAGTAAATTCTGCCCTCCCTCCACATCCAAAATGGTTCTCTATTTTAATCTCCTCAATTACTCCCTCACTCCTGGAGAGGAGCAGACAGTCTTTCCTCTGCTTCAATTCTTGCCTACCCTGCTACACAAGGCTACATAATTTTTTCTTTCCCCTGTTCAGTTCCCTTCCAGCAGTTCCCTTCCACTGCCCTTCTTTTTAGTACTTCTTAACTGGTAACAGCTCCTCCTCTTTATTCCCAGGGTTACAGGCTCCCTCTGATCCTCTTCTTTTAATCCAGCCTCACCATAGTTCATAGATCCTTGTCTATTGATTCTCTGACAACTAGGCCAGATGTTTGCTTCCTCTACTTTAGCTCCCTGCCCCTACCAACCATGTGTCTCTGGCTGCTCATCCCTGCTATGGACGTTGAACCCTGAAGTGAGGAGTCTAGTCTTTTTAGACCTATTTTAATGTACCCTGAAGGGTGGTGGAAAATTAAAGACAAAAAACTTCAGGAGTTGTTTTTCCACTTTTATCGAGGGCTAGAGCTGTCCCAGCCCCAAGCTATGTTTTCAACAGGAAAAAGGTGCTTTTTAACATATATTAGCTGCCCCCAAGATTCTACCTTAACCAGCTTACACGTTAAAACTGCAGATTGCTTTGTCTACAGCCTTGCATTTACAGTTAGTCAATACAACTTCTTTTCCCGCATGAAGACATCACTTAGGAACAAACACTACCAATTGCTCCCTCCCTCCTCTTGCTACCCTCTATTAGATTATCTAAGGTAAAGCACAGAAATGCACAACCTAGAATAAACAAGAGTATCTATACCAGCCTTTACAAATATTTATGTTGGATCAAATGGGAGTCAATTAACTTGAGATAGAAATGTCTTTGCGTAGACATAACCTATGGCACAATACTGAACGGCTAAAACCTGTCAGTTGCTCCTGCCTGATCCTAACTCACCTCCTGTTGGTCCTGTTACTGTACTGCTTGAAAATAGGAAAAAAGGCAGCTTCTTCTTTGTTTAAAAAAGAAAAAAAGCATTAGGCATTAAGTAAGTAGGGCTTAGTCTCAGTAACCTCCCACTGGCAACTGTCGCTATTTGAAATCAAAAGTATTGCCAGTTTTTGTAGTCCCATCACTATATCTTTGAGCATAAAAGACAACATACTTGAACTCTTATCAAAACAGTTACAGCAACAACTTAATACTGCTATAGATGTGATTTTTCAAAAGCACAGACACTTATGCATTCAACAAGATCTCTTCTAAGGTGCAGATATTTGTCTTTATGCAAATATTTTTAATATAACAATCATTTCTTCAGGATAGGAATCCAAGTGTCAAACCTCTTTAAAGTTGTCAGTAAAGTGATGATACTATTGACATAAACTATAATAGCTAAATATATTTAAGTTCACATTTATTTTCCTAAAATATGTTCCACAATATGTATGTATATTTATGTTTGTAGGTGCATTCTGTTTTGAGCACAAGCTGCCAGATGCTTTAATACAGTTGATTGATGCTCGCTGGGAAACAGCATGAGACTGTCAAATACATTTCATCTGTGAACTAAATGAAAATTTTAAACTTGATTTCCAGAGGTAAAAAAAACTATATTAAACTACTACAACCCAGTCTCCAAATACTGTGAATGGAGAGAAATCCACATGCCAAGGAACATTTTCATATTAGGAAAGTGGATAAATGCAACTTTCACTTTATTTTTGCAAGGTGATATGAAGTACTACTGCTTTGAGCTAACTTGTTAACATGCTGTCGAAAGCAACCAGCTGCAATACTGTGCTGTAACAAATATGAAGCACATTACTGGCAAAAGGCAATACAGTTAAGGGGAAAAAATACAATCAAACAACTCTCAAATTGTAACAAACAATTTGTTACCGAAAACCCATATAGTCTTACAAGCTTTGGTCAAATGACTATACATGTGATTCTAAGGGGAAATTAAATATCTAAGTAGATTTTAAAGCTAAAAGTTTTCAAAAGCAGACATTATTTCACTATTAGAAATGTGAGTTTAGGCTTAGGGTAAAGCATTCAAAATTAAACAGCTGGTGAGCTTTGACTATTAGGAGTAACAAATAACTGCCACTGTTCAGACTTGTTATACAAACTATTGTAGAATCGACTTTACTGATTCTAACTTGGGCTGGAAAAGTAACATGACCTCAGAATCTACTCAATTATCTGTGTGAACTACTGCAGCTACTGGCAAGCAAAGAGTTATTTACAAATGAAGAAAAGATGGTGCAAGAGAGAGATGCAGCAATAAATCATGAGTCATCTTGAATTATGTTATCCTACCTTTTGTTAACAGGCTTCTCATCCTTTTCATAGGGCCTTATGAACCATTTTCCAATCCTAACGAAGTTTTTATCCATTAGGCACCTACAAAATAATTTTTGCATAAATTATTAACTATATCTTAAATGTTAATTAGGCAATACATTTGAATATACAGCAAAATGTCCATCATAAATTTCAAAATTTCATTTTTCATGTTCAAAGTTCTAAATGATTCTTCGGTTCCTTTTTATTTACCTGTGCTGGTCTAGCCACCTCCCTAATCACTCTTTTTTGCATCATTAGTGATTACATACAGTTTTAATTCTCCATTTGATTGTTTCTCTTATCAAGCAATTGCTCTTGTTTCTAACCTATGTACATGCACAAAATCCTTCCCATTGATCCATCATTCTCTTCTTCATGTTCCTGTTCTAACATAATGCTGATAAGTAATTCATAAATCAATTACCAAGATGATGTCTGAAATACACAACAATTACATCTAAAGGTGCACCAATACATTGGTCCCATATTGGATAGGCACTGATATAGAGGAAATTGACTGTATCGGAAATAGGCTTTTTTTTCCTTGATATGGCCAATAATGTGGTTCATAAATGCCCTGTGCACACACAGCTACAGCATGCACAGGGCCATGAGCACAGCCTGGAAGCTTAGAGACAAGTGTTGGGCTGGTAAGCTGGGTGGGGGAGGACAGGGGTGTGGGG
>NW_017729001.1:1210045-1210981 GCF_001723915.1 Gavialis gangeticus | reverse complement strand
AGGACAGGGGTGTGGGGGGGGGGAAGATCAAGGCCCCCACAGTGAGGGAGGGAGTGGAGCTGGAGCAGGTGATGTTCAGCCAGGGGCAGGTGTGGGACAGAGCCACAAGCGGCTTCTCCAGGGGGCAGAGGCGGGGCAGCTCCTACCCTGAACACACCCTGGGAGGGCATGGGGACGTGTGCCCTGGATCTGCACATGGAGCAGGGTGGGGTGGGGCAGGCTGTTGCTGCAGGATGGGGGCTGTGCCAGGTTCTTCCCAGCTCGGGGTGGGGCTGGGCCAGGCTGTGTTCAGGATGGGAGGCAGCGGTGCTAGGAGTGGGGGGGTAACATCAAATTTTGGGGGGAGCTAAACCCCCCCATAGCCCCCTCCAAGTGCTGCTGCTGCCCGCCCCAAGCACAGCACAGCACAGCACAGCACAGCACAGCCCGGCCCAGCCCAGCTCCCCACCAGGAAGAGCCCAGCGCAGCCCCAGCCAGCAGCGGCAGCCCACACACAGCTCCGGGGGCACAACCCCCATGCCCTCCCAGGGTGCATGCATGGCAAGCGCCGCCCCTTCCCCACCTGCACGAGCTGCTCGTAGTTCTGTACCACACCCCATCCTACCCTGGCTGAGCAGTGTCTGCCCCTGCCCCACTCCCTCCCTCACAGTCAGAACCTCAATCTGCCCCCCCAATGCTTCTTCCCTGCCCCCACCCCTACCCCCACACCAGACTTACCAGCCCAACACTGGTCTCCCATCCCTCTGGTTTTCCCCCTCATTGGGGTTCCACACCCATCCCCTCACTGGGGCCACTGGGCTTCCCTCCCTGGCAGGGGGTCAGGTGGCCATGGCCATGCCTGGCCCTGTGTGGGTCTTACACCCTTCTTCACCTCAGGTGGCCATAGCCATACCTGGCCCCTTGTACCCACAGTGTTGTGGGAGCTAGGGGTTAAGG
>NW_017729001.1:1192998-1205045 GCF_001723915.1 Gavialis gangeticus | reverse complement strand
TCTGCCCCTGCCCCACTCCCTCCCTCACAGTCAGAACCTCAATCTGCCCCCCCAATGCTTCTTCCCTGCCCCCACCCCTACCCCCACACCAGACTTACCAGCCCAACACTGGTCTCCAACCTGCACAGCCACATATTGGAATTGGACTGGTATCAGCCGATACGGCTCCTTAAAAATCACCCATCGGTATCGGCCCAAAACATCTCTATATCAGTGCACCCCTAATTATGCCTTTTACCCACCCTCTTAATACTACTTAACTTGTTTAACACTTAGTTCTTCAGGAAAAAAACAACTATATTTCTGTGTGTCTGGAGCATACGCTGCACAGTATGGCAACCAATGGTATATAAATAAAAAGAAACAATAGTAATTAACAATTTAGGAATACATCAGTTTTTCTTCATATAACTTATGTTTCATAGTATCAGACCTTATGATAACATTTTACTCAATGTTAAAAGCGAATCTTATTTATTGTCCAGTATATAATAGTCTTTAGTTTTCAGCAATGCTTATACTTTTAACTACAACTACTTTTCTAATTAGTGGGTCTCTCAATAAGACTTTCTTTCCTTCTATAATAGTAAGTTTCCTCAAAAATCTTCCCAGTTCATTGAACTGAGAACAATTCTCTGAATTACCTACTTTGTGCTCTTAAAATAAGTACACTATTTCCTTATGGAAGTCATATATCCTGTGGCTTGAAAAAGTCAATGAAGAAAGGACACAGTAATGCCTAATGAGAAGGCTAGGAGGGTTTACACAACAGGTCAGGAAACCTCCAGGGTATTGTACACAGTAAAATCCATACAGTGGTAGTAACAACTATATTTCTTCTCAGCACAATTTACCTAATCAGAGATTTCCAATACATTTAAACCACCATTTGCAGACAAACATGCATACATACACATACCTGCAAACACTGGCTAAATGAACTGAAAGACCTTTTATATTCTTATTAAAGGGAGAAATGTTTTGCTTTAAAAATGGTGTTCCCCACCACAAAAAATATTTGCTGTTAGCATGGCTTAAATTATAAGGTTCAAGAGGAAGAGAAAGTATAAGAAAAAAAGTCTTCACTGCCAACCCAAAAGCAGACAAGTTTTTCCCCCATTCAGTCCAAATCTAATCAATGCTTTATTTGTATATCTCGAATGGAAAGACTGATCTTATGCTCCCTCCTCCTTTAAGTTCTCCAATAATATACTTCTACAAGGTGACTTAAGAGTAACCAAAGTTATCGATCCAATCGCCAACATGCAGCCCAGCAGCATGGAAAGCAGCAACTGGCTAGTAAGTCTGTTGTGGGGGACAGGGCAAGGGGGGAGGGAAGGGGCCTGGGAGGGCACAGATCAAGGCCCCCGTGGTGAGGGAGGGAGGGGGGGGAGAAGGGGCAGGGCACGGAATAGAGCTGTGGCGTGTCTGAGGGGCACAGGGGGGAGCAGCTCCAGCCACTATGCACACCCTGGGAGGCTATGGGAGGACATGTGCCCCTGGATTTGTGAAGGGTGAGGAAGGGCTGCCACTGTGGGCTGGAGCTGGGGCCAGTGCCGAGCTCTTCCCATTGCAGGGAGGAGACGGAGAGAGGGGGAGCTGGGCCAGGCTGAGCATGGGGCAGGTAGCAGCAGTACTGGGAGCGGAGGCTATACTGAATTTTGGGGTGACTGTAGCCCCCCCCATAGTTCCCCCTCCCAGTGCCACCACCACCACCACCCACCCCAAGCACAGCCCTAGCCCAATCCCCATGCTGGGAAGAGCTCCCTGCAGCCCTGGCCCAAGCCCACAGTGGCAGTCCACCCTTGCACCATGCACAGATCTGGGGGCAAAGGCCCCTACGCCCTCCTGGGGTGCGTGTAGCAGCAGAAGCTGGCCCCGCATCCCCCGGATGCGCTGCTCACAGCTCTGTCCCATGCCCTGCCCCACCCCGGCTGTGCAGTGCCTGCTCCCTGCCCCAGCCCCACACCCTCCATCACTGCAAGGGCCTCATTGAATAAGCTTTAGTTAAAGTGCCATTTTTCAGCACGGGGACGCTGATACACGTGACACTGGAGTTACTGGAGCACACTAATTAATCAAATCTACTCCAACATGTAATTATAATGTACGCCCAGTGAATTTAGGCATCATTATATATAATTAAGAGAAGGCAGCAGTTGTAGGCCAGGTACCTACTTTTAAACAACTGCATGATCTACACTTCAAAAACTTTTCTAGTGCAGACAAATAAAACTGGGAGTCAGGCAACCTGGGTTTTATTCCAATCCCTCCCTCAAGCCTAGTGTATATTTCCAAACCTAAGAGTCCTAGTTGAAGAAGATACCACTAACAGCTCAATCTCTCTTAAATCAAAGAAAAAATACAGTTTACAAGCAGAGGCAAATTTCACAAATTGACAGGTATCAAGTCCATAGCAAGGCTTTAAACTGAATTTGGAAATTAAACCAATAAAAACAACAAGGCACTGCTGTCAGGCTTGAAGCAAAAAAAACCCCAAAAACCCACTTAAAATAATTTTCTAGTATAGCTATACTGGCAAAGCCCTCTTAGTGTAGCTGTGTTTATAATGGCAAAAGAATTGTTATACAATTTACATCCATTTCCCTAGTTACATAAACTGTACATTAGAAAGCACTTGTACATCAACACAACCATCAGGGCTTTAACAGTATAGGAAATTGTTGAAAGAAAAAAAATTTCACAACCATAAGAAAAAGCACAACCATATCCTTAAATCAACAGTACTAGTAAATGTTTTTTATTATAGATTTTGCTTTAGCAAGTGAACCACCACCTGGTGCTCTCAGAGTTTATATAAAATCTAGCCCTAAGCAAAATATACTGCAGTCCTTTAAATGTAATGGTTACAAAGTCATGAATCACAGTAGAAAGAGGCACAGTTTCATGAAATGGCCAAAGATAGATGACAAAGAAAGATATCTTGATTATTGTTGCCATATAATCATCTACCAGCAGCTGGTAAACTTCAGTAACGAAGAGTGGGCACTCATCAGTAAATCAATCAAGTAAAACAAGGATGCAGAGCTGGTACTCTGAACATACAGATCATATCTCCATTTTTGGCTGAGCTGCAATTTCTCCTTAAACAGTGCAACTGTTGGAACTTATCCATAATGTTATTTTATTTTTTATTAACTGATTTTTATTCCATTTGTTATTACTTTTTTTTTTTTTTTAATATAAAGGTGACAAAAACTGAACACAATGGGTGTGTCCACACATGCAAGCATATGCACTTGCAGAAGCTTAAGCAGCAGCAGCACAAATTTGTACCAGAGATTTGTGCCTCAGCACATTTGCCTGAACATTCACTTTGGTGCAGGGCAAAATGTGTCATTTGGGGCAAACTGACCCTGCCCAGTTCCTCCTGGATCTTCAGCCAGGGGGAGGTAGAGGCTGGCCCCAGCAGTATAAAACTGCTCTGATGTGCAGGTCAGGGATATTTGCCCTAGGAGCTTCTGAGGACACCCCGGTCTCCTGCCCCTTCTGCAGCCAGAGAGAAACCCTGGCGCACATGACCCTCGAGTGCACCAGGCTGCAACCCCTCCACCTCCAGTCTCCTTTTGGGGTTCTGGTTGAATTTCACCCACCCCTCACACCTTTTTGTTTTTGGTCACCCCATCCACGGACCCATCAAGTCCCAGGACCTCCTGGTCAACCTCCTCCTGCCCCTGGCCAAGTGGGTCCTGTATCTGACCAGACAGGAGGCTCTGGCCAGGAAGCTGCCTGGAGACTGTGGGGCCACTTTCCTTTCACTTGTCCGTGCACATCTCCGGGCGGAGCATCAGTGGACAGCATCCACTGGCTCCTTGGATGCCTTAGAGGACTGGTGGGTGCAGCCCAGGGGGCTCTGCTCGGTGTCCCCCTCAGGCGCACTTATTTGCACATTTTGACCCTTTGACCCACATGACACTCCTACCCCATTTTTTTCATTAGTTGTCCCAAAGTATTTTGTTGTAACATTCACCTACTCGCCTCCATAAAATAGGGATTACTCGTTAGCTGGGTGAGCCTTACAGCCCATGCTATTTTGAATATTACAAATAGACAGAAGCTGCTGAGCCTGGCCCATTAGTATCTGGGCACACTAGCCCCTTGTGCCAGCTGGACTGCTGAAGCAGCCCTAACCTAGAGTGGCCCCTATACTCTCTACCCACTGCAGCAGTCTAGCAGTGGGGGATACTGCCTGGCTGTGACCTACCGCCATCTGTGACAGCATCTACTCCCTTGAACCTGTGGCCCCATGACTGCATGCCTACCAGACCTAGATAGGGACCACAAGGCTCCCTGGGCTGTAGTACAGGCACTGCAGCAGAGCTCCTGCACCTTTGGGCCAGCTGCCAGTGGGCCATGGCTGCACAGCTGGCCTTTGGGCAGCACTGCTCTCATGTCTTCTGGTGTCCCTGCTCTGCCATCTGGGCAGCTATTGCCCAGATGAGGTCCTTGCGGTGGCTCGTTCTGAACTGTTGAAGTGTGTCCTTCTGGTCCCAAATGGCCAGGAGGTCAGCCACCTCGTCTGTCCTCCAGTTGGGTCCCCAGTGCTGGCCCTGGGCAGGCTCCTCTACCCAGGTCCCGCCACTTGCCTTACCAGCAGAGATCCTGGTGTTCCCCGTTTAAAAACTGCAGCTTCTCTAAACCACCCCCCACCCCCAAATTCTCTTGTTAAAATACCCAAAATACATGTTCTTTCATGATTAAAATGAAATGCCACTATATATAGAGAGATCAGTTCAACAATGCTTTATTGATATATTTACAAGTTTAAAGCAATTTGGAAGCCTACCAGTGCCTCTGTCATCATAATACAATTAATTCTAAATATCTATGTGCTTTGGCATTTGATTTTGTTTTTTGCTTTTTTATCATAGAAAAATCAGAGCTGTGTCTGCCCCCTTCACTCACCAGGATGTGGGGCACTGAGCAGCACTTATATGCTGGTGCCCTTCCCTGGCCCATGCCCCTCACTCCCAACACACAGCCCCACCAGTGCCCCTTACTCCTGGCCTGCAGCCCCTGCCTGCCCCCACTAGCTCCCTCCTGGCAGCAGCTCCATCCCAGACCCAGGACATGAATGAGGCAGCAGGACATGAGGGCACACAAACAAGCCAGGCCTGTGCTATACGCCATGTGTAACCCCACATCTCATGCAGCTGTGGGCCATAAGCATCCCCATGGCCACTACAGCTACTACTGCTGCAGGGGGGGACCATCCCAAACAGTCCCCCCACCTTCAATGCCCCCACCCCCACACATTCCCCCCCAACCTATACATCCATACTTACCAGGGACAGAGCCTGGGTCCAATCCAACACTGCAGCCTTGTCCCGCTTCTGTTTGTTCCAGCATGCTGAGGCAGTGTGCTGGAGCAGCAGGGGCATGGGGCAAGCACAGAGATGCTCTGGCCACATGCTAAAGCATCTCTCTGGAGGACCCAGCTGCCGGTTGCCTCCAGACATGCTCCAAGAGTATGCCCTGCACTGCTTTTTCCCAGGGTGGTTTGTTTTTTTTATACCGGGATTTGCCAGTATCAAAATTAGAGTCTGTGTTACAAATATGCACCACGGGAAACATTTCTGTGTTCCTACTGTGCCTCTTGTGGCGTCTCAAACTTCTCTGAGATGCCCCAACAGGCATGTGCTTGCTCATCTGGACGCAGCCAATACATCAAATCAGAGAGCAATAATGATAATATCATGTTGTTATTAAATTTACAAAGTGGTTTTATTGTTTGTTTTTATGCAATGCCATATACTTACTAGAAATCTCCAATACATTTGAATGGGCAGCAACCAAAGTATCACAGAGAACAGGCAATACGTCTGCAATTTTCTCAGCTACAATTGTTTTCATTCCAAAGGAATGTTAGACCAGGCAAAAGTGGCTGAAAATGTTTCATAACCCTCAAGTCTGACTGGGGCATATATTAAAACAGTAGTTTCCAACCTATGGCTTGCAAACAATATGTTGCCTTGAAGAACCTTCCCAGGCTGCTTGTGGTCACAAAAAATAAACTGAAATTGAGGTTTACAGGGAGAGCAAAGTGATGTTGATGCAGCTCATACTGGCTCAGTAATGTTGCCCAGGAACCCAGTAAAGGTGGTGGGGGTGGGGGGGACGGACACTAAAATTATAGTATTCCCAGGAAAGTTCTTACGGTAACTGTGAATAGTTGCCCTAATGTTACTATGCAGTCAGTTCTGAGAAAGCACAAGATGGCTGTGGCAGCTCAATGCCAGCTAAGGATTTCTGTGCACAAAGGACATTTCTAGCTACACTATTAAAGGAAATCTTATGTCCACTTCCTGCTACTTCAAAATGCAAAGGAATTTAATGCAAAACTCTAAAATTCTTGGTTCAGAGATGATACACCGTTTATTAGACCAACTAAGAAATTGCAAAAATATTATCTTTCTTTGCGATTTCTTAGTTGCTTTAATGAAAGGTATCATGTCACTGACACAGCTACCAAATACATCCCTGAAACAAGGAATTTAACAGAAGTGAAGACCAGAACCTGTGTAGCAGAGATTTGTGTCCATTAGTGAACAGCAGTTTTAAATGATGTCTAATATAGGGGCTTAACTTGGGCAGCACTAACATTTTTTAAACTTCTCCATTCTTTAATCAAATGAAGAGTTTTAATTTTAATTTTTACTCTTGTTTTTTCTGATAGGATTATAAAAAAAGAGAATTTTTGGACATCTTTAATTTTTTCCAGTGTTATTTATTTTTAGTATTACTTAACAGAAACTTTCCAGGTTTATTTCTATTACAAAATTTTCAGAACATGTTTTTGCCTCTGGCCAAAATTCAAAATAGACTTTTGCTTGGGTTTTTTTTTTTTAACCAGATGATTTACAAAAATCATAGGAAAAGGGGGTCTAACAGGATGAACTTTTTAGTAAGATAGAATGGAGAGGTTTTTCTGAAGACCTGTTACCTTTTACCATGTCAAAGACCCATATCTTAAAGATTCCCTAAGTAAGAATTGACACAGTAGATCATTATGGCCTTGAAAGAGCTGCTGTGTGTCAACAAGATGTATTTTAAAGACTGTTAAGGGAAATATAGACTCTAGAGAAGTCATTATAGTCTCAACTGAACAAAATGATTCCATTGATTCTGTCATTTGCTTCAAATTAAGTTAGTCTTTTTAAAACAATTTCTTAAACACAAGCTTGAAAAAGTTATAGTACACAAAAATCTTCACTAGAAAGAAGATTTAAAACCCAGGAAGCCAGTTTAGCTTTTTATATAACTAAACTAGTTGCATCAGATACTACACTTTGTCTCAAAACAATAAAGAGTTTATATATATATATATTTATCACATCTGCTGTGATCTGCGGTCAAAACAGAAATAGTGGAAGATGGAATACAAAGTTTTATATTTGAAATCCCTATTTCTAGATTGTGTGAATTTAACCTATATCTTAAGGCACTGTGTCTACTGCAGAGATGGCAAACTCACCTTGTGCTCCAGGCCAGATCTGGACCACTGGGCTGGTCTCCTTATGGGTTGGAGGCAGCACAGGGTGCACAGCAGAGGCAGCAGCTCCAGCTCTGACCCAGGGCATGCTGCAGTGATGAAGCAGCTCTGGCTCCCACTGTGTGCCGGGGTCCAGAGCAAGAGCCAACATGTGGCAGCTGGGGGGCCAGTGGCCAAGGAGATATGGCTTTAAAAGTGAAGACAGGCAAAGCAGCTGGGGTGCAGCTGGAGCTACATCAGCTCACACTCACCCTGCTACCTCCAAGCACTATGTCTACAAGGGCTCAAGGATCGTGGCACAGGCCTCTCTCCCCAGTCACACCCCTCAACCTTCAGTGGCCCCTTGAGCTAGGGACAGAAGTTACACATAAACCAATTTAAGTGATCGGAAACTGGTTTAAACCTGTAATAAAACAGAAGTTCAGTGCAAGCAAACTGCTTTCATAATGGTCAAAACCAATATAAGATAAAGCTGGTTGGATCAGATTTAACTGACTTAGGTCAAACAGGTTTATGGAACTTCTGCCCCAGATCTCATCTTGGTTCCAGTTAACTCACAGTCCCCCAGCATACCAGGATGCTTTGCAGCCCTGGGCTATGCTGTCTGCTACAGCGGAGCAGAGACTGCCTCACTCCCATGCTCCTATTAGACTGCTTCCTCCCTGTGCCCCCCCTAGCCAGGATCTACACGGCACGTGAGGGAAAGGAAAGCCCCTGTGGTGGGGCTTTTCAATCCTCAGCAGCCCTCTCCCCTCCCCCTTCCCAGTTGCTGATTACTTCCGCTGCTGCCCCAGGAGGGACGGAGAAGCAGTCTTCCTGGCTGGGTGCCTAGGCGCCCATGAAGCCCAGCACGGGCGCACCAGGGAGCCCCTGCCTTGCAGCAGGGGGGTTCTTCTCACCAAAGCCCAGAGTCCCCCCACCTCGGGCAGTCCCAGGGAGCTGAGGGGAATTCTTCCTCTCCCAGAGCCCCAGAGCTGTCTGCCTTAGCTGCTTGGAGTCTCAGGGATAGCCTGGGGCAGCCTTAGGAAGCGGTGGGAAATTATTCTGCTTCTTCGCAGCCGATTTTGCCTGAGCTGCTGTGACTCTGAAGCAAAACTTTTTGCAGGGGAGTGGAAGAATTTCCCTCCGCTCTCTGAAGCTGCCCCAGGCTATCACTGAGAGTTGCAGCAGCTAAGGCAAGCAGATCTGGGGCTTGGGAAGAGAAGAATTCCCTTCAGCTACCTGGGGGACCCTGGGCTGGGGTAGAGGGAAGCCCACCAAAGCAGGGGCTCTCCTGTGCCCCCATGCTGGGCAGGCACCTGGCCAGAAGGATGCCTCCTTCCCCGTGGCAGCAGCTAAAGTGATCAGCAGCTGAGAAGGGTGCGGGGGGGGGGCGTGGATTTCTCTCAGCTCCCCAGGTCTGCCTGGACTGGGGAACCCAGGCTGGCGGAAACCTCCGGAGGGGGACACTCCCCCAAAGTAGGCCAGCAACTGGATGAGGGGCTCCTCAACCCCCTGTGGGGGGCAGCAGAGGGTTGGGGGCATGTCCTGGGGAGACAATCAAGGACACTTGGCTGAACTGGCAATGGCCAGCAGGCTGGAACACATGCTCTAGTTCACCTGCCTACAGCCCTGGGTCAGTGCAGGCCTCCCTCTGCCTTTTCCAACTGAAAACTGAACATCAGTTCAGTTAGTTATTGGTTCAACCTACACAGCTTAGAGGAAATTGCCTAGATAGAATCAATTCTCAGGCTTTTTGACTGTCTATGTTTAGCCCTGTAGCGTGGCAGGACAAACAGATCAGCTGCACAGGTCGGATGCAGCCTGTGGGCTATACATTTGATACCCCAGTCTAATGTACATGTACAATTCTCACATTATAGTATTATCTTTCAATCATTTTTTAAAAAGTATACCTAACGTGTTTCTATCTCTGTCACTTACAGATCAAGGAACTTGCACCTGGCTCTTTGATACTGATATCTATATAACAACTGAAGCTGCATGCATACATACCCACTATCCAAAAAAAGGAATGCAAATGACAGTCATATACAATCTACTATACAGACAATACATAACAAAATTAAAAACGATAAAAGGTTTTTTTTGACCAATTCTTTTTCAGGTGAACTTCAATATTCTGCAATACCACATACCAGAAAAATTACTATAACAATAAACAATAAGGGAGACAAAATGGAATGACTATATTCAGCATGAATTTTCAACACAAAAAAGCTTAGTCTCCATAGTAAAATTACTTTTGATAAATTGCTGCAGTGACTGATTCTATGTATACCAATAAATGCAGCTGTTGGAAGATAGATTGATACGTCTCCCTTGCTTCAGTTACACTGAGAAACACCTCAAGGTAGTAAACGAGGTTCCTTTTTAATTAAACATCTCCTTGTGAATTTTTAAAATAGAAGTGCAAACAATAAATCATCTTTTCAAATTCACTGACACAAGAAACTAAGAAAAAAGCTTCACAACATACAAACACATTCAAGAGTGCATTTTTGTTAATATTTTTGATAGATTTGTTTGGATTTTACACTGGAGCCCACTTGAAATGTCTGAATTAATAAAATCAAATCTGGCTACCCTGCACAGAAGCATATAACAGCATGACAGGTAACTGTTGGTAATATTCAAAGCATTCTTAGCACAAAATAAGTAACTGAAAAGTTAAAGCAATTCATACCATAAGTAAATGGTCCTCAACTTTCACAGGTCCATGGGCAACAATACTGAGCAAGTAATGTGTTATGGGTGGGCACACAATTTGCTCTCACTTGTAACTTTAATTCTCTGTGGCTGCTTGCAATGTAGGAGGTTTTTATGGACAATGTGCCTGAAAGCTATGGATTTGAAACTTTTGCCATAAACTTTCTACTTCTGCATCCAGAACACATAATCTTGCTGTCAGAAATATATTACATAACAACAAATCATGTGGATTTTGACCTTCAAATAAATCCTTTTCCTCAAACTCCCCAACAGCACGCCAGAATAGACAACTCCTTCTCTTTGTTCCTATGTTCACAGAGTTCTGAAAAAAGGTTATATACTCTCTTCTTTACTGTAACGAGCTCCAGTTTTGGCTTAAAAGCACATTACTAGGAGTATGTGAGAGCAGGTGTAAGTTTACATTTGTACTAAAGCAGGGGCTCCCAAACTGTGGTATGTGCACCTCTGGGGGCACACAACACATCTCTAGCAGGTATGCAAGAGAAATTGCGTAATGATGGATGGAATTTTAATTATAATAATAATTGCCCTTTAAGGGGTTAAACTATTAAACCTATGCTGGGGGGGAGGGTACGTGGGCAGCTGGTAAGTCTGGAAGTGGGTACACAATAAGAAGCATCTTGGGACCCTCTGTACTAAAGGATACAAAAGAAAAACTAGTGGCAGTTTTAGGAAAACAAAAATTTTGGCTGTGTTCTGAGTAAATGAGATATTTTATGTGTTTCATTAGCTAATCACTGGGCATAAGTATTCAGTTCTGATACATAATGCTACTATATTAAGAAAATCTCCAACCCAGCAATGGCTCCTTTTGCAAAGAAAAGGATCTGCTTCTAAGCCAGCCCGGCATTTTACAAGCTGTTCGTTGAAACTCTTACTCTTTGTGAAACTGACTCAAATGCTCCACTCCTGAATGGACTTAAGAGCTGAAAAAGAACAGGATCTTCAATGTTTTTGGCCGCTACTTTCATGAAGAGCAGGCATTCCTGAGTCAGCTGAAAAGTTCCATAAAAAACAGGAACCTTGACAGCAATTCTTTTGAACTGCTGGTCATCACAGAACTGATTCAGGAGTCTCGCTCCTGAAGCAACAACATAGGAGGGGCTCACGGACAGGTCTGCAAGCCATGGATTTAGGACTCCTGCCATGAAACCCTCCCCCCCAGCCCTGGCACCTAGGTCCACCCCTGCCCCACAGGGACCCCCCAGCCCTGCCGGTACCCATCACTGACCCACAGCCCCCACCCCTGCCAGAGCAGGCCCCCATCTGGCCCCCAGCAAGCCCCACTCACCTCAAAGGCTCTAGGAGGGAAAGTGAGCCTAAGCCGGGGCGGGCAATTATTCTGGGCCGCTTACCAAGTTTTGGTAAGCTGTCAAGGACTGAATGGGTAGTCCTGCCCCCTGGTTGCCATCTTGTGACCAGAAATCCTGTCCTCTAACCCCTGACCTTTGCCACCAGAAGTCCCTTCTCTTGCCCCCAGAAGTACTCCTTTCAGCAAGGGGCTTTCCTGTCTTAGAACCAATACTAAACTATACTAAATTATATTCTAAAAATCAAACATCTACAACATTATTTTCAAAAAATATTTTTGTTCTGATTTATATGCGTTTGTGTAGTGTACACAGAGGTGACTGTACTATAGCTTAACATGAAGTCTTACTCTTGTATATTGTGGGGGATGAAGGGCATGGGCAGTGGGTATAGGCCCGTGGGGGCTGTAAGTGTGTGGGGGAGGGTGTGGGTGTGTGTAGGGGGTTTGTGGGGGGCATTGGTGTGAGTGGATATGTGGGGTGTGGGTGGG
>NW_017729001.1:1184786-1187998 GCF_001723915.1 Gavialis gangeticus | reverse complement strand
ATTTAGTGTGTGAGGGGGTGTGGGTATGGGGGTCTCCATGTACAGCAGTGCAAGGAGGGGTGTGGGTGCATGTGTATGGTGGGGTATCCATGTGGGACTCACCTTATGAACACACACACACACACATAGACACACACACACACAGTCCCTCCCTCACCCCCATTCCTGGCCCTGGGGCACATGCTCCTGCAGTCTGACCATGCAGCTAGGAACCATGTGGTGCAGGAGCAGCCAACAGGGGGCAGGGAAGCACTGAAAGCGGTGGGGGGGAGGGAGAAACAGTGGCCGCGAGCGGGTGCACAGAGCACTGTCACAACTGGGTGGGAGCACGGGGTCCATGCCAGTGTCCCAGGGCCAGTACTGGCAGGGCCCAGAGCGGGACGGCAGGAGAACGGGACCCAGGCCAGGCCACACCAGGGGTCTATGAAGCCAGGCCAGGCTACACCAGCAGAGAGAAGGGGGAGCCAGCCCGGTTCCAGAGCCCCTGCTGGCCCTGCCATGCGCTCCTGCCGCCCCACTGTAGGCCCTGCTGGTGCAGATCCTGGGACACTGCATGGTACCCACACTGCTGCCCAGCTCTCATTGTGCTCCACACACCCACTCGCTGTCACTCTCCCCCTCTCCCCCCACCACCACTTCCAGGCAACCAGGAGCATATAAATATTAATTTTTAAAAATTTTTAGGGGCCAGACAGAATGACCTGACAGGCCAAATCTGGTCTCTGGACTGTATTTTGTCTGTCCCTGACCTAAGCCAAGCCCTAGTTGACTAAGAGCCTCAGGCCCTTCCCCTTCCCACTCTCCCTCCCCTTCGGGACAGGGCTTAGGGTTTGGCACCCTTTTTGCAAGAAGCTCGTGCAGGCTGGAACCCTGCCAGCCTGCCGAAAGCTCTTTGTAGAAGTGGAAAATCCATGGGTATCCCTGTTAAAATGAAAAATCTACTTTTTTCTCTGTTAAAAGGGAAAATCTGGGGTTTTTTCTGTTTTTCCATGGGAAACAGAAAACCCAGACCCCTGTTCATTTGAAACAAAGAACACGTTTCTTCTGTTAATTGACAAAATGGCATGACCCCAGAAAGTGTGAATTATAGTTATATGTACATTTGTTAACTTTCTTTTAAAGACTGTAAATTGGAGAAGCCTGAAAACACATGAAAATCAGAATATAATTTTTGTGGGAGAAGTCATTTTGTAAAAATTGCTTAGCACTTGGAAACGAACATATTTTTTTTTCTACCACGTAAAACTTGACCTTAAATTATGTGATGCAAATTTGGAATGGATTAACAGATCTTTTCATATAAAACACAGATGTTGAAGTTCCACTATAAGGCAGTTCCACAAAATATACCAAAACCTACCTCAGACATCACAACATATAAATTATAAGGCATTATCTGCTTGAGCATCTCTTGTATAAAAATTAAAAAATGAACAGATAAAACAAGTTCCTTGTGCAAGCTACTCTTGCTCCAGGCATATTACTATCTCAGGTGTTACAATTTCTAGCTTGGCTGGCATTATTGGATATATTTTATGTGTGTGAATACAACCACAGCACTTTGCTGGATGGAACCAGTATAACTGAACTTTGAATAAATTATCTGTATTTGCCAGAAGGGGAAAAACATCTTCTCAGTTTCATTGTGCCAGCAAAATCTACAGCAATACTGAATCTCAATTGGAAGTCCAAAGTCAAAGGGGAGACAGAAAGTGATGAAGGAAGATAAACGTACAAGAGAAAGTCCTTAAATGCTA
The DNA here is from genome assembly GCF_001723915.1 of Gavialis gangeticus. NCBI lineage: Eukaryota > Metazoa > Chordata > Crocodylia > Gavialidae > Gavialis > Gavialis gangeticus. Next base: position 1,186,241 of record NW_017729001.1, on the reverse strand, counting down.
AGGCATTAAAAGATCAATTAAAACAGAGACAAATTTGAGAGCAAATTTTTCAAAATTTGAAATAATAACAACATTAAAAAAGAGAAAGAAAAAATATCAGTCTCCAGCAAGCTGTTAAAGATCCACTGAGGTGCATCAGTGAACATTCTTAATATATACAATTTAATAAATGGAACACAACAAATTAACCATCCATAGTCTGGCATAGGCACTAGAAAACTTCTGGTGAGATCAGATGAAAAAGAAGAAACTGAACAAAGAGTAAAGTCCTGCCTTCATTATTTTTTATAGACAGTTCCTGCTATCTTTATCATCAGTTCACACACACGTTTAGTAGCATCAGGAGTTGTAAAAGACAAAAGCCCTCTTGCTCTAGCAACCATTTTCAGCAGCGTGCCAATTCAAGCGGCTCAGCAAATCTAACTAAAATAATCACGAAAATGGCTGACAGAGCAGGCGAAGTGTCTATACTAAGACATAATATTCCCAACCGCTGTGCAACTAAACCAGTATTGGAAGTGATTATTTTTGTGAAACTTTAGTGTAGATGTGGCTTAAATGGATAACACCAATGCTGTATCACAGAATCAGAGACAAGTAGAGTTCGAAGGGGTCTTTGCAGGTCATCTAGTGTCCAAACCACTGTCTGATGCAGGATCATCCCTATCCAGCCATCCTATACACTTTGTTTTAAGTTAGTACTGAACTATAAAAACAACCTTGTCACACAAGTGCAAGGCAAAGCACCCTAACCTGCCACAGGTAAAGCAGGGGAAAAACAGTGGTTAGTGTCTTGCTGCTGCAAGGCTTGTTAAAATATGCTTGAGAAATGTAAGGAAAAGGGCCAGACCCCAGCTACAGAGGAAGGCAAAGATCCCCCACAGTCTATCAATAGGACCATGGGGTAAAATTCCTTCCTGACCCCAAATATGGCAATCAGTCTGACCCTGAGTAGAGGGCCAGACCCTATATAGTCAGGAATCTCTGGATTCAGACACAGCAGGAACATCAGTACACCCAAGTCAAAATCCCCACGGACTAGAGTCAACACCCAAAGCTTCTGAGGAAAGTGAAAAAAAAATCCTGACACATGTAGCAATAGGAAGGGGGGGAAAAGCACAGAAAGATAGGAAACACCAGTGGCAGAACATAGGCATAGCTACACCTAAGATCATCCTTGACTAACGCTTATCCAACCACTTCAATATCTCCAGTGTAAAAATACTTCGCTGAAACTTCAAGCCATTGGTCCACATTCTGCTCTCTACAGCAGAGAGAAAAGGTGTTCTTGTTCTTCTTTACAGCAGTCCTTCAAATATTTAAATACTGCTATCACATGCCATCTTAATAGCTTTTCCACAAACTGAAAACACTTATATCCTTCAACCTCTCCTTGTAGTATAGGTAACCCATACCCTCGTACTATGGGTAACAAGCAGGAGGAACTCACCCTCC
>NW_017729001.1:1181286-1184775 GCF_001723915.1 Gavialis gangeticus | reverse complement strand
TCTGCTCAGGTCCCTTCCGACCCCAGAAACTATGAAACTGTGAAACTATGACGTGCCTGCCAAGCCCTCTATCATTTCTGTGACCCGCCTCTGAAACCTCTCTAACTTCTACATGTTCTTTTTCAAACACAAAGCCCTAGACTGAACACAACACTGGATCAGGGGTAAAAGCTGCAGGCCAAAACAACCCCATTCCAGTGCAGTGCAGGACAGGTGGCTTCAGCAATGTATCAGCAGGAGATGGCTTTCCCCCTGCCTGTACCAGGGCCAAACAGCTGGAAACTGTGCCTGTGTCTCTGCCACTTCCTCCAGCTCCACACTATCCACCTGTGGTGCTGGCACAACTTCCACCCAGCCTTCAAGAACTACACTAGGACCAGGTATCCGCAAACTGTGTCCACACTGCTGTTGCTCTTCCCTACTCTCCCAACTGTGGTCTAATGGGTGGTTACAGTGGTGTGGCTCTTTATGGCCCAGCTCTGGCACAGGCAAAGCCTGCTGGCTCTGTGAGCTGGATCCAGTGATTCCACAAAAGCTGTTGCCAACCCCTGTTCTAGATGAGGCCTAATCAGTGCTGAGTAAAGAGGCACTACCACTTCCTGTGTCTTACACTTAATACTCCTATTGATACAGCTCAAAATTTAATTGGCCTACTGTGCAGCTGCATCACACTGGAGCATGAACGACTTGTGTCCCTGGCAGCTGGGGGGGCACGGCAATGGTGGGAGCATGGCAGCGGCAGCAGGAGCGCAGCAACAGTAAGTGGGGGAGCTTCCACAGATGCCACCAGAGCTGTCGGTGGTGGGAGAGGGGGCGAGTGCCAACCAAAGATTAGTAACCACCCACAGGTGCCACTGACACGGTCGGCAGCGTCTTTTTGTAGCACCCCCTACATGTCACCCCTGCACTGGAGACTCGTATTGAATCTGTGATCCACCAAGACTTCTAAATTCTTCTCCATAATGCTGCCACCTGGCCAGTTGTTACTCATTTTTCATTTGTGTTTGTGATTACTCTTCCCACGATATAGCACTTTACACTTCTCAGCACTGAACTTCACCCTGTCAGCTCCAGCCTAGCTTTCCAATCTTGCAAGATCCTTCTGACTTACACTCCTGCCTTCCAGTGTGTTTGCAACACTTCTGAGTTTCATGTCATCTGCTAATTTTCTAAAGAAGCTCCCAATTCCAGCATCTAAATCCAATACATTGAACCATACTGGGCTCAGGACAGACCCCTGTGGGATTCCACTCAAAACCTCCTGCCAGTCTGACATGGATATACTCAAAATTACTGCTTGCTTACAGCTATTGAGCCAATTGTCTATACACCTTGTAATAGTTTTGTCATGTAAGTCAGGGGTGACAAACTCATCTGGCCCTGGGGCTGCATCAAAGACCAGATTGGGCCCACAGACTAGAATCCGCATGCCAGATCTAGCATGTGTCCTGGAGCAAGCACTGCATGCTGCACGTGTCCCAAAGTGCCTGCTCCAGAAGGACCGTGCTGCATGCAGCACTTGCTCCAGTCACTCCAGAACCATGCCACATGCGGTACCCTGCCTCAGCACAGGTCTGCACCATGCTGAATCCACCATACATCACAAAGTTCCTGGAGCAAACACCACGTGCATTCCAGCGCCTATGCTAGGACCATACAGACCACTCTGGGACCACGCAGGCTGCTCCTGCACTGCACCAGGAACACTGGCTAATCCAGGAGGTGCAGAGCAGGTGCACGGTCCTGGAGTGATGCATGACTGCAGTGACAACATGTGATGTTCTGGACAGGGTCCTATATACAGCACTTGGGGTCATGCAGCACATGCCACATGCTGCCTGAGGGTCAGCTACAAGCCCCAGACGCAACACCAGGGGCTGGATGATAGAGCTCCATGGGCAGAATCTGATCCACAGGCCATTCCTTTGACACCTCACATGACATTGAAGGGACAATGTCAAATTTAAAAAAAAACTTTTCTATCTGGAAATATTTCACCTACTGCTATCAAAAACAATACCTAAGGCCAATTAAACGGAAAGACAGGGGGGAAAACATTATTCCACCTCTGCCCCAGTCCATTTACTGTTTGTATTAAACAATCCATTCTCCGTATTCCATGCATATAATGGAGTATCACCTGGTTTTGTGAGGTCTTTTACACAGTAACACAGAACAGAATACTTACAAAGATGGGAATGTGGTTATACAGCCACACAGCCTGGCAAAGGGACATTGTTAGCTAAGACAGTATTTTAAAAACAATAAGCTCAGTTTTTAAAATGGATTAGATCACAGGACATCAGTATATTTTTTTCTCCAAAAATTCTCAGGCATTGTAACCCTACATGCTACTTGTCCCAAGCTTAGATTAAACAAAAATGAAGCAGAGATGTGACTATTTTTTTGCCTAGTTGCTAAACTGTTGGTTTTTTTAAGTACAATTCATCTTTCTAAACCAGGGGCAGGCAAAATGCACTTTCAACCAGCCCACAGCGCCTACCAACTAACTGTACCCCACCAAGCCCTTTTGGCCCACAAGGGTGAAAGCGAGGTGCTCACATATACACCCCACCCCCAACATACCCTACTGCACCTCACTCCCACCCTCGTGCAGGAAGGGCCTTGCCCAACCAGCAAGCAACTTCTGGACACGGTTGCTGCTGCCACTGCTATAGCCACTGGGAGACCTGCTTGGCTTCCTGGCATACTCCTCACTCCAGGCAGCACGCAGGGAAGCAGCAGGGGCAGCAGGGGAGCTGCAGCAGGGTGGGAACGTGGAGCATGGGGCTGGGGCTGGCAGTAGCATAGAGCCTGCGCCAAGGGGAGCAGTGGCATGCGGATCTTGGGTGGGCAGAGTGTAGGTGTGAGGGAGGATGGGGAGGTGTGCCCCCCTCCACAGTTCCCCCATGGCACACAGCCCCTACTACGGGTGGTAGCAGCCACAACGCTCAGAGACAATTGGAGCACTTGTGCCTGGCGCAGGCACTGCCGCCTGGCGGTGCATGGCTCCAGCCAATGCTGCACGTTGCAGTGAGGGACACAGCCTGGCTAGGCCGTGTCTTATCACCGGGGCTCCCTGCCTCACATGGGCAGTTTCCACACTCATGCACCACTCGAGGGAAGCTCCACACACTGGAGCTGGTTGCTTGCACCACCCCCTGCCACACAGATCCCAGGGCTTTGTTAGAAGTGGAGGGGAGCCCCAGGCCCTGCTTTCCTGTGGACTCCCAGGGCCCGAGCAGCAGGGAGCAGTGAAAGCAGCCGGCTCCAGTGCATGGAGCTTCCCGTCAGTGGTATGCAAGTGTGGGAACTGCACATGCATGGTGGGGAGCCCTGGTGATGGAGGCAGCCCACCCTGATTGTGCTCTTTGGTGCAACATGCAGCGCTGGCTGGAGCTGCGCACTACTGGGCGCCAGCGCTGACACCAGGTACAAGCACCCCACCTGCTGCTACCAACTGCAGCAGGGGCTGAGCATGATGGAGTC